>NC_081414.1:102879302-103221802 GCF_030272615.1 Cryptomeria japonica
TTATCATATTGTTTTGCACAATTGTTTGTAGTATTCATTTTGTTACCCATGTTGCTTGTTTATATGTTTTATTTGTTGACTATAATATTTCCTTAAATCTTCATTACTTATATCATAGTAAATTTAACACAAAGTATCCTACATACTTCATAGTTTATAGAGATGCATTATGTGCTAGGAATGAATTCTAGAAATTAAACGATAAGAAATCATTCAAATCATACTTACCTTTTACGGGTTGATGGTTGTTTGAATATCCTTATCTTCCCTGTAACAGATTGGACAGTTACCATCTCAGTCTTTCCTTCTTCCTTGTTGTCTGACCGTATGCTTCTTATTTTTTTCCTTTATTCCTTTCTTCACTGTTGTGACTTTTCTTATGTTCCCCCTACCTTCTTCTCCCCATGAGAAGCATCGTTGTCCCTTCCTTTAAACTCTCCAACAACCCTAATCTTTGGGTAGAGATGTGACTTAAAGGAAGGTTATGTCCTCCACCAACTTTTCGTTCCATGTCGTGCCCCTTAGTGGATTGGGTGCATGCATTATTAGTACTTGTTGTTAGGCTAGTACTATTGCAATTGATTGCTCTCATTTTTGTTAACTCGTTATTATTCAATGGTTTCTCCACCAATTAGACCTACAAATTTTTTGTTTTGATATAGTTTTTTTAATTTTTATAAAGTCAAGATGCATGATTTTTAAGTTTCTAAATGATAGAAATTATTTTTCTCCAATCTAATTGGCTTGAAAAATTTACATCTTATTATGGCATTTCATGGATCCACTATCTGAATGAATGTTTTTAGGCAATTTTAAGGTACGTTAACATAATATATTTGGTATGTTTAAATTTTTTTCTTATGAAATTTATTTTGCACAGTTTTTAAGGATATTTTTTAGGTAGGTTAACATAATATATTTGGTATGTTTCAAATTTTTTTTTGAAATTTATTTTGCACATCCACCAAATAAATATTTAACAATTAATTTTTACTTGTATCTAAATCTTTCAAAGCTTTATATAAATAAATAAACATATATATAAAAACATAAATTAATAATATTATTTTAGTTATCTTCATATGCAATAAATTAATAATATAATACTAATATATATAATAATAAATTAATAAATAACAACAACACATTAATAAACATATAAAAATTTATACAATAATATTATAATATAATTATAATATATTAATAATATAATAATTATAATATAACATTGTTTTGTCTATGACTCTAATCCTAACTTAATCTTAAATTTAATAATATCTCACCATAACATATTTAAATTAAGCCTAATCTAACACCAACTTTAAACATAACTCTAATTTAACCATAATCGAAACTTAAATTTTGAATGGTATTAAATATATCATGTATTTATTAGTATATAATTAACATATCTTAATAATATAATAATTAAAATACAATAATATAAGAATCCTAATTTTTTTTTTAAAGAAAAATTTCATAATAAAATAAAATTATTTATAAATAATAAAAATAATATAATATCTAGAATAATAATATATTATTTATTGTAATTTAATATTATATCATTTATAAGTGGAATAGAATTAGATAATAGTATACTATATCTTATTATTTCTAATACATTCTCATTTCTCAAAATCAAAATTAAAATCAAATTACAATACATATAACTTTAACCTATAATGCATATATTTCTAAGTTTTACTTATAATTCAATGACTATTTAGTAGCCACAACGTGACACCTGTCTAATTAGCTTTTGATTCATTTTTTGTTAGCATTCACTTTGATTAATATTTACTTTTGTTAATTAATATTCATTTATTTAATATTCATTTGTATAATATTAATTAGTATATAATATTCATTTATATATTGATTAAATATAATCAAGATAATTCTTATAAATAAAGTGCGAGGAGATATAACAAAATAGGGATCTTCAAACGTAAGAATTATGACAAAACCGGCCAAATGAGAAATTGATACGAAAAACTGATGGAAGGTGAAACTGTGTTATTAATATTTATTCGTACTATTGTTATTAAAAAAAAATGTTAAAATTTAAAGATTTCCTAAAGCATGTCAATGTCTCATATTTTGATTTATTATGATATTCATAATAAATATTTATTTGTATCATCCTTATTAAAAAATTCGTAAAATTTAAAGATTTCCTAAAGCATATCAATGTCTCATATTTTGATTTATTATGATATTCATAATAAATATTTATTTGTATCATCGTTATTAAAAAATTCATAAAATTTAAAGATTTTGTAAAGCATATCAATGTTTCATACTGATTTATTATGATCTATTTTATTATTAATATTTATTTGCATTATTGTTATTAATTTTTAAAATTTAAAGATTTCCTAAAACATTTTAACGACATTTATTATTAATAATTATTATATTCTTAAAATTTAAATAGATTAAATAGATTGTGTCACTCTTCTCACAAAATTAACTATTAAAATTGTTTGCAGATCTTGAAAGCAATCTATCTTGGATTGAATAAATTCAAGAGAGACACCGACCTCTGTCTCGGCAATGTGCTGAAAACAATTCCTTATTAACAAGTTATACATGCAAAAAATGCATCGAACTGGACTGAGCAAACTTTTTGATCCAAACAAGAATAGAACATTTTGTGAACTTGATCGATACACAAGTTATACATGCAAAAAAATGTATCGAACTGGACTGAGCAATTAACTACATGCTGTCTTATGGGCTTTTTGTAATTGGTAGATAGGTTTATGTTATCTTGAACAACAGTGAAGGGTTTTCTTACTGATTCTTGATCTCCATGCTGGGGCGTTGAATTCCATTGAAAAATGCATGCACATGATTAGAACCAGAAGCTGCACTTCATTTCATCAAATCTTGTGATGGGAGTTGCACTTCATTTCACCAAAGTCTCCTCAAACTGGAGTTAAACAAGATGAATGGATGAGTGAAGTTTTGAATCTTGATTGTATATATAAAATGAGTAGGATTCATTGAAAAATTTACTAAGAAGATGGCTAGGATGCAATTAGTTTTTGTTGGAGTGTTTTTTGTATTATCAATTGCAAGAGTTGGTGCTTCTTGTTTTTCAACAATTTATAGTTTTGGTGATTCATTGACAGATACAGGAAATGCTCTCATTTCAAATCCTCTTGTTTATCATCAAATTAACAATCTTCCATATGGAGAAACATATTTTAGGAAACCAACAGGTCGCTCTTCCAATGGACGTCTTGTCATCGACTTTTTAGGTGAGTAGAGTTAAATAGCATCATTTTTATTAATTATATCTGATTTTTTGATTGAAGCAAGTTTAATTTATTGAAATATAGATATGTTTTTCTATAATTTAATAGATTTTTGTTTATACGATAATTGAATTTATATATTTTTTGTTGTGTGATTCGATAGCTACTTCATTAGATTTGCCTTTCGTCCCACCATATCTTAAAGTGAGAAGGATGCCGTTGTCCTCAAGATTGTCAGGGACAAATTTTGCAGTAGCAGGTGCTACTGCATTGGATCCTTCTTTCTTAATTAGGAGAGGTGTTGTTGCTACAACAGATTTATCTTTAAGTGCTCAAATAAATTGGTTCACACAATTGAAAAACAACACTTGCAAACAAAATTCTGGTAATTATGTTTTTTTTAATTAATTTATTTTATTTTATTTTATCTATTGAGTAAATTTTATTTGATTCGAGCTTCATTTTAATGTATTGATTATTTTGTTAATAAATTATTCTAATATTAAACATTTTCTGTTTTGATTTCAAACATAATTGATTTAATATTTGATAAAATTGTACAGGATGCCAAGACCATTTTTCAAAAGCTTTATATTTTTTTGGTGAGATAGGAGCCAATGACTATATAGATGCTACTATACTTTTTAATCCAATGAGCGAGATACAAAGTTATACCTCTCACATCTTAGATAACATTCAAGCATCTCTAAAGGTAACATCCATCTTATTCAATTTTTTATAAAAATATAAAATTAATTTATTGATCAAAATCTTTTATTGAATGTACAGACTCTTATACAAGAAGGGGCTAAAAATATTCTTGTTCAAGGTATTCCACCATTAGGATGTTCTCCAGCAATCCTTACATTACGACAATTCATCTCTGATGACTTTGACGAAAATGGGTGCCTAATATCATACAATCAGATTTCTGAGAACCAAAATTCATTGTTGCAACGAACAATTAGACGATTGAACAATAAGTATTCAGGAGTTAATCTTGTCTACGCAGATTACTACCACATTGCTTTAAATATTCTCAAGGGTGCAAAAAAATATGGTAAGGTGTTTCTTTTTTTGTTAGTTTGTAAGAGTTAAAATAAACTCATTGATTTAACAAAGTTTGGAAAATGTCATAATTTTGTGATTTAATATGCAGGTTTTGAAGAAACTTTTGAAACTTGTTGTGGAAGTGGAGGTGGAAAATACAATTTTAACATTCTTAATATGTGTGGTAGCAATGGTAATGTGAAATCATGTAGTGATCCATCAAAATCTATGAATTGGGATGGAATACATCTGACAGAAGCTGCTTATCAAATTAGTGCTGCTTCTATTTCACACTTGGTCCAAAAAATGTGTAAATCAATGCATAGTTTTTCATGTTAGATTAGTTTGCATGAACACTTATCCTCCCAGCGAACTATTTGTTCTTTTGAGGCTACGAATTGCCCTTCTCCTGCATTTTCTTATCATGTTTTATGGTAATGTGCTTTTTCCTTTAACAGAATACACCTGCCAGTAGCATTTTCTTGAAATATATTTCCGGATTGCTTGCAATCATGGCATTCCATGAGCATTTGTTTGAAAGTCCTACCTATGATTGAATATGAT
This sequence comes from Cryptomeria japonica, assembly GCF_030272615.1. Taxonomy (NCBI): domain Eukaryota; kingdom Viridiplantae; phylum Streptophyta; class Pinopsida; order Cupressales; family Cupressaceae; genus Cryptomeria; species Cryptomeria japonica. Next base: position 102,884,183 of record NC_081414.1, read on the forward strand.
GCTGAAATGAATGTGTAAGATTCGTACATGTTGGTAATTTTTTTAATATATTTTCTTCATGATTAATATGTAATTTTTAAGACATATTGAGTTATATCAAGTGATGGATTGAAGCTAGATGAATTTATGAGAGGAATGGTAATGTTTCTCATTCACAATGACAAATTGGGGACCGACCTTTTTTTGTTTTGGATTTCATTTACTTTGGAGTTCGTCTATAAAATCAATTGTTTTGCTTCTCATTATCATTAGGTCTTTTTTTTCATCCCAGCTTAGTCATCAAAAGTTTGAATTAAATAAATATTTGATTGAAATTTGACATATTAATGTAAACAGTCTTTTTGATGTTCATAATGGGTAAAATTCATTAAGATTTTTTACAGAGCATATAGGAGAGAAGATCCAAAACTTGTTTTTTTGATCCGTAGGATTCAATACTTTAACACTCTAATTTTGTGTCTCTCAAAATCTTATGTGGCAATTTCAAATCACTCCCAATTTTTCACAACTAACTTGGCAAGTCCCCTCATCATAATTAAGGTTTCAAGTCCACATCATCAAATATGATGTCAAACAAACATGATTTTTTTGAGATGTCCAAAATTACCTAAAAAGTTAGACGCATAGTTGTGCACTAAGTCATGTTTTATTACTACACTAAAATGACTTTCATTCAACTATTAGTACTCATGATCAACACTAACAACTTTGAAGTAACAACTATGTAGTATAGTAATATATAAAATATTGAACATTAAATCAAGGAATGCCAAAAATATTGGAACACGTTTAACTACTAGTTGCACTCCTCTAATTTGAACCAAATATAAGATGTAATTGTTAAATATCTAGTTGTCATAATAGTTCCCATAGAAATCCCTTTATACTAAGGACTTTTGAAACTAGGATACTAAGTCCTCACATGATGATTTCCTATGATTGAAACATTTTGTTGAACACTACTAGATTTCTAAGAGAGGGAGGGTGAATCAAAAAATACTAAAAACTTAATCAGATTAATTTTTTAACTCATCATACATTCCATGAATGTAAAAAAGTAACAGAAATAACAAAAACAACCACAAGAACTCCGAGATTTTCACATAGAAAACCTAAACTAGGAAAAACCACAGTGAGAATCAAACTCATAATATATGTATATAAATGGCTATAGAGTTTAGGCATAATATATGTATATAAATGGCCATAGAGTTTAGGCCAAAGGCCAAGGAGCTCACTACTTTGAAAGATGACTTGCAAGCTAAGGCATACAACCTCAGGGAAAGATACAATAATTACTTATACTGAAGTTCACTTTTTCAAAGCAAGAAACAATTCTTATAATAGAATGATATCAATAAGTTGAACTATAGAAAAGGCATCTACCGAAATGCAGATAACAATTCACAATTCAATACACATCTCATCTTTGTTGTGCTACACCTCCAAACCTCTAAATTGTATCCCAATAACTTTGTACACCATATCCTCTAATTAACTCCAACTGTAGATCACTTGAGCACCTGAAAGCTGAAATGTGAGAAGATATATTATCTACCAACGCCATGCTCAGATTGTATAATTATCTATCATAGTTCCACCACAAACTAGATTAGAAAGCCTTCTCCACCACCTTACTATTATTGCATTATCCAGAACTCAAACTAACATGTCTTCCACTATACAGTTACATTTCAATATTTAAAATATAAAGAATATGAACTCACAACCAACATACATCATATATCATAGTTCCACCACAAACTAGATTAGAAAGCCTTCTCCACAACCTTATCGTTATTGCATTATCTAGAACTCAAACTAACATGTCTTCCACTATACAACATTTCAATATTTGAAATATAAAGAATATGAACTCACAACCAACATACATCAACCATATACACATCCGATACCCATTTGACATGAAAAGGCCAAACAAACATATTGTTTACATTAATGAATGAGCACATAGTTTGTAGTTTACCTTCAAGTAAGTTCCATATATTCATATTCCTTCAACTTTAACCTACAATCATTGAACTATATCAGACTATGGAGGTTATACACTTGGACCAACAAGATGACATCACCAAACCGTAAGACTTATCACTGGTCATAGTTTCAAAACCTCTACTAGACATAATACAATATATGAAAATTGAATGAGTACATAGTTTGCAGTTCACATTCACCAATCAAACCACTAGTTTGTGGCACCGCATTATATAAGACCATATCTAGACCAACTTTTCCACATCCAAACCAACAAGTTTGACATTAATGACAACATAAAATTATATTTGCAAGAATATCCCCCTTTTTCATTGATGGCAACACTTGTGCAGATACAAAAATGCTCATCTCTCAAAAAAAAATTCCCCCTTTGACATCAAGGATAAAGGGTGGCCCTTCTTTTTTTATTGTCTATTCATAACTATAAGCTTCCCTTATCAATAACAACCCTCGACACATCCCAAAAATGTGAGCATGTCTTAAGACCTTTTAACAAGACAAATGGTCATATAAAGTCCCCTAAGATCCACAAGAGATGAATCTTATGAACATATAATTGTAGATGAAAGGATTCAATTTTGACATTCACACCAAAGATACAGTTTTGCTGCAGTATCAAAGGTGTCTAGATTCTTTACATTTTTCTCTACCCTTTCAAAAACCTACAAAGATTTGATAAGAGAATACATTTGTAACTCAATTGCATCTTTAAGAGAATAAAATTGTCTTGTGTATTTATCTCTCCGCTCTTGCAGTATGGATAGTTGTGAATGGAGATGACATATCTTAGATCTAACAACACCATCACTATCCTTGTATAAATCAAACGAACTAGGTGAGTTAGTAATTTGTGTTTCAATTGAGTCAATTTGTTCCTTTAATTTCTTGGTGGCATTAGGACATATTAAACAGTAATGATATAATCAAACAACAACTTCAGTACACGTCCTAAGATTCTTCAAGTAGGATTTTAGTTTGTGATGTGCCTTTGCACATTTCATAGTCATTTTAATATGTATATCCATCATTTCTTTATCTTTTGTAGTAAGTTCCTTTTCCTTACCCTTCTTTGTGTCTCCACGTCTAGTATCTCCTCAAGCCATGTGATTAGCAAGAATTTTTAGTAAGACTTCCAAAAGAAGATCAACAATATTATTAAGAATCAATTTATTCTAGATTAGATAAGAAACAAACTCTTGTTCAATAATCACCTTATCATAGGTTGGTACCACAATGTACAAATCACCTGTAGCTCTAAGAACATTAGGATGCTCAATTATCTTCAATACATTGTGTACCTCAAGAGGATCTCCCTCAGAAGATGTAGGAGAATACATCTTCTCTTCTTTCACAACTTCCTTTTGTTCATTATCCTTCTTATATTCATCTTCTTCACTTTCCATAATAATAGTTTTTGCCCTATTCTTCCTGATAGAAGGCACTCATTTAGATTGCATCAACTTGCAAGAGGAAGCCTTTGGGGATATAGTAGATAACCTTCTAGTTGTCTTGATAGTCAAATGATGTCCTTTTGTGGATATGTCCAAATCACCTTCTATTTCTGTCACTCCAATGCTTGCATAAGTACCTATTATTTCATCAAAAATCCCAAACCTTCCTTCACTTAGATCCTCAAGCAATTGGAGAAGAATTTATGCAAGTGCCATGCATTTGTGTTTAGAGACTTCATAGGGAAGCTTGCATTTGTGTTTAGAGACTTCATAGGGAAGCTTGGAAACCCATGAAATCCAAGGTAATACTACTTCCATGAAGCAATTGCCCTTATCAACGAGAAAAGGAATCTTACTTCAATACAATTCTACAATCTTTGCTGGAACTCTATTTCTAATGATCATCTCCTTCTAGAGATCCTTGAAAATGTACAATAGGTTGCATCATTGTCCTTCATACTATCTAAATACTCTTTTATCTGAGCACCAACAGTTACATCTTTTCTCCATGCAATATTATTCTCACCAAGCAGTGCATTTTAGAAATAAAATATCAAGAAAGCGACAAGAGACCCATACCGAAAGGGGTACATTTCTTCCTTTGACATTCAAATATTCTTTGACAACTAAAGTCTCAAGATTTCACACAAAATGTAATCTTTGTTCTCCTTCACCATTTGATGAGTGACGTATACGGTCGTGGAGGAGGAGGATCTCTCCCTATTTTAAAAGTAAAATTTACATGATATACCCATTGCTATGTACCTTGCGCAGAGATCAATAATGATGCCAATCTAAAGAGCTCTTTTGCCAGATATTACTCTAGTCATCTTTGTAACAATTTCATTCTTTACTGATTTCAGAACCGAAACCTCTTCGGTGGCTCATAGGCCCGTCACATTACGTAGGGCATCCTTAGTAATTTGGTGTGGCTGATCTAGCCATATGGAGTCTTCATGAATTTCGTTCAGTGCAACCCTTACCACTTCTTCAAGAATCACAAGAAAAGTGTTGCATGTATCCAACATTAAATATGCCCTAGACTAGAAAATTTAGATTTCAACATTTGTATATTATCAACTAGATGGGTTCTTTTGAAATTACTAATCTTGCTATTGTTAATGTATAGATAGCTTCGGTAAGATAAATGATTGAATGAGAGATAATTGAAGTCTCTCATTCAATCATTTATCATATCAATTATTAAAATGAATAAACTCAAGCATTCAATTGATAAACATTCCCTTTATATTAACCATTCATTATCATAGTATCCAAATTTGATAATCTATTCATATTCACTGATTGACAAATCGAGTTAACTCTTGCAAATAAGACTTAACAATTATCGGTTAGACTATCGTTTGATATTGAGATTAGTCTATGTTCACACCGATTATATCAGGTGTTAAGGATACATCGTTTGGCATACACCAATTATATCGGGTGTAAAAGATAATGTTAATATAACCATGCACCACCGATAATTATCGGGTGTTTTAATATGCACCAGTTGGCAAATAAAATGCCATGCACCATTATCGTGAGGGGGCACGATCAAGTGATGTCTTCATCGGCCATGTCCAAAAAACATGGCCGGTCAAGGCATCGCTTGACCGTACCCAGCCCACTATATATACCAAATGAAATGTGTGAGAATGGACATTGAAATTTATAAGTGCTCCTCCTCTCCTACCACATAAAAGAAGACAATCAAATTTATATAATAATTCAATAATAGAGAAAAAAAAATAATAAGATAGAATATAACTTGCATATTGAATGTAAATTGAATATCATTTACATGGTACCAGAGCTATAGTTAAATCAAACTTGAGGCTGTTCAATTTTACGTAAAATTCAAATCAAGTATATATTCAACATCACAATCCTATCAATGGCTGGCTCTATCAGATTTGAAGACAGACTCGCAAGGGGTGACGACTTCTCCGCATGGAAATTTAGAATTCAAATGATTCTAAAAGATAACAAAGTTGAATCATTTGTAAAGACTGAAACTAAAGAACTTGAGACTGAACCTGACTAAGCAATTTGGAGAGAAGGAAATGATAAGGCTATCAAAATAATAGTTGATGGGGTAAGGAACAATATTATGCCCATTATAAAGAAACACGAAACAACCTTCAACATGTTGAAAGCACTTGAAGACATTTTTGAGATATCCAATGCTAGTAGAACCTTGGCTCTAAAAAGAGAGATAAATCATATAACCATGATAGAAGGAGAATCAGTCAATGCCTACTTCATGCAAATATCTACCTTAAGGGATGAACTGGCAACCCTTGGATATGAGATCCAAAGCAAATAATTAACCCTCATTGCTCTAGATGGGTTACCTAGCATCTGGGAAACATTCGTCCAAGGCATCAGTGCAAGAGACAACTTTCCTAAATTTGATAGGCTAAAGGCCGACTGTCTCCAAGAGGAATCAAGGCAAAATAAGAAAGGGATCAAACAAAAGAATATAGATGAAGACCTACAATTTCTAAATACGAACTCAAACAAGAAAGGCAAGCAGAGGCAATTCAGGAAGAGAAAAGGTAGTCACAACAATAACTCCTTCAAGAAGGATCTCTCACAAATTCAGTGTTACAGATGTGACAAATTTGGGCACTATGTTTCCAAATATCTAGAAAGAGATAAACAAGCCACATTTGCCAAAATAGGAAAATTGAAAAGGGAAGAGGACTCTGAGAAGTATGTACTCTATTTAGCACTCACAAATCAAGCATCAAACAAAGTGAACTCCTGGGTGATCGACAATGGCTCATCTAGACACATCATAAGATTCAGAGAAGTACTAGACTCCATGAAAGAGGAGAATGATGAAGAGGTAACCATTGGAGATGACTCTACACACCCTGTCAAAGGAGTTGGAAACTGCACCATCAAACTAAAGTCAAGTGTATCATTATAACTTACAAGAGTGCTATATGTTCCAAGCATTAAGACAAATCTTGTCTCAATATCAGCACTGGAGGAAAATGGGTACAGAGTGACCTTCATGGACAACAAAGTGTTGGCTTGGCCAAAGAACTCATCCATCAAGAAAGATAAAACAATTGGTCAAAGACAAGGCTACTTATATGAGTTATGCACAAAGCCCAACTTAGCCCTAATTCATGAAACTACAGATGCCAATGAAATCTGGCATAGAAGACTAGGCCACCTAAATTTTAGAGCTTTATCATCAATGGGAGACCTTGTCACAAGTCTACCTAAGCTAAAGAAATATCATTCAGGGCATGCATTGGATGTGCCCTAGGTAAAAATACTAAGGATGCTTTTCAGAGTAGTACTAAGAAAACAAGTAAAATTTTAGAGTTAGTTCATTCTGATGTATGTGGACCTATGTCTGTAAATTCATTGGGGGGATTTCTGTATTATGTAATATTTGTTGATGACTACTCTAGGAAAACCTGGATCTACTTTCTAAAATGTAAAGAATCAGAAGAGATCCTTAATAGGTTTAAAGAATTCAAATCACTAACAGAGAACTACTCAAGAAACAAAATTAAAACCCTAAGAACTAAGAATTATTTAAAGAGTTTTGTAAAAAATCAGGGATTAAGAGGGAGTTAACAATACCTTACAACCCTCAACAACATGGGATAGTGGAAAGAAAAAATAGGACAATCGTTGAAGCTGCCAAAGCTATGATTCTTGATCAGAATCTAAATATCAATCTTTGGGCAGAAGCAACTAGCACTGTTGTATATATTCAAAATAGATGTCCTCACTCTCATCTTGAAAATAAGACCCCTGAGGAAGTCTTTACTAAATCAAAACCGGATATAAGCTACCTTAGGATTTTTGGATGCCCTGTCTATATTCATGTACCTAAGGAGAAAAGATTAAAATTAGAGCCTTCTGGAAAAAGGGGAATCTTTGTAGGATATAGTGAAACCTCCAAAGCCTACATGATATACATACCTGGTCAAAAGAATATTGAACTAAGTAGGTATGTGATCTTTGAAGAAAACTTAGCCTTCAAAAGAGCCCAAAGCTCTCTAGATCATGAAGTCTATATCCCCACCCCTAGCTTAGATAGAGATCCTACTCCTAAGCTTCAGAGGGAGAATCCTGAGGAAACTATGAGTGAAACTCAAAGTCCACCTAGAGAAAACCTCAAGAAAAGACCACTATGGGCCACCAAAACTGTAGAAGAAGCTCAGAAGTTTGTTGCCCCTTTAGGAACCTTCAAAGAAAGCAAAAGGCCTAATAAATTCACTAGCTATGTTGCTCTTATGAATGACCTCTCTAAAGCTAAACCAAACAATGTATCAGATGCACTTGAACATCAAGTATGGAAGGATGCCATGTCTAAAGAGTATTAGTCCATTATGAAAAATGATGTTTGGAAGATTGTTCCTAGGCCAACCAGGAAATTTGTGGTTTCATCTAAATGGTTGTTCAAAATCAAACATGCTACAGAAGACAATATTGAAAAACACAAGGCCAGATTTGTAGCCAGAGGCTTCTCACAAAGGGAGGGAATATATTATGAAGAAACCTTTGCACCTATTGCTAGGTATACATCAGTAAGAGTTGTATTAGCCATTGCAGCAACAAAAGGATGGAAGGTACACCAAATGGACGTTAAGACAACTTTTCTAAATGGTGAGATCTCAGAAGAAGTCTACCTAGAGCAACCTGAAGGTTTTGAAATTCATGATGCAGAGTCTCATGTGTGTAGACTCAAGAAAGCTCTCTATGGGCTCAAATAGGCTCCCAGGGCTTGGTATGAAAGAATTGACACCTATCTCTTGAGACTTGTCTTCTCCAAAAATGATGCAGATCCTAATCTCTACTACAAAATAAATAAAGGTGATATGCTAATATTGATTTTATATGTTGATGACTTATTGATCATAGGAAATGATCACCTTATAGATCAATGCAAGAATGATTTATCAAAAGAATTTGATATGAAAGACTTATGACTCCTTCATTACTTCCTAGGATTGGAAGTATGGCAGAATTCTGACATTATACTAAACCAAGGAAAGTACACCTTGGATATTTTGAAGAGATTCAGAATGCTAAGTTGTAGACCCGTGACCTCTCCTATGGAAACCAACTTACATAAACTTAAAGAAGCAGCAACAGAGTCACAACCCATTGATCCTACTCAATACAGATGGATGATTGGGTCCCTGATGTACCTGGTAAATACAAGAACAGATATCTGTTATGCAATTAATTCTCTAAGTCAGATTATGTGTGAACCGAAGGAGATACACCTGGTTGCAGTGAAAAACATTATGAGGTACCTACATGGTACTCTAAAACTTGGTCTCAAATACGAGAAGGTTGATATACACCTACATGGATTTACAAATTCAAATTGGGCTGGAAGTGTGACAGATAGGAAAAACACTTCAAGGTTTTGCTTCAGTCTAGGTTCAACCATGATATCTTGGATCAACAAGAAACAATCTTCGGTAGCTCAAATCTCCACCAAGGCATAATACATTGTAGCTTCTATGGTTGCCTGAGAGGTAGTATGGCTAAGGAAGTTGCTTGTGGGATTGTTTGGAGAGCCTATGAAACCCACTGTTATACACTGTGACAACCAGAGCTGCATAAAACTTTCAGTAAACCCAGTGTTTCATGATAGATCCAGGCATATTGAGATTCCATACCACTATGTGTGAGATATGGTAGATAGGAATGCAATCCAACCGGAATATGTTTGTACAGGAGATCAAACTATAGATATTCTGGCCAAACCTCTTTCCAGAGTGAAGGTTGATCACTTCAGAAAAGGTTTAGGTATGATGGAAAGGTAATTTGCTTTGTAATCTATGTTTGCATACCTATAAGATGTTTAATGTGTAAACCTCTTTGTCATGATAGGACAATTTTTGGATCCTATCCCCTGAGTTCATATCTAAGAGGTGACGATCTCTCAAGATAGTGAACAATTGTATGTGGACATTATAAGGTGACAATTTTATAATATCCAAAACAATTATCATGTTGGATCTCTGGTGGATCATGGATGAAGCCATGATTATGTTATGGTAAAACATTCATATGAAGTGTTAGTGCACTTACCATAACTTGGATAAAGATGAGAATTAAATATTTTCTCATATGATTATCCTTAAGTATTACGTGATTAGGTAATATTGGTATCACGTGCTGAGGTGATATCCTGTCATCACAAGACTAATGTGATAGACATTTTGTATCACGTGGTTAGGTGATACTTCATATCTCATGAGTAGATGATATGATCCCTTAGAAAATTAAAATATGTAAATGAATGCTAACCATCAGTTGAATTGTGATGCTTGATACACTACTCTTATTTATCTTACCTAGCTAAGAGGGAGTGTTAATGTATAGATAGCTTCGGTAAGATAAATAATTGAATGAGAGATAAATGAAGTCTCTCATTCAATCATTTATCATATCGATTATTAAAATGAATAAACTCAAGTATTCAATTGATAAACATTCCCTTTATATTAACTATTAATTATCGTAAGATAAATAATTGAATGAGAGATAAATGAAGTCTCTCATTCAATCATTTATCATATCAATTATTAAAATGAATAAACTCAAGTATTCAATTGATAAACATTCCCTTTATATTAACTATTAATTATCGTAGTATCCAAATTTGATAACTATTCATATTCACCGATTGACAAATCGAGTTAACTCTTGCAAATAAGACTTAAAGATTATTAGTTAGACTATCGTTTGATACTGAGATTATTCTATGTTCACACCGATTATATCAGGTGTTAAGGATACACTGTTTGGCATACACCGATTATATCAGGTGTAAAAGATAATGTTAATATAACCATGCACCACTGATAATTATCGGGTGTTTTAATATGCACCGGTTGGTAAATAAAATGCCATGCACTAGTATCGTGAGGGGACGCGATCAAGTGATGTCTTCATCGACCATGTCCAAAAGACATGGCCGGTCAAGGCATCGCTTGACCATACCCATCCCACTATATATACCAAATGAAATGTGTGAGAATGGATATTGAAATTTATAAATGCTTCTCCTCTCCTGCCACATAAAAGAAGACAATCAAATTTATATAATAATTCAGTAATAGAGAAAACAAAATAATAAGATAGAATATAACTTGCATATTGAATGTGATGTCATGGAAATGGGGACAAGGCAACAACAAAGTTCAATGTTAATAAGTTAGTTTCAACCATAAAAACAAAACAAAGAACTAAAAACCATTCCAAACATATCAAGAGAGATTTCAAAAAAGCATGAAAGAAGTTTAACAAAATAAAAGAAAGGAGAAGAGCCTCCCTAAGATGCTTCCATGATGCCTTTTGATGCTTCTCCCTTGTTTCTCTCCTCTCCAAGTCCCAAATGAGTGTAGCTCTCAGCTTTTTAGCACTAGCCATGGATGCCATATGGAGATTCAAGATGGTTGAATATGATAAGCAAATACTATGCAAGAGTAGATAGTGATGCTATGAAAAAGCTCTATGCTAATGCCAGTATAACAACAATACTCTAAATGCTTCCTTTTGCTTGAGGAGAAGGGTTCTATTTATAGAAGAAATAGGGAAATGAAGGGTTAAGATTGAGTGGTTTAATCAAGGGCCAAGTTTGAAAGTTGGGGATCCATGTGCACAATTGGCACCAATAAAATGGTGACAAGTGTCAACATAGGATTGGGTTGAGAGAAGAGGTTGGAGGCATTAAAGGCCTGAGAAGACCTCATGGTTATCTAGAAGGTAAGGGTCAAGTCTAAATTAAGATTACCCATTGGATTAAGAGTTAATCCAAGGATAAACCTTTGTGCAAATGTTTAAGAGATAATCATGGTCAAAGCATTAATGGCCTGATGAGACCTTTGGGTTGGGTAGAGGTTGAGTCAAAACAAATGTTTTAACCATGTGGGAGGGTTGAATTAACCATTAATGGTTATTGGAGACTTTGGGGATTAAGTGGTTGAAGGTTGAAAGCTTTCAAAGGTTATCCAAAGACTTTGAGCCATTTAGTGGTTGAAGGTTGAAAGCTTTCAAAGGTTATCCAAGACTTTGAGGGTTAATTTGTTGAACACACAAAGCATTAATTACTTTTCAAAGACTTTGGAGTCTTTGAGAAGTGACTCCAATTTGCTTAGGGATGTGACAATATTTAAGGGATGGATTTAGGCTAATTAGGAAGGGTTTAGAAGAATCTAGAAGGGGTTTAGGCATACAAGTGGATTTTGTAGGAAAATGTAAGTGGGAGAAATTTTGGTATTTTCAATTAAAATAAAATCATTTATTTCAATTAAATGGTGTAAGTTGCATTTGGATAAATATTTAAATAAATATTAATTTATTTAAATGAGAAAAAGAAGATAAAGCATTAAAATGCTTGAAGACTTTGAGGGAAACCATTAAAGGCTTGAAGACTTTAAGGAAAACCATTAAAGTCTTAAGAAGATTATAGAAGGAAGCCATCAAGTTTGAAGACTTTAAAGCCATCAAGTTTGACTACTTTAAGGGAAACATTAAAGGTTTCAAGTGGGTGAGGATAAATAGGATTTTAAATAAATAATTTATTTAAAATAGTTGTGCAACTTGCTTTTGTAGGAAAATGCAAGTGGTTGGAGGATAAAGGTGATTTTAAATAAATTATTTATTTAAAATAATTGTGCAACTTGTATTTGTAGGAAAATGCAAGTGGGTAGAGGATAAAGGTGATTTAAATAAATGTTAATTTATTTAAATGTGAGAGGTGGGATTTTGGGGGATTTAATAAATATTAATTTATTTAAATGTGAGAGAATATTTAATTAAATAAATATGATTTATTTATTTAATTAATGGTCTGAATTTGGTTAAGTGAATTAAATCAAATAAATTGAATAATTTATTTAATTAATAGGAGAAGAGGGTTAAGATGAATTAATTAAATATTAATTTAATTAATTATTAATTGATGGTTAAATAATCAAATAAATACTAAGTATTCATTTAATTAAGTGGACAAATTTATGTGACTACATTTGCCCCTCTTTGAGACGGTGCGGTTTATCGCGTCGTTTCAAAGAAAGAAAAATAGGTGTGAAGAAATGCCCCATAAAATGTAAATTTAATGGGTGGTATGCCCCCTCGAGAGATGGGCCAAATGTTTTTTTTTTTTATAAAAAAAATCGGGCGATCTCTCGAAAAAGAATGAAAATTGGAGGGGAGGTAGAATAGAAGAAATTAGAACTAATGATGAAAGAATGGGAGAAAATGGAGTGAATATGAAGAAACAACAAGCCAGCGAGTACCCTGAGGTCATGCAAGAGATACATAGCAGATGTAGTGTGGGGTTTTGATTGATGCTATACAATTGATCAAAATTGGTTGGACAATCTGGTGCAATCGGTTGAATTGCCCCAGTCAAGTCAAAGCATGACAGTTGATGTCAGTTGGTCGCTTGGACATGATAAAGTCTGAGTAAGTGAATCAAAGTGACCTGATGGTGACTTAGACAATTGATGTAATTGCCCGATGAAGTCAAGGTATATGAAGCAAAATACTCGTTGAGACGTAGACAATTGATGTAATTGTCCGTTGGATTGTGTTTGATTGGTTGATCAAGTGATAGTGTGTGCGTGTGATGGATGGTTGTGGGGAATCATGGCAGCCCCGTTGAGACTAGGTCATTGTGATAAATGCCTGATGTAGTCTAGGATTACCATAATCGATTACCTGTTGAGACCGGAAGATACTTGATCAGAGTATCTGTTGATAGTCTAGGTGTGCATGAGTTGATGTACCTATGCAGATAGAGTAACTTGCTTGATTGTGTGGATGAATGAGGATGGGAAACACAATCCCTCCTATTAGAGATGGATGGTGATGAACGTGGCTTGATTGGGTTGATGGGAAACAATGAAGGGTATGTGATGTTGATTATCGAGATGGGGAGGGTTGGGGGGGTTTGATGTTAGAAGAAATGGAGGACCTATGACTCATTCCTATGGAAGAAGAGGAAAATAGAGTATGCATTATTATGACTATGTATGCATGATATGCAGCTATTATGAATGTATGGATGGTTGGAATGCAACGGAATGCAGTATATACAGATGAGATGGAATGACGATCCATAGTGCTCTATTTTCATCATTGAGCTTTAAAATGTTGGAAGAGAATACAAGCACCTTGACATAATGATTCAAGATGACCAGAGTATTTCTTACATGGATTTGATATAGCAAGTTAATACAAGCAACTTGATATAATGGATCAAGTCGACCAGAGTATTGCTTGCGGAACAGACAAGGATTATCTCTGTTCATGCATGACTTGGATCGTCCTCCTTGATCTTAGGCTGATCATATCCTGAGACAAGTGCATACCATACTAAGAGATAAAACCTTTATCCAAATTGGATGAGGAGGAACCAAAGAATGAGCAGTGTACCTGCAAACAAACAGTATATACATAAAGAATAAAGAATAAGGATCCTTGGTAATGGTTCATGCCCATATGGTCGAGGTATACGCTATAGTCAACAAGCCGTAGTGATCCATGACTGCATTTGGCATAAGATCACGTAGCTCAATGAACTTCCCACATAGACACCATTAGTACATGCCCCAGAACTTCATCGGAAATAATGCGCAAATGATACAAAACAATGTTGAAAGATCCCGATACAGATATACAAATGAATTACTCACGAATCAACCAAGCATTTGATAGCTTAACATAATTTTCTTGTCAAAGAAAATGTCACTTTTGTCTTTGTTTTGGTAAGGAAGGATGCATCCTTGTTTTTAAAGACAGTTTCTTATTTGTTGGATGTGGATTGTGTGGTCAATTGATAAATGGTCATTGTGTGAGTACTGTGTTAATGTTGGTTTTGCATCTGCTTGAATGAATATGTACAAGGTGTTGCCATGTTTTTGTGTGATTTTCGATGGGTTTTTCGATGTTTTTGGATTTTGTGTAATAGTTTTTGAATGTTTTTGGATTTTGTGAGTCATTTTTGAATGTTTTTGGATTTTGCGAGACATTTTTGAATGTTTTTGTATTTTGCGAGACATTTTTGAATGTTTTTGTATTTTGCGAGACATTTTTGAATGTTTTTGCCAATGAATCACCAGTAATGTAGAATCCACTTCCATCATCTAGATTGTAAGGGCATTGCCCCCAAGTTGGACATGATTTATGAAAAAGCGGGATGCCAGATGCATGAAGTACTTTCTTGGATTACAGATCAAATAACAAGCCATGGTTAGATGGATGGATGTGTGTATGTATGAATGGGATCGCAACGAGCTTGAAAGATACTGGAGCCATTGCCTTTACGAGTGGCGTCTGTTTGCCAGGTTTTCACCATCGCACTTACCCAAGGTGCCACCGGAGTGGTTGTTCACCGTTTGGATGCATGATTTTTCTTTACTTTTTTTTGTTTTGAATGGTTTTGTATTTTCTTTAGGACATTTTCTGAATGTTTTTGATATTTTCTGATATGTAGGGGAGCCTGATGCTCTGTATACCTTAGGTATAAAACCATTTGAGGTGCATGCTATTGATTGGATCTGCGAGCGGTTCTCTGTCTGATGTAGCCAACTGATATGCCCCGGACCCGAATATAGTAGTGACAACATATGGGCCCAACCAGTTTGATTCAAACTTGCCTTGATGTTCTCTGTTTGGTTGGTTGCGAGGATTTTCTCGAAGAACAAGATCACCTACCTCAAATGTACGAGATCTAACTCGGTGATTGTAGCTTCTACTCATGCGCTGCTGATAGGCTTTGAGGTGATTGTATGCAGCTTGTCGCTTCTCATCTAGTAACTCTAAGTCTTGAAGACGGGATACTCTGTATGCTTCATCATCGATGAGATTGTGCAATGAAACTCGTAAGGATGGTATCTCGACCTCAATAGGTAAGATAGCTTCAGCACCATAGACCAATGAATAAGGAGTTGCACCTGTAGGGGTCCGAATGCTAGTTCGATATGCCCATAATGCTGGATTCAATTGAACATGCCAATCACGACCGGCATCATTGACTGTCTTCTTTAGGATCCTCAATATGTTTTTATTGGATGCTTCGGCCTGACCATTGCCTTGTGGGTAATAGGGAGTGGAAAAGCGGTGTTGGATATGAAATTTCTCACAAAGCTCACGAACATCCTGATTTTTGAAAGGAAGACCGTTATCTGTGACAATGGACATGGGCACACCATACCGGCAGATGATGTAATTGAGGATGAATGAGGCGATCTGCTTGCTGGTGACTTGGGTAAGTGGAACAGCTTCGATCCACTTGGTGAAATATTCGGTGGCGGTAATAATGAATTTATGGCCATTGGATGAAGATGGATGGATTTTACCCACAAGATCAAGACCCCATTGACAAAAAGGCCATGGTGTTGTGATTGGTTGCAGTTCTTGAGCTGGTGCATGTATTAGGTCACCGTGAACTTGACATTTCTTGCATTTCCTGACAAAGTAGTAGGAATCCTTTTCCATAGATGGCCAATAGTATCTAGCTCGCATGAGTTTCTTGGCTAGTGACGGACCACTTGAGTGAGTCCCGCAAATTCCTTCATGTACCTCTTCCAAAGCCTTTGTTATCTCACCTTGTTCCAGACATCGAAGGAGAGTACCATCAAGACCGCGTCGGTATAGGGTTTCGGCAATAATGGTATATCGAGCAGTTTGGCGAATGAAGGTTTTACGTTGGTTATTTGATTGGTTGGGAGGAAGGGTGTGATCGCGGAGATAGGTGTAGAACTCACCGTACCATGGGGATTCAGAACCAACAAGGCAACATATCATTTCAGATTCGGGGATATCATAAGCGGGGATCCAAAGCTATTCTACCAAGAACTCGTAGCATGTTGAATTCTGTGGAAGATCTAGTAGAGATGCGATGGTAGTCATAGCGTCAGCAGCTCGATTCTGATCTCTTGGTATCTGCTCAAAAGTGATAGTAGTAAATGATGTCTTTAGATTGTCCACCATTTGCTTGTATGGCATGAGTTTATCATCTTTGGTCTGATACTCATCTGTTGCTTGTCGAATGACTAGTTGGGAATCGCCATATACTTGCAATTCTTTTAATTTCCATTGTATGGCTAATCTGAGTCCTGTGATCAAGGCCTCATACTCTGCTATGTTGTTTGTGCATGGAAATGTGAGCCTGTAAGACTTCGGGATGCTATCACCTTGAGGTGTGATAAACAGAATGCCTGCCCCCGAGCCGTGCCTAGTGTATGAACCATCAAAGTATAATTTCCATGACTGTGCTTCTGTAATCATGAATATCTCTTCATCTGGAAAATTGGAAATGAGAGGATGATCACCTATGAGAGGTGCATCGGCCAACTGATCTGCATTAACCTGACCGTTGATAGCTTTACGGTCCACATACTCAATATCAAATTCACTTAGAATCATCACCCATTTGGCTAAGCGACCTGTCAATGCTGCTTTGCTAAGTAAATACTTGAGTGGATCAATCTTTGCAATGAGTTGCATCTTGTGTGTTAACAGATAGTGCCTCAGTTTAGTGGCTGCCAAGATTACTGCTAGGTAAGCTCACTCAATAGGTGTGTAATTGAGTTCATAGCCCACCAGTGTGCAAGAGATGTAGTAAATAGCACACTCTTTTCCTTCTGCATTATGTTGTGCCAGTAGTACACCCAATGCTGTACTTGTTGCTGAGATATAGAGCAATAATGGTCTACTTGGATCTGGTGGCATCAGCAATGGTGGATTCATGAGATAGTCTTTAAGCGCCTGAAATGCTTGCTGGCATCTGTCATCCCACTGAAAGCAGATGTTCTTGTGTAGCAGGTGTGTGAATGGGTGACACTTATCAGCCAATTGTGCAATGAATCTGCGGATAGATTGAAGCCGTCCTTGTAGTGTTCTTAGCTGATTGATATTCTTTGGAGGTGGCATGTCCATGATTGCTTTAACCTTTGTTGGATCGACCTCAATGCCTTTGCTTGAGACAATATATCCTAGAAGCTTCCCGGAGGTCACTCCGAAGACACATTTCTTTGGGTTGAGTCGAACATGGTATTGTTCCAGTCTATCAAAGATTTTATCTAAGATGTGAAGATGTCCTTCTCTAGTAAGTGATTTTGCTAGTAAATCATCCACATAATCTTCCATTATAGTATGCATCATGTCATGGAAGATGGTGGTCATTGCTCTTTGATAGGTCGCTCCTGCATTCTTTAGACCAAAAGGCATTACATTCCAGCAGTATGTGCCCCATGGACATGTGAAGGCTGTCTTATGTTGGTCCTCTGGTGCGATCTTTATTTGATTGTATCCTGAAAAGCCATCCATGAGTGAAAGCATGGCATGTCCTGCTGTCAAATCTACTATGATGTCGATATTTGGTAGAGGGAAGTCATCCTTAGGACATGCCTTATTCAGATCTCTGAAGTCTGTACAAATGCGGATGCCCCCTTTTGGTTTGCCAACTGGTACAATGTTGGAGATCCATCCTGCATAATCAATTGGTCTAATGAAACCAACATCCAGGAGTTTCTTGAGTTCTGTTTTGACTAGCACGGCAATCTGAGGATGCATCTTACGAAGCTTCTGCTTGACAGGTTTGGCTCCTTTTGCTACTGTGAGATGATGCATGACTAAATCAGGATCAAGCCCAGGCATGTCTGCATATGACCATGCAAAGTTGATCTGACGCTGTTGGAAGAACTCTATAAATTGAGGCTGTTCCTCTGGAGTGAGAAGAGATGCCAGATGTATGATATGAGGGTTTTCAGGAGTCCCCACATTGTATTCTTTAGTCTCCTCAATGAGAATCGTCGATCATTCCTGTTGTGTACTAGCAGGGAGAATGTCAAACCCTTCATCCTCAAGTGCCTCAGAGAGGTTTTCACCGTTGGATACGCTCTTTCTTTTTACTTTTGTTGGATCAAACAGTGCCACAGTGTGGTTTTCACTGGAAGATCCATGTTTTAATGTTATATTTTTGCAGCTGAAGGGTTTGGCATCCGCCCCGAAGTATGCTGTGCTATTAAGTTCAATGGTGAATCCAGCTTTGTGATCCCCGCTTGGTAGATTATCCCTTAATTCCAAAAAGTCAATGATAGCCTCATCATTTTGGAAGAGGTCAAGACATGGGGGATTTGGTTGGTTCCATTCGATGAGTTCAGGGTGGATAATGGGCATTACTTCATCAATTAAGTTAAGTGCGGGAGATGTATCAGTGAGGGTTAAGACAGTGTGGTGAAGGTCGTTGATGGTACTCTCCCTATCAGAATCCGGTGTAGGATGAGACGTAGGGTCTGTGGAAGATGTTTCCAGCTCAGGTACCCAAGTGGTCTTTATCTGTGCTTCTCCGTAAACAGGAATGTCTTTGCATGGCGGAGGTGGTGACGTGTCTTCCTCATCTGAAGTGTTAAGCTGTACAGAATCAAATTCCCACACATGTGAGTCGGTCTCTGAATCACTTTCCAGCATCCGATTGCTATACCATACTGGGATGTCGCTGGAGTTGAATACTGCAGGTGTGATTGGTTTATGTACCTTTGAGGTGATCGGTGCTGCAGGAACTGTGATGGGGTTTAAAGGTTTTGTCACTGGAAGTATCGACAGGGTTGATTTAGTGGCTTCTATTGGAACGGCTGGTGCCATAGATGCTGCTACGGGTTCCAATATAGTTGCTGCTATGAATGGTTTTATTGATGTGATGACTGCTGTGGATGGGATTACTAGTTCGATTGGTGGGATTTTTGGCACTGATGACGGTTGCGGTGGGTTTGTGAGCCTCGATGGGGCAGTGACAATATTGCTTGATGGTGCTTTGATTATGAAAGGTGTCCTCTTTACAGTAGGTGGGCAAAATGGTTTGCTAGGTTTTCCTTTAAATCTGAGTTTAGGAAGGATCTCTTTTTCAAAGCCTAGGCCTGTATTACCTTTGGGCTTGAACTCTGGCAGCAGCGGTTCATGTCGTCCTTGTTTGCAGTATCCCAAAGCACTCTGACCATCATATCCCATTCTTTGCATAATGAGGAGGCCTTTGCCATACTGTTCTGTAGGAAGTGTAACTCGCGGTATGTCAGTGGTGATGGGATCTTTATAGATCCAGTCCGCTAGGTCCTCATCTTGTGTTTCTTCCTCTTGACTCCTTCCAAGGACGAAAGGCGTCCAAGCACATGCTGGCGTGATTAGTCGTTGCTGGAGTAACTGCTGTGGTTTACCATGTGTTTTAGGAGAAGTGGGCATTTGTCCCACACAAAAGAGTTGACTTAAGTTATATTCCCCGGGACCTTCCTCTGCGACTTTCATTTTAAGCTTTTCTTGCTTGGGTATAGGGGTGTTCAAACTGGCAAGAGAGGTGGGACTTACATATGATGTAGAGGAAATGGCTTTCCTATTATTAGGAACAGTAATTTCTGGTTGATGGCTGATATTATGGCAAAATGCAAAGGGATTTGCATCACCCAGGATTGTGATCTCTGCACCATTATGTGGGAACTTGATACATTGATGGTAGGTAGATGGAACAGCTTGCATGGCATGTATCCAAGGTCTTCCTAATAATAGATTATATGGTAGAGGAAGGTCCAGAACCTGACAAATTATGTGTTTTACCACAGGGCCCACTCGGATTGGTAGCACCACCGCTCCTTTGGATGAACGCTCTGCATCATCATAGGCCTTGATGGTGATCTTCTTGCGAGGATCCACTGATTCTATTGCATATCCCAATACTGTGACCAACTATAGTGTACAAATGTTTAGGCCTGCTCCATTATCTATCAAGACTCGCTTGATCCTGTGTTGGTTGATAAAGCCTTCAATGTGTAGTGAAGCGTTATGAGGTTGTTGGAAGGAAGAGTTGTCACTTTCAGAAAAAGTGAGACAAGGTGATGACTTTAGATTTCCAACCATGGCTTGAAATTGGTCTGTGTTCAGGTTTGCAGGAACTAACGCCTCTTGGAGTGCTTGATCCAAGATTGTTTTATGAGATGGCGATAGGCGCAATAGTTCTAAAATGGATATGAGCGCAGGCGTTTTATCTAATTGTTCCACAAGATTATATTGCTTTGGGACGGAGGTGGTGCCCTGTGGAGCTGCCTTGATGGTGACCTTGCCACGACGTGTAACAACATTGCAATTTGAGGTGGGATTTTTGAAGGTTATAGTTGCAATTTGTTCACTGGCATCATACAAGTGATTTACAGTGTAGTTATACGCAGCCTGCGTATAATCAGTGGTATCAGTGCCTCGCCGGGAAGTGGAAGGACCCCTTTGATCTTGTGATGGAAGTGGATCCTTGAACATGAGATGATCATTATTGGTCATTTTTGGGTCATGTCCTTCAATTTCAATTTCTCCTCGATCAATAAGATCCTGAATGAGATCCTTCAATCGGTGACAATTACTTGTCTTGTGTCCTCATCCTTGATGGAACTCACAGTGTTCAGTATCTCTCCACCATGTTGGTTTGACCTGAGGCTCATAGTTGGATAGTTTAGGTAGAGTGACCAAATTCTAAGAAATAAGTTGTCGCATCACCGTTTCAATGGGTTCCCCTAAGGGAGTGTATGTGCGTTTTTATTTTTGTGGACGGGGTCTTGGTTCATCATGAGATGTGATGCGACCTTGATTAGGAGGAACATTTGTGTTATTCTAAGGTGGAGGATTTTGTCCTGCAAACCGAACCACAGGTTGTGCATTTTGGATAGTTCGAGCATCCACAACCCCATCGTTGACGATATTTTTATTCTTGTTCCAGAAGTTTGGTTTATCACTATTGAAGCGCGGGCGAGGACCATCTTTTGGTTCATTAAAGATTTTGATGAGTCCTTTCTTGATGAGTGCCCTTTCACATTTTATACCCTTGGTGATCATATCGTTAAAGGAGTCTGTGTCTTTGACATCCAGGTGAAATTCCATTTCTTCGTTTAAGTTGGAAATGAAAATTTCCACTAGTTCTTGTTCAGGTAACTGAAGAGAACGTCTGCTAGACATTTGGCGCCATCATTGCAGGAATACTGAGAATAATTCACCTGGTTTTTGTTTGGTGTTGCATAGATCAGCCATGGTGATGTCACGTTCAATGTTATGAGAGTAATGAGATAGGAACTTCTGGATGAGTTCCTCAAATGTTCTAATGCCACCTGGTAGTCAGGAAAACCATGATGTGGTGGTTCCTCCCAAGCTTTGGGGAAAAAGGCGCATTAGGTATGTGTCCTCATAAGCCACTTCAAGACAAGCGGAATGAAATTCTTGGACATGATCACGGGGATCCCCCTTTCCTCTATATTTTTCAAATTTGGGTGTTTCGAACCCGCGTGGAAAGGGTGGCATATAAAGATTCCTATCAAAAGGATAGGGACAGATGTCGTTAAGTGAGAATTGATTGGTCTTAACACCACTATGAAGTTGTTGGGCGAGATTCTCGACTTGTTGCCGCAACATCTCTATTTCATTTGGAGGAGGAGGTGGTGGGTTACCTCGAGGAATGTTATATCTAATGTGATTTCTACCCCTTTCCTCCTCATGGCGACTTTGTCTTTCTGATGCTTGTCTTAATTGGGCAAGATCAAAGTCCGAGGGGAGTTTGGCTCCTTCTTGAGCGAGTTTTAAGAAGTGAGCATCCGCATTGCTCCTTAATATTTCATCAAATAATCTGTTGAAGTGAGGGTTATGCTGAGCCCTTTCAATTGTTGAAGGAGTGGGAGTACTTGGGTTTTCATCAGTTACAGTTCCTCCAAGTGCTTCTTGAAATTCATTGAGGTTGTCTTCTTCTTCCTCAATTTCTATTTCTCGTTGCCTTGATCGCGATCGGGTTTGAGCCATTTTGTTTGCAAGTTTGTTTTGAAGTTGATTGAAGATGATGATGAGTTGGTGATGAAATGAAAGATTGATGGTTGGTGGATTGTAGATCTCTAGCACTCTAAAGGTAAATGTAACCAGAATTCTTTCTTTGAATTGCTTGTTTGTTTTGATGATTTTGGATGTGATAAGGTGTAGAGAAATCTAAGATGTGTTACAGATTTTGACTACCTAGTAATGAGAGGATTCACTCATGAACTAGTTTTAACCTGCGTAGATGTGTCTCTTAGGATGAGCTTATCCTAGATGTAGAAACAATCTAAAAGTGATGTGATGTGTTTGATTTCAAGCAATATCTAAAAAGGAATCGTGGGACAAGAACCTCTTAATGTTTTGAGAGTTGGGATGGATTGATGATGAAGTGATGATGTATGAGTGGGATGATGGATGAAAATGTTTTCAACTTTCAATAAAAACTTTGTGTCACAAATGGGACAAACTCTTCTTCTTCCCTTTCAGATGTTGGTGGCACTTCTCGAGCTGTGTTGTAGGTGATACAGATGTTTGGGAAGAAGTTGGGATTAATCTTTCCTCCTTGATTTTTGTGATAACTCAGAGCTCTATATTGCATAAAAGCTCTGCGGTTCAATGATTCGGAATCAAATTCATTTGTTTTACCTTGAAGATAGAGACGCATGCGATGTAGAAAGACTCTATGTGAGACAAAGATTTGTCTATTGAGATAGAAGAATTTCCTCCTTTTGATCAAAGCCTTTGAGCTTAATGGTCTCCTTCTTAAGTTGATATTCTAATGACACTTCTTCTTTCGCAAGATGTGAAGAATGGTCATAAAATTTGACTCTTTGTTGTTTGTACTTTGTTTTTGATGTGTTTGGTTGTTTTTGAGAAATGTTGGATGAGTACTTTGTTTTTGAAAGTGATTTGCTGATTTTTCTTTGACAAGAAAACAAAGCAAGCACACAAACACAAGAATGTTGCCCCCAAAGGCACAAATGAGTATGGGTCTAGATCAACCCAATCTTTGGACTTGTATATGACCCTTCCTTTAGATTTATTTTAAAGTGTATTTCCAAAGCCTGAAGTCGGCTCAATTTGCACTAGGTCTGTAAAACGAACACACTTCAAACACTTTTTATCCCTAAGGTCAAATGGCCAGTTGTGATAAATTTAGCCCACATCTTGATATTTCTTCGACTTTGGTACTACATACCTTATGAATCCCGCCGTGGTAGGTAAGGATGTGATATACTAAGTCTTGCACGAGCATAACAAATAGATGATCCCTATGATGGGGGAGTCACCACTTTTATCAAGCCACAGTGACTTTTCAAAAAGCTATGTTTCTACTCAAGGAAATATGTATGGTGAGTATCTTGGGAGCAAAACCATCTATGCTCTTGCACTAAATTATATCTCAAATATCCTCAATCAATAGAACGGGTGGGCTACTACTTAAAGGTGTTTAGTCATGTTCGATATTTTTGGACATAAGTTCATTCTGCAGTGACTCACTTAAGAGCCTTGTAACTGGTGGTGGGGCCCATTTTTCCTTTCGGCCAGTTACACTGTAGGAACAGCTATACCCAAGGCTACAGCTTTCGCTCTCACCTGATTTCTATAGCGGCTCGAAGGATTTACCGCTCGAGGTCGTTCCCAAGAGTATCGATCCCTTGGCAGGCCTCTCTTAAAAAGATAAAATTTGAGCGTTACTAACACTTTTCTCTTGCACCTAGGACCACGAGAGCCAAGGGAGAGGATAGTGTGTGTTAGAGGTAGGACCACTCGACCAACTCTTTTGCACAAGTGTGCCAAACACAAAATTCACTTGTTCCTTTTAATTTGTCATCGCAATGATTTTCTATCTATTTGGAGATGTTTCTCCAACAATCATGGTGTTCTTTTTAATTTTCAAAGGCAATTGTTGGAGTAAACTAGAATTTGAAAATCCTGGTCAACTTAATGAAAAACACGTTTGCATGAAGTAAAATTGCTTTAAAAATGAGACAAGTTGATTGTGAATTTTATTTGCACCAAAAATGGAAGTGTGGATTGTAAGTTTTATCTTGATGCAAGAAATAAAATTTGCCTTGTTGATTTTAAGCACCAAAAGAATTTGTTCCTAACTATGCAACAAAAAAATTTGCGTGTTTGTTTTTGTGATTCTTTTTAACTTTGAACAAGTGTGATTCTTTTTTAGAGCTCCAAACGAAAGATATGGTTCTTTTTAAAACTCCAAATGAAAGTGTAGTTGATTTTAACCCAAAAGGAAAATGAATTTATTTTATCCTAACTTGAAAGACAAAGTTAGCAATATGAACAAATTTATTTCCTAAGCTAAAATTGCTAAAAATAATGCTATTGTAGGGGTTAGTTAAAACCTGCACAAAAGATAATTAGTTAGAAAAATCTGCATGTTTTGGTGGACTTCTACAAGCCTAAAATTTTTGGTTTTCGGTTACAAGGAATTTTCTTACAACTCTTTGTTACAATAGCTCTACTCTGTGTGAAAACAGAAGTGCTATTTAACATGAAAGAGCAACATTATAGACAATAGCGTTAAAGTATCAATTTGCGAAGGTGCTAAATTGAGAAGAAAAATGCAAGAGAATGACCTGTGTGTCAATTAAAACATTCGAAAGTTAGTAGTCTTCAAAATGATTGCTCTTTGATTCACGTCGGGTTCACCAAATGATGTCATGGAAATGGGGACAAGGCAACAACAAAGTTCAATGTTAATAAGTTAGTTTCAACCATAAAAACAAAACAAAGAACTAAAAACCATTCCAAACATATCAAGAGAGATTTCAAAAAAACATGAAAGAAGTTTAACAAAATAAAAGAAAGGAGAAGAGCCTCCCTAAGATGCTTCCATGATGCCTTTTGATGCTTCTCCCTTGTTTCTCTCCTCTCCAAGTCCCAAATGAGTGTAGCTCTCAGCTTTTTAGCACTAGCCATGGATGCCATATGGAGATTCAAGATGGTTGAATATGATAAGCAAATACTATGCAAGAGTAGATAGTGATGCTATGAAAAAGCTCTATGCTAATGCCAGTATAACAACAATACTCTAAATGCTTCCTTTTGCTTGAGGAGAAGGGTTCTATTTATAGAAGAAATAGGGAAATGAAGGGTTAAGATTGAGTGGTTTAATCAAGGGCCAAGTTTGAAAGTTGGGGATCCATGTGCACAATTGGCACCAATAAAATGGTGACAAGTGTCAACATAGGATTGGGTTGAGAGAAGAGGTTGGAGGCATTAAAGGCCTGAGAAGACCTCATGGTTATCTAGAAGGTAAGGGTCAAGTCTAAATTAAGATTACCCATTGGATTAAGAGTTAATCCAAGGATAAACCTTTGTGCAAATGTTTAAGAGATAATCATGGTCAAAGCATTAATGGCCTGATGAGACCTTTGGGTTGGGTAGAGGTTGAGTCAAAACAAATGTTTTAACCATGTGGGAGGGTTGAATTAACCATTAATGGTTATTGGAGACTTTGGGGATTAAGTGGTTGAAGGTTGAAAGCTTTCAAAGGTTATCCAAAGACTTTGAGCCATTTAGTGGTTGAAGGTTGAAAGCTTTCAAAGGTTATCCAAGACTTTGAGGGTTAATTTGTTGAACACACAAAGCATTAATTACTTTTCAAAGACTTTGGAGTCTTTGAGAAGTGACTCCAATTTGCTTAGGGATGTGACAATATTTAAGGGATGGATTTAGGCTAATTAGGAAGGGTTTAGAAGAATCTAGAAGGGGTTTAGGCATACAAGTGGATTTTGTAGGAAAATGTAAGTGGGAGAAATTTTGGTATTTTCAATTAAAATAAAATCATTTATTTCAATTAAATGGTGTAAGTTGCATTTGGATAAATATTTAAATAAATATTAATTTATTTAAATGAGAAAAAGAAGATAAAGCATTAAAATGCTTGAAGACTTTGAGGGAAACCATTAAAGGCTTGAAGACTTTAAGGAAAACCATTAAAGTCTTAAGAAGATTATAGAAGGAAGCCATCAAGTTTGAAGACTTTAAAGCCATCAAGTTTGACTACTTTAAGGGAAACCATTAAAGGTTTCAAGTGGGTGAGGATAAATAGGATTTTAAATAAATAATTTATTTAAAATAGTTGTGCAACTTGCTTTTGTAGGAAAATGCAAGTGGTTGGAGGATAAAGGTGATTTTAAATAAATTATTTATTTAAAATAATTGTGCAACTTGTATTTGTAGGAAAATGCAAGTGGGTAGAGGATAAAGGTGATTTAAATAAATGTTAATTTATTTAAATGTGAGAGGTGGGATTTTGGGGGATTTAAATAAATATTAATTTATTTAAATGTGAGAGAATATTTAATTAAATAAATATGATTTATTTATTTAATTAATGGTCTGAATTTGGTTAAGTGAATTAAATCAAATAAATTGAATAATTTATTTAATTAATAGGAGAAGAGGGTTAAGATGAATTAATTAAATATTAATTTAATTAATTATTAATTGATGGTTAAATAATCAAATAAATACTAAGTATTCATTTAATTAAGTGGACAAATTTATGTGACTACAGAATGTAAATTGAATATCATTTATAGCTATGACCATATTCGTCCAAAGGAACATGAATGTAACAGTGAATATCCTCCCAATGAACAATATTGGTGGGAACAAGAGAGAATGCCAATGTATGCTTTTTTATTTGATTGTGTGAGAGAATGTGCCAAGCGAGTCTTCTTTTGATGGTTTGAACAGATGCATTTTGAAAACAAGTAGTGGTTCATCCATCTAGAATTTTCCATTTAAAACTAAATCACAAGAAATACCTCTATTCATATGCAATTCAAGTTAATCAAATTTTACATCCAAAAGCTCGTCAAATTTGTAAGTGATCATAATGAACTTAAAAGGCAATATATATATTGGTTGTACTTACTCACTTAGGGTTTTACCAACTTAAATGCACTTTACCGTTACAACACAAAAGCCGATATTATGTTTTGCCACCTTTTACAAACAAGACTTCGAACCAATGAAACCATCTGGTATCCTCTAGAATTATACTTCTAACGTTTGCCATGCTAAAATAAACTTAAAATCCTAATTGAAAGTGGCCACACAAGATCTTCTTTTAGTTCTCCCCCTTAATCAGTGCATATCTATTTAGTTTTTAGAAGAGGAATCAACATCAAAATTAGGTGCAGACCCATCCTTAGATTTTTCTTCAGGTTTCTTTACCCACGTCTTTTGCATCTTCTCCTTTTCTATATTGACATCAATGTTCTTTTCCTAACCATTCTTCTCATTTCTTCCTTTATAGAATTTGGCAATATGTCCAATTTTTTTATAGTTGTAACATATTGGACCTTGCTGAGAACCATTTCCATTCAAATTCGCATTCCTTCTCAAATTAGATCTACACAGAGCAATATTATGTCCATGCAGGTTGCAAGAATAGAAATATCCATTAAAATATTGAACACTTTTTGCCATAATTGGCATTTCCATATCTATTCCAATTCATCCTTTCTTTGCATTCATTTTTCATATGTCTAAACTTATTACAATTGTAACATCAACCATTAAGTGAATAAGATCTGATTTGACTTTTGTATTTACTAACTCGATGTCCAAACTTATTGCATAAAAATAGTTACCATTGAAAGTTGATGAGTACCTAGTTTAAACAAGAGGATTCCTTCTTAAATTCTTTCTATTTCCGATTTGAGTGAAACCTTGTTGATCATCATTATTATTCATCAATCCATCCTTGACCTTTTCTTTCCCTCTATCTTATTTTCTTAAAACTATATAACCTTCACTTAATCAAAGCCTAGTCCACCTTTGTCTTTATTTTGTTTGTGAGCACTTAGCATCAAATCAAGCACTTCACTACCACCTCTAAGTGTTAATCCTTTGTCAATTTTCTCTTTTGTATCCTTTAATTCATTCTTCAATATAAATACTTCCTTTTCAAGTCTATTACATTCTTCAATCTTGTCATTTAGCCTTGTTTCTAGATCATCCATAGTATTTCTTCCTTCATCAAATAGCCTTCTCAAATAGACAATCTTTTCTTCTGCTTTCTTACATTTTTTTTTGCTTTCATCTAGATTTGCCAAAGAATATCTTAGTTCTCCTTCCAAATCAACAATGGCTTTAGAATCCCACTCATTCAGATCCATATTCTCTTCCTCAAACATGGTGTTCAAATATCAGATCTGCCTCAATTGTTAAACTACTCCTTCAAGCACTAGGGTCTTATACCAATTGTTGAACACTACCAGATTACTGAGAGGGGGGTGGGGAATCAAATTAAATATTTAACTCATCATATGCTCTACACATGTAAACAAATAACAAAAACAACAAAAGCAACCACACAAGATTTCTAATATTTTTATGTGGAAAACCTCATCTGGGAAAAGCCATATTGATAAATCAAACTCACAATATATGTATATAACTAATTAAAGAGTTTATGCCAAAGGCTAGGGAGCTAACTTCTCTAGAAGATGAATTGTAGGCTAAGATGCACAACCTTAGGGCAAGATACAATAATTACTTACTTACACTAAAGTTCACTTCTTTAGGGAAAGATAGAATTCTTATAATACAATGATATCAAGAAGATTGAACGATAGAAAAGGCATCTACTGGAATCAAGATAACAATTCACAATTCATTACTCATCTCGAAAAGTCTTCATCTTTGCTCTGATACAACTCTGAACCTCTAAATTATATCCCAATAGCTCCACATACCGTATCCTCTACATCACTCCATCAATACAATAATTTTATCCTATATATATCAACCACAACCCTAATAACATCCACTAGGTCGGCCTAACTAGATGTAATGTGTCCACACAAAACCATCAACCCAAAAATATTCTCCAAGGAAAAAGTAGGAGGTAGATGAAATATTTGAATTATCACACCAGGTTGGCACACCTTCCAAATACTCCCAAAACAAATCCTATGTAACCAAATGCTACCACATGGACCAAATAACCATGAGTTAGCCTCTAAAGGTAAAAAATGTTAACTCATGCCAATACAACAAGCTCAAACTTCAATCCGGACCACCAACAAGATTTGTGGACAACCATAGAATCAACATAATATATAAGGGAATCTTAATCAATCATTCATAGCACATAACCAACTACAAGCCAAGGAATGTAACACATTTCTCCACACCATTGCATTGCAGTCGAATCAACCAGACCTATGACATAATTAACTCCAATGTAGATCGCATGAGAACCTAAAAGCTGAAATGTGATAAGATATTTTATCTACCAACACCATGCTCTGACTATACATTTATTTGTCATAGTTCTACCACAAATCAGATCAGAAAGTATTTTATACCACCTTACTGTTATTGCATTATCTAGAACTCAAACTAACATGTCTTTCACTATACAATGTTTGAATATCTAAAATATGAATAATAGGAAGTCACAACTAGCATATATCAACTGCATAAACATTTGATACCCATCCAACATGAAAAGGCCAAACAAACAAACTATCCACTAGAACATACACACATCTCTGGAACAAGACTGCAAACTATGAAGATCACCAATGAGACTCAAAAAAGCATCACAAAACAATAAGTTATTCTATTTAGAACACCTTCAAGTAAGTTATATATATATGTACTCCTGTAAATTTAACCAACAATCATTGTACTATATTAGACTATGTAGGTTATACACTTGAACCAATAGGATGACATTGTTGATATATGGCGACTGATCAGCAAAGTACTGTATACTCAGCATGTATCCTTGTCGGGGTCCGGGGTCAAACCGGGCCCCGGGAATGCGGGTGGTAGCCCACGGCGGGGGTTCGGAGGCGGCAGCCCCTGAGGAAAAGTTTTTTGGATGTTTTTTGTTGATGAAAACCGACATTGTAATAAAACCCTAAAAAGGCCGACTTTGTTTGGTGCCCTAAAAATGCATGTTATAAGCGGTTGGGATGCTTAAGGCATTGCGATGTTGATGTATTGTTTTTGCTGGATAATAAGAAAGATTGGACGACTGTGTATGGTGGATGTAACCCATTTTGGGTGAAACACGTTAAGTCTCTGTGTTATCTATGTTCTGTTTTATTTCTTTATCTTTTGTATTCAAATCTGCATATAATTGCTAGTTCATATTTGCTTCGGATCTGCTTGAAACCCTAACAATTGGTATCAGAGCGAGGTTTTCTGTAAATTGGCAAGACTCTCAGATTTGAGTGGGAGCAATGGAGGATTCTAAATTCAAGGTCGAAAATTTTAACAGCCAGAATTATCAGTTATGAAAAATGCAGATGGAGGATTACCTGTATCAAAAGGATTTGTGGCGGTTGTTGGAAGGAAAGACAAAGAAAGTGACCACAATGTCAAATGAGGAGTGGGATATTTTAGATAGAAAGGCACTCGGATCCATTAGATTGTGCCTTGCACTGTTTGTAGCATTTAATATAATAGAAGCAAAAACGACTGTAGATTTGATGGCGACATTGGCTAAGTTGTATGAGAAACCCTCAGCTTCGAATAAGGTATTTCTTATGAAGCATTTGTTTAATTTGAAAATGAGTGAGGGAGGATTTGTAGCGGAGCACTTAAATGAATTTAATACAATTACTAGTCAACTTTCTTCGATAAAAATTACCTTTGTAGAAGAGGTTAGGGCTCTCTTGATTTTATGTTCTTTGCCAGAAAGTTGGAATAGCTTGGTCATGGTTGTAAGTAACCCTATCTCTGGTAAAAATACTTTGATATTTGATGATATTGTTGGTGTTATCCTAAGCGAGGAAATGTGAAGGAAAAGCACGGGTGAGACTTCAACATCATCAAGTAGTGTTTTGAATGTGAAGAACAGAGGAAGATCAAAGGAAAGAGGAAAAGGCTATGGGAATGAGAAGTCACAAGGGAAGTCAAAGAAAAGACGCTCTCAATCTAGAGGAAAGAAAGATTGTTGGTACTGCGGAAAGCCTGGTCATCTAAAGAAAAATTGTTGGTCTCGGAAAAACAAAGGAGACAAAAATGAAAATGATAGTAAGGAAGCTAATATTGCAAGTAATACTTTACAAGATGCTTTAATCTTATGTTTTGATAATGTTAATGATTCCTGGGTAATAGATTTTGGGGCTTCATTTCATGCTACACCCCATAGAAAATATTTTTTAGATTATGTTCAAGGTGATTTTGGACAGGTATATTTGGGTGATGATGAGCCTTGTCAAAATGTTGGAAAAGGAAAGATAAAGATCAAGTTGCAGAATGGAAATGACTGGTTTCTGCAGGAGGTAAGACATGTTCCTAATTTAAGAATAAATTTAATTTTTGCAGGGCAACTAGTTAGTGAAGGTTGCATAGTTATCTTCTCAGACAGTATCTGGAAGGTCACTGAAGGATCATTAGTAGTAGCTAAAGGTGTGAAGGTAGGAACATTATATCTGTGTACTGGTAACACTTACTCTACCTTAGCTGCTATAGATAAAGTTACTGCAGGGACAACAACAATAGATGTTGTAAGAACATATTCGATAATGTGGCACCATAGGCTTGGGCACATGAGTGAGAAAGGGATGAAAATCCTTCACTCCAAAAATCTATTGCTAGGACTAAAGAAGATTGATTTAGAGTTCTGTGAAAACTGTGTTTATGGTAAACAGAAAAGAGTAAGATTTCTCAAGGTTGGGAAAGAGAAGAAGAGTGAGAAGTTAGAGCTTGTGCATTCAGATGTAAGGGGACCGGCTCGGGTATCGTTTCTTGGTGGCTCTTGTTATTATGTTAGTTTTATTGATGACTCAACTAGAAAAACATGGGTATATTTCCTAAAACAAAAATCAGATGTTTTTGAAACTTTTAAGAAATGGAAAGCTTTGGTTGAGAATGAGACAGGAAAAAAAGTTGTAGTGTCTCAGATCGGATAATGGAGGTGAGTATTGCAGCAAAGCATTTGAAGATTAATGCTCCTTAAGTGGGATTCGAAAATAGAAGACAGTTCCAGGAACTCCACAGGAAAATGGTGTGTCAGAGAGAATGAATAGGACTATCATGGAACGCACAAGGAGCATGAGATTGCATGCTAGATTGCCCTTACATTTTTGGGCAAATGTTGTACATACTGTTGTCTATTTGATAAATAGAGGACCTTAAACCCTTTTGGATGGTGATATTCCAGAGGAGGCATGGACTGGAAAAAAGGTTAATTATTCCTTTCTAAAAACCTTTGGTTGTGAAGCTTTTGTCCATGTTGATAAAGAAAACAAAACCAAGCTTGATGCTAAATCTCAGAAATGTACCTTCATTGGATATGGGATAGATGAATATGGCTATTGGTTATGGGATTTTAAAAATAAGAAAATAATTAGAAGTAGAGATGATATATTCAATGAGAAGGTCATGTATAAAGAACAGATGCATGAAAAGAAGCATGAACAGGACAAACAAGAGTATGTGGTGTTGGATGAGATTCCTGAAAATGAAATGCCACAAGTACCTGATGCTCAGCAACAACAGATTGTCCCACAAACTCTTGCAAGTGTTAGACATTCTACAAGGTTAAGTAGACCCCCTGGAAGATTTTCTCCTTCTTTGTATTCTATTTTATTATTTGATTTTGGTGAACCAGAAGAATATGAAGAAGCAATGGAGGTGGATGCCCAACAACAGTGGGAGCTAGGCATGAAAGAAGAGATGGACTACTTGATGAAAAATAAGACTTGAGACTTAGTCCCTTTACTTGTAGAAAAAATAGTTTTGCCTAACAAATGGGTTTATAGACTGAAGGAGGAGGAAGGAGGTTAGAAAAGATATAAGGCCAGACTTGTGGAAAAAGGTTTTGCATAGAAAAAGGGTATATATTATGATGAAATATTTTCTCCAGTTGTAAAAATGACTTCAATTAGAACTGTACTTAGTCTTGTGGCTGCAGATGATTTACATCTTGAATAATTAGATGTCAAAATAGCTTTTCTCCATGGAGATTTGGAGGAGGAAATTTGCATGTTGCAACCACAGGGATATGAGGTCAAAGGTAAGGAGAACTTGGTGTGCAGGTTGAAGAAAAGTTTGTATGGCCTAAAGCAAGCACCCCGACAATGGTATTTAAAATTTGATAGTTTCATGGCTGAACACGGTTATCATGGATGTCATTTTGATCATTGTGTATATTTTAAGAGATTGGATAATGGCAGTTATATTATCCTGTTGCTTTATGTTGATGACATGCTTGTTGTTGGGTCTAACATGCAACATATAAATGATCTTAAAGAGAAATTAGCCAAGTCATTTTCTATGAAGGATTTGGGTGCAACTAAGCAAATTCTCAGTATGAGGATTACACTGGACAGGAAAAATAGAACCTTGAATTTGTCCCAAAGTGAGTATATAAAGAAGGTGTTGAAAAGATTTAACATGCAGGATGCAAAAGCAGTTAGTACACCTTTGGCTAGTCATTTCAAATTGACTAAGGAGATGTGCCCAAAGGCACAGGAAGAGGTAAATAAAATGTCTAACATCCCATATTCATCAGTTGTTGGTAGTCTGATGTATGCAATGGCATGCACAAGGTCAGATATTGCACATGTAGTGGGAGTTGTGAGCATGTTTATAATTTGGGTATGGAACATTGGAATGCTATGAAATGGATTCTTCGGTATTCAAAAGGAACTACTACGAAGGCATTATATTTCAAAGGATCTAATGCTGCTCTAAGTGGATTTGTTGACTCTAATCTGGTAGGTGATATTGATTCATGAAGGAGTACTATAGGGTATGTTTTTACTATAGGGGGAACTGCAGTCAGTTGGATTTCTAGGCTGCAAAAGGTTGTTGCACTTTCAACCACTGAAGCTAAGTATGTTGCTGCTACAGAAGCTAGCAAGGAGATGATTTGGTTACAATATTTTCTAGAGGAATTGGGCCAGACACAGGAGGATCGCCCATTGTATACTGATAGCCAAAGTGCCATTCATCTTGCGAAGAACTCTGCTTTTCATTCAAGGATGAAGCACATTCAACTCAGGTACCACTTCATCCGGACTGTTTTGGAGGAGGGTCAGTTACGGCTTGAGAAGATTCACACAAGAGAGAATCCTGCCGATATGTTCACGAAGGCAGTTACACAGGAGAAGCTGATTTCTTCATCAGTTTCTGTTGGGCTTCTTGATTGATAATTGTGGAATTTATACCAGTCAAGTCCAAGTGTTTTATCCAGCGAATGCTGCAAGTACAGTGGTGTCGTCTAGTATTAGTCTCCAAGTGGGAGATTGTTGATATGTGGCAACTGATCAGCAAAGTATTGTACACTCAACATGTATCCTTGCCGGGGCCGGGCCCCGGGAACGTGGGCAGTAGCCCGCGGCGGGGGTTCGAGGGTGGCAGCCCTCGACGAAAAGTTTTTTGGATATTTTTTGTTGATGAAAACCGACATTGTAATAAAACCCTAAAAAGGCTGACTTTGTTTGGTGCCCTAAAAATGCATGTTATAAGTGGCTGGGATGCTTAAGCCATTGTGATGTTGATGTACTATTTTTGCTGGATAATAAAAAAGATTGGATGGCTATGTATGGTGGACGTAACCCATTCTGGGTGAACCACGTTAAATCTTTGTGTTATTTGTGTCTTGTTTTATTTCTTTATCTTTTGTATTCAAATATGCATATAATTGCTAGTTCATATTTGTTTCGGATCTGCTTGAAACCCTAACAGACATCACTAGACCTTAAGACTTATCACCATAGTTCCAGAAACTTTACTAGACACAATGTGATGCATGAAAATTGAATGAGCACATAGTTTGTATTTCACCTTCAACAGTTGAATCACCAATTTGTGGCATTGCACTGTATTAGACCATATTGGGACCAACCATTCCACATCCAAACCAACAAGTTTGACATCAATGACAACATAAACTTATATTTGCAACACATTTACCTTTTATCTTAGGCATTTTCAAAGAAAAACATCATGCTTGCTAAAGTTAATATAAAATACATCAAAATATTCATCATGAAAAAACATAACAAAATTCAACTTTACTAGCCCACAACAATAAAATAGAAATATTAAAAAATAAACAATGAAAATATCACTAGAAAAGACATTTTAAAAGTCCAAAAACTCTTTTTTTCTCTCTTATTTAACCTTTCAAAAATATCTTGTAAAATATTTGATAGTTCATTTATTTAATAATTTTTTAGAATAATATCAAATTGGAACTAGATATCCTAGTCTTTCAAGCTCTCGATTGCAGATTTGTTTACAAGAGTTTCAGTTGTAGATTTGTTTAGAAGAGCTTGATAAAATATTTGGGTAACCTATCCAAAGAAGAATATATTTGAAATATTTTAATAATCTATAAAATTGAATCTAGACCATTGATTAAAGGAAAAAATTGTCATTAATTTGTAACTACCCATTGTATATTTAATGATGAAAATTGTATATTTAATTATTTATTGTAGATCTCTAAGTAATCAACAATATCAACCCCATAAGAAATATACAATGGATGACCTTTTATGATTAAGGCCCCTCATGAAATATACAATGGGTATTTAAACATATATAATCTAGTTTTTAGATCATTGAACACAGATTTAAGGTTTGAGCACGTGAATTTTGTTATTATTTTTCAAAATTGACCTTGTTTTGTAGACTCCAAGCACCTAAATCTCTTTGTGAATGTACTATCCACAATAAACTACTAAGTAATTCTTACACTGAGAACCAATAATCAAAGACTTTGAATAGCCAAATTTCATTCTAAGGGGAGTTTCAAGATAAGGTAAGTTCATTGAATTTTTTTTTTTTAATCTTAGTTGATAGTGTCACTAACATGCATCAACAAGTAGATTTATAGATTTTTAAATGAATATATGAATAGTTAAATTTGATTGGATAAATTTTGAATTGAGACTCAATTTAGAGTTAACCAATTTGATTGAAATTTATCATTTTTTAATATGATTAGTTAACTTGATTAATGAGTCAACTAATTTAATTAGTTAATTAACAAGAATTATTAACTAGTAAGTAACTTGACAATTTACTCAATCAATTTGATTTAGATTTAACTTGATCAATTTATTAATTAACTAATAATTCAAAATTTTAACTATGACCAAACCATAAATTTTGGCCTCTAAGCATACCCCAAAGTCTAATTGCACAAAAACAAAATAAAATCTAAATTGTTGTGGACTTCTAGAGTCTCTCACGATTTTGTATGATTGATATGATATGGAGTTCTAGAATGTGAAGTAATAGTCCAAAAAGTCCAGACTTTTGGGTTCCTTTATAGCTTTGTAGTTCTATGTTTTTAAACTATTTTTTTCCCTCTAAAGTTAATATTACATTATTTTTTGTATGTAATTTTAAAACATTGAAAAAATTGTATTTCTAAAAATTGTGAAATTTTAATGTTTTATAAATGGTTGATTTATGTTTTCAAGTTGTAAATATTGTGATTAACAAGTTTTTTGGGGGATCTTATTTTTACAACAGTGATCAAATTTTGGAGATTTGTACAATTTCAAGTTTCTTTTTGTGTTTCTTCATTATATATTCTAATATCAATATATTAACTCCACACAATTGTCACACCTAGAATTGCAAGGTACAACTACTTCAATCAAAAGGTTTGTAAATAGAAACTGCAATTATGCAATTTATATATAAGAACAAGCTAGATGAAGCATTGAAAGTCATCAGCTTGCATGTTTTTGATAGTCTTCAACTACATCTCATAAATTGTATAAACAAATTTAGGACCATTGATTATTTATTTAGTAAAGTTAATAAAATTCGGTGCCCTTCAATTGAATGCTAAATTGATGACTCTATCTCTTGAATTATTATTTTTTGGTTAGAGGCTTCTTAGTTAAATTTAAATCTCCACTCTCTTTTCTTCAAAGTTGTGACAAACAAAAATTAGATAAAGAATTCATGTTATTGATCTTTTCTAAGTGAAGACTCGTATGAAGTCTTTTCTTCAACCTTTTACTCTCCAGTGGTAGCTCTTGATGCTAAATTTAAGATGTCAATTTTTTGATAGACTCATGATAGAAAATTAAAAGTTACTTTCATGGATGAAATTATGTCATTGAAAATTCAAGAATAAATGACATAATCATCGAAATTTAATAGAAACAAGTCTTAAAATCTAAGACAATAAACTTCAACAAGTGAGAATTCCTCCAAGTAGAACAATAAAACTGATACAAAAACCAATTCTTCTAATTCAAGTAAGAATACCTTCATAACAATGAAGAAAATTAGAGGATCATGCTCTTAGAGTGGACTACCAAATCATAACAAGAAATTATGTCACCAAAGGGATCCGACCTTGGAAGAGGCTATGAAGGAACATAACATTGATATTCCCAAGCTTGGTGAGGTCAAGCACTTACAACTAAAGGTTTAGACTCATCCACATAGAGTTCAATATTTGATTCAGGAGCCTCTCATCACATAACCAACTCACTTGATCTATTTGAGTATCTTTATTGTATTTCAACTTGTTAGGTTGTAGTGGATACTATACAAATTTAAGTTGTGAGGTTAGATACTATACACTTGATAGATGGTTGCATTTAGGATGTGTTATATGTTCTCAATATATTTTTTAATATTCTCTTTGTATATCAAATTTATCATATTGGGGATGTGAAGAAATTTTTTTTTTCCCAACATTATGTAGTTATTATAAAGCTACAACATCCTAAGAAAGTTGTTAATTTAGGAAGAGATGATCTTGTCCTCATGCAACATAATTAGGAACCATTTCTAAGAGTAATGCTTGTTGTGCTCCAACCTTATTTGAGTTGGTGCATAGTAACCTCATGTCATTTTCAATTTTCTCTTTTTAAGGAGTCATGTATGTTCTCATCTTCTTTGATTAATATTCTTGCTGCATATGGGTGTTTTTTCTTAAGTACAAGAGTGATATTACCACCACTTGTAACACATATTGGGTGTTTATGGAGAATAAATCATTATTTTTAAACTATATGTATATTTAATGGGGGATGGATGGGTGGCAATAAGGTGGGCAAGTGGGAGAGTCATAGTGTTTCGAGGGAGCATAGTTATTCAATTGAGTCATTCTAAAGTTCAAGATAGAAATAAAGAAAGTGCTTCTAACTTTGTTGGGTTGTGTGGAGAGCATAGTATCACCAACCCACAAATATTGATTGAAGCATGCTATATGAGGGATGTAACATTATATGCTTTAGTCCCAATATATGGACCCATGATTTTGGGCTAAAGTATTCAATTATTCTTTATAAAATTAATATACTACATTTAGTTTTATAAAATTAATATATATTTTCTTTTATAAATTTTTGTTGTTGCATGAAACTACAACAACAATGAAATTATAAATGTGGAATTAATTATTTGTGTTTACAATCAGATGCATGGATTTATTAATTCTATTTTAGTAGACTATAAATGATTGAAGTTTTTGGAAATATCAATTCTTTTAGCTAGAAACAATGAAAATTTGCTTTTATTGTATTATAAATTACCTAAATATTGGTTGTCTTCAATTTTAAGACAAAGATATCCATTTTTGAAGTGATCTTTTTTAACAAGTATTTCCAAATGGGTCCAAACTTGTATATGGCTTTTTTGGTTGATAAATTCTAGGGTTTATCAACCCATCTACATGCTTTTTTACTAGCAAAACAATTCTCTAGTATGTATTGCTTAAGAATCAGTCTATTTTTTTAAAACTATATTTTATTTCCAACAATCTAATGCAAATGCCTACTCCAAAAAAGACTTTGTATGTGAATTTTTTGATCAAGCAAGCTTTGGATGCTTGAAAAAGATCTACATTTAGAAGTTTAGACAAAGCATGCTAAAAGTGCACAATTGAAACAAACTGTCTTACTCCTACGTAGGTATAAAATTCATGTTGATCCAGAAAACCTTAGAGAGCAATTATCTAAACAATTTTCACACTTTTATGTATATTTGTGTGTGAAAAATGAGAATCATAGAATCTAGATGAAAGGGCATGGTAATAGAATGTAAAACAAAAGATTTAATTTTTAGAACAATTTTAAATTGAGTGAACAAGAGTAGTTTGTGTTATGATAGAATATGGATGCTAAAATGAATGTGTCAAATTCTTACAACATGTTTATCATTTTTTATATATTTTTGTATGATTAATATGTGAGATTTTTAAAAGATATTGAGTGATGTCAAGTGATGGATCAAAGCTAGATGAATTTGTAAGAGGAATGATAGTGTTGTGCATTTCACAATGACAAAATGAGGACCCCTTTTATTTCTGGCTTTCACTTAATTTAGAGTTTATTTATATAATCAAGTTGTAAAGGTGAAAAATATTAGGGTTTCCACCAAAAGAAGGGAGAAGACTACTAAATTTTGCTTAGGGACCATTACATTAAAGAGGGGTGAACCTAATAGATCTAACCTCAAATCAGAAAGGATGGGGCTATCTAAGAATTCTTATTAGATTCACTAGATTTGGAAATCGATGCCCTCTTTTAAGTTGAATTGTGAGAATTTTGAAATTAAGGTAAATGTGTTGAAATTGAAGTAATTCTGTATACACTGTGAACTATAGTTGTTAGATAGAGCCACAAACCTAGATCTGAACAATATGAGAGTGTTTGGATTTGTTCCAAAAAGGTCATCCTAAGATGTTGGGACCAGAATACCTGTCGCTTTGGTCCTCCACACTTTTCGCTATCCAAAGGGGAATCTATTCGTCTTTGTGAATAATGTCGATTATGAAAATCATAGCTCTGCATATGTTCCTATGCACATTAGAGAAGGGGAAATGGTTGGGAATAGGGGTTCACCTTAGGTCAAGCCCTAGTTTTGGAATTAAAACCATGAAATAGAAATGAAATGTAATTGAATTACTATAATGAAAATGATTTCCTTTTGAGGGAAATGTTGAATAATGCTTGAAATACTAATGATATACCTTTTTATGGAGTTTTGTTTGTCTCCACAAGAAATTAGGGTTCCATGTAGTCTTCATAAACATAGAACATGGATGTCGACTCCAATGCTTAAATATTGACCTTATTTCTGCTACAATGCTTGAAAGAAGATTAGTTACTTGCTCACTTGAATTTGAATGAATGCTTGATTGCTTGATAGATGTGTGATTTCTTTTTTGGATATATTAAAATGAGAGGGGTAGACCTCCTTTTATACATGCTTGCCAAAAAACAACTTAATTTTTTGACATGAGCCAACATGGGATCTTAATTCTCAGTCAAATTGAATGACCGTTGTGAGGCCCCAAAATGGGCCCTAATTGGGAGGACCAGGGCGAGGAGTGCTTTGCTCCCTAGTGCCCTGGTCCTTACCAATTAGGGACTCGGGAAATTGGGGAGAAAGGTGTGCATGATGAAGGTTTTGAGTTATTTGCATGGCGTGAGTAGAATCAGGCTCGATTAGGCCTCAAGGGACAAACACCAAGGTGAGGGCCCAAATGAGGAAAAATTGTAAGGGATTACAATTTAGGATGCTACATTTATCCCCCACTTTAGCAGGAGTATGAGACTAAGAATACTCTCGATAAAGTACAAAGATTTGCATCGAAAAATTTCATCAAGATATTAAAGAGGTAAGACACACCAATCCCCCAATGGACTTTAGTATCTTACAACTTCAGTATCAAGATAAAAGGGACATCATAAGAGAAAGAGAGAGTGAATAATTACAACTAGCCTAGTAAGGTTCTCTTACTATGATTCATAAAAAAGAAAAATACCAAAATTACAAAGCAAAAGCCTAGCTTGCAAAGTAACTTGAGCATTGACAAATGTGAAAGTGTGTGCAAAAAGTGAAACATTGAGTGAAGTGTATGCCCCCACGTTAAAGTAATTTCATGCACCTTATTGGGAGCAATTAATTTAAGGTAGCATACATCCAATAGACAAGCACGTTACCACAATGATATGCCCCCAAGAAAGCACAAATCAAAGAATAATGGTCACAAAATACATAAGGGTTCTACTAATTCATGGGTCAGTATGCTCTTATGATAAATAATGTATATAATAAAATATATTTGCATTCAATTGACCTCATCCCTCAAAGGAAGGGGTGATCCCACAATAGTGGGTTACACTTTTTAGTTAACTTTGACACTGAAATAATAATTCTAAGAAAAAACTTCAAATTCAGACACCTATTACTGCTAAACCGTAATGAATTTGTAGATGGTGTGAACTAGAGATTTGTGACATTTTGTGTGTACAATCTAAATATATTTTTTGGAGAATTTTTGGAATCAATTTGCTTCCATTTTTCTATCTCCCTCTAAAACTAGTCATTAATAGTAAACAACATTTTTAAAGAGAGATACTCATTTGGTATGGCATAACTGTTTTTCTAAAATAGATATGAATGTGATTCTTTTGAATTTAGTTTTGTAACATCCATATCTAATGTTTTCAACTGGTTTCATAACATTATCATTATCATTTCATATTTTATTAAGTTTTGAAGTCGAGTTAACTGTAATTTTGACATATGTTCATTTGGTAACTCTTAACTTGTTGTGTATGTATAAAAATTTATTTATTGTTTTGTTGGAAATAAGAATTCAATACCTATTACGTAGATATTTTTTAGAATTTTTTTTCAGTAGTTTACCATTTTTCCATAAGCATTGAATAAAAAATATGATGTTTAGTGTGAAACCTATGTTTAATTAATCTATTAAAAAATCATAATAAAATCAATATATGTTAAAATCATAATCATTGGAAAGATTGCTTCGAGAACTACTATTATGCATTTGGGCTTGTCAAGATTGTTCCATTTGAGCCCTTTATTAGAGCTTTGAAGGCCAGAAATTTGCAGAAACTAAGAGAGCTTGGGGGAAGATGTGTAGGCAAGAGGTTCGATAAAACATATGTTCTATTCAAAGGGGTTTGATCGAACCCTTGTTCTATCAAACATGGTTTTTTTAATGACCATGTTCTTTTTTTAATAAACCCTTTAGAAAAGGGGCTTGATCGAACCCCTTTTAATAATAATATTATATTCAATTGAGTGTACTTAAAATAATACATTCGATAAAAAGGTTTTTTAGGTTCGATCAAACATGGAATTCGATTGAAAGTGGTAAACAAATTGTTTTGGACAAACGAGTGCAATTTATTTTTCCAAAAAAGTGTAACCCACTATTGTAGGTTCACCTGAAGTAGAACCACAATGGAAGAAGGGAACATGTGTCTTTTGACTCAACATGGAAGAGACCAAAAGAGATCTCAATGCTTTGCATCATCCTCAAGTAGACAAAACTAGGGAAAACAGATAGAAGAATTAAGAAACAAATAGAGGAATGTTACGAACAAGCAAGAGAGGAGAGAGAGAGGGGGGATCTATGACATGAATGAAGCTAATCAAGAAAATCATTCACCTCCCAATCTTGTTGAACATTATTTTTGGAATGTGGACAATATGAAAGAAGAGCAACTTCAAGCATGGTAGATGGAGCTACTACAAGTTCCAACAAGGACCATGCTCTAATGATGAGTCACTTTGTTTGTCACTAGGAGCAAGGATTAATGCTTTTGAAAATTGTTTAGATAAATCATTGTCAACATCAATAAATTCATATTCATTATTGGAATCATTGTCATCAACATTGTTAGCATGAATATCAATTTCATCCATTTCTTCATCAAGGTTAATAAAAATAGGATCTTTAATAGGAATAGAAAATGAACCATCATTTTTCTTAAGCATCTTTAATCTTGGAGATTTATGTTGAACTTCTTCCCTAGGGTTAGGTGAAGGCTGAACAAATGGGACTAAGTTAACATTTGGTGTCTTGGGGAGGAAATGGGTTGGGAAGAAAGTTCACAAGCCTTAGCATGATGTCTCCATTGATGTTCTCTCTCACAACAGTTTCTTTTTGTTTTAGTTGAGGATTGTGAAGGTTTAGGGTCAATAGACAT
This sequence comes from Cryptomeria japonica, assembly GCF_030272615.1. NCBI lineage: Eukaryota > Viridiplantae > Streptophyta > Pinopsida > Cupressales > Cupressaceae > Cryptomeria > Cryptomeria japonica. Next base: position 102,927,444 of record NC_081414.1, read on the forward strand.
AGGATTCTTTTAGTCCTTTAAAGATGAATGGGAGAAGATCTATTAGGTTGAAAGATAGGAGATGCCAGATATTTCCCTTTGTAAAATGTATGAGGCAGAACTACAACATATATCTGAGGAATATAAATTGTAGGAATGATACCATGTTTGTCATGAGGAGGAATAGGTTGAGGATCTCTAGGCTTACTCAAGGATAAGATCATCTCATTCTTCTAATTTTGATAATATTAAAAAAGAGCATCACTTTGAGGCTTAAGAGGTTCAAAATTTTTAGGCCAAAAGTAATCAAGGTTAACATCTTCACGCCTCATTGTGGGTTGGTACATTTTTGTTATTATGATCAGATGTAGGAATGATAGCAAAAATGACAACTTAGCACTTAGTACCAACCTCAATGAGAAGAGTAATAGAACCAATAGTAGGGCAATAGAAACCATCAAACACCTTAACCATTACATCAGATTTATCATATGTTACTTGAAGTATAAAGAAATTCTTCAGTTATACATTCACCATACATATTAGATCAATGAGAACCCCTCGTGAGAGTTTTTCTTTGATATTTGCAGTGATATATAGTGGGCCATTAGGTGCATCAATAGTCTCACTAGGATCAAAAGTAATGCATAAGTCCTTAGGAGGTGCAAGTTTATCAACAAGTTTCGTCATATTATTAGATTCAAGGCCAAGTTCATTGGGAGAAAATGCAAGATCCTTAGAGTCAACCACATTAGTGGAATGGGAAGGTAAAGAATTAGTAAATATTTGGAGGTTTTGATTAGGAGCTATGGATTTGTTTCCTTTGTAATTCACACCAGCTATAGATATGGTATTGTTATCAATAAAGTATTGAATCCTACTTCTCAGGGAATAACACTTTTCAGTGCCATGACCAAGTTGATGATGATATTGGCAAAAAGCTTTGGGGTCATGATAAGGTGGTAAAGGTTTGGATATATCAATTGGCTTGATGGGAGGAAGTTTTAACATATTTTTATTTAACAATTGTTTCCTAATGATATGCAAATACTCGGAAAGAGGAGTAAATTATCTTCTAAAGTATTTGGATAAAGGAGGCACACTTGATGTCGTGGCTTCCACATGAGTATTGATTGTTATTGAATTTGATGAATCCCTTGTTTGGTTTAAACTTCCCAAAATATTATTGATCACTTTCATTCTCATCAACCAGATCCATTAAAGGAGATGATTCAAATTGACTCACTTGAAGCTGATAATGATGAAGCACTACACACAACTGTGTAAAGGAAGTAAACTCAAAAAAGAGTAGCTTATCCCTAATGTATTTTTGTAAATTAGAAATAATAATTCTTTGAACATCTTAATCAGACATAAGATAGACAATTTGAGAATACAAATGTTTATATCTACCAATAAAATCAGTCACCTTTTCTTTAACACCTTGCTTATAATGAATCAAATCAGTTAAAGTAATCTTAGGAAAAATATTATTGTAAAATTGTTGAATGAAAGCATTAGCTAATTGTTGAAATAATGTGATAGAATAAGGAGGCAAAGGACAATACCATTGCAAAGCTTTGTCCCTAAAGGTTCAAGTAAACAATTTAGCCAAAATTCTTTGAACATGAGCAAAGTCACTACACAAAGTCTGAAATGTTTTCACATGAATCAATGGATCACACTTCTTATTGTAAAGCTCCAACTGAGGGTTTTCCATATGTTTAGGAGGGACAACATGAACAATGTCATCAGATGATGGATTCGCTACATCAAATGTGGGCACATTAAACTTGGATTGGGTAATGGAAGCTAGTTGTTGTAGTAATGATGAAACAATTTGGGCTAGGTTATTGATGGTTGCTTCTTGGATAGATTGAAATTGGACATATTGGATTAGGATGGAGGAGTAACATTGTTGAATGTAGGTTGAGGTTGAGAATAAGGAGATGGAACACTATGATATGTGGGTATGGGAGATGGTTGGGTCACAAATGGAAGACTTGCGAAAGGAGGTATGAAAGAGTTTTGATTAACAAAGTTGCCTTCTTGACTAACATGTGTAGGATTAAAATTTTATGTGGAAGTAATCATGATAGAAGATGTAAAAGTAGGCACACTAGGCAATGATGTAGGCATAGAGATGGAAAGATTGAATTGATTAGTAGCTTCAGTGTATCCAAGGACTTCAAAACAACTTTTCACGTGCATGATATTAGTGTCAACAATATGAGAAAGGCCACACAACAAATCAACACCAATTTTATCACTTTGAACCATCCTTTTTAATCCTTCAATCAAAGGGATTGCCTCACTTTTTGGGTATTGTTGACTCAACCATTGTTGAATATTTTCTAATTCATTGTCAATCTTCTTCAATTGGTCAACATAAACCTTAGTTAGTGATTCACCCTCATCGTGAGAATTATGGAAAGAATGGGGATAAATGACATCAATTGTTAGACTAAAGGAACCACCAACATTCTCATGAAACAAGTTATCCAAAGTAGGCTCCATATCCTTAGTAATTAAACCTTGGGAAGCCTTAATTATACGACTTCTCACAAGAATATTGTAGGTAGGAATGATAGTGGTAAAACTCATGTACAAAGGAAGAAAATTTGAATTTGAAATTTCAAAATCATGATTAAACAATGCAAAATTTTATAAACGTGATTGATTAACCAATTAATTAAACAATTTGACTTGTGAATTTGAAAGATAAATGCATCTAGATCATAGTATAGTGTATCATAAAGATCAAATCTAAAAAATAAATTTGAAAAATTATGCAACCCACAAGAAAATTTTAGAATTATAAATTAGGGATTTTGTAAATTCAACCACTAAATTTATGTAATGCAATTGAAAATTGGATCTATGAGTGAAAAATTGAATTTTAAATTGCATGAATAATTAGATCTCAAATGATTAATCCAAATTAGACAACCCATAAGCTCAATTTTAGAATTAAAAATTAGAATTTTTTGTGAATTTAACCTCTAATTTTTTAAAATTCAATTGAAAATTAAACTTGCAAATGTAAATTTGAATTTGAAATGCATAAACACTCAAATTTGAGAACATAGATTAGAAAATTAAAGTGTAAAATATCAGGTTCACCAAAATGTAATGGTAAAAAATATTAGGGTTTCCATCGCAAGAAGGGAGAAGACCATTAATATTTCGCTTAGGGACCATTACATTAAAGATGGGCGAACCTAATAGATCTAGCCTCAAATCGGTAAGGACAAGGCTAAGAAGTCTTATGATTCACTGGATTTGGAAATTGATGCCCTCTTTAAGTTGAATTGTGAGAATGTTGAAATTAGGGTAAATGTGATAAAATTGAAGTAATTACGCATACACAGTGAGCTATAGTCGTCAAACAGAGTCACGAACTTGGATCTGAGCAATATGAGTGTTCGGGTCTACTCCCAAAAGGTTGTCTTGAAATGTTGGGACCAGAATGCCCACCGCTCTAGTCCTCCACACTTTTCATCGTCCAAAGGAAATATGCTTGTCTCTATGAATAATGTTGATTCTGAAAATCACAGCTCCAAACCTATTCATGTGCATACTAGAGAAGGGAAAATGGTTGGGAATAGGGGTCTACCTTAGGTCAAACCTCGGTTTTGGAATTAATCATGAAATAAAAATGAAATGTAATTGATTTTTTGTAATGAAAATGATTTCCTTTTGAGGAAAATGTTGAATAATGCCTAAAAGACTAATGATATACCGTTTTATGGATTTTTTTTTGTCTCCACAAGGAATTAGGTTTTCGTGTAGACTTCATAAACATAGAACATGAATGTCAACTCCAATTCTTGAATCTTGACCTTACTTTTGCTCCAATGCTTGAAAGAAGATTGATTGCTCACTCACTTGAATTTGAATGAATTCTTGATTGCTTGATGGATGTGTGATTATTTTTTCGAATATATCAAAATGAGAGGGGTAGACCTCCTTTTATACAAACTTGTCGAAAAAACAACTTAATTTTTGACATGAGTTGATATAAGATCAAAATTCCCACTCAAATTGAATGACCGTTGTGAGGCCCCAAAATGGGCCTTGGTTGGGAGGACTAGGGCGAGGGTCGCTCTGGTCTTGACCAATCAGGAACTCAGGAAATTGGAGAGAAAGGTGTGCATGATGAAGGATTTGAGTTATTTGCATGTGTGAGCAAAATCAGGGCTCCGATTAGGCCTCGGGGGACAAACACCAAGGTGAGGGCCCAAATGAGGACAAAATTATAAGAGAGTACAATTTAGGATGCTACACAATTGTTTCACTCCTTACTATCATTAGGTATTTTCTTTCACTTTAGATTTTTATTAGATAAGCACAAGAAGGGATCAAACCCATTACATGTTAGCCATAAAGACAAAAAGACAAAATCTCATGAGAAGTGAGATTGGAAAAAAAAGAGCTTTTGGCTAAAGCAAGGAATCAGCAGAACACAAGGGTCCCAACCCTAAGAAATAGATTTCACTTTCACAACAATTTGAAAGAGTAATGGGGGAAGGAGAATGACCTTTCATCCTCCTATAAACCATTCTCTAAGCAATTGTATCATTTGAGGCCCCATTACAATGAGAAACAAGAGGTGATCCCCCCACTGGGGAATCAACAACAATAGAAAGGGGAGAAGAATATGAGCATGAGAGAGTCAATGATTGTAGGGGGTAGAATATGTGAGAAAGCACCTGAAATGAGTTGAGTCAAACATGAAGCAAGAGGAAGCTAAAGTTGTGAGGGAGCACCTAAACCGAGATAAGACAGACAAGAATCTGGAGGAACCGCATTGGAGACTTTCAGGCATGACAAAGCCACGTCTGGAGCAAGACACTTAGATCTAGGAAGAGTAGGCCTCAAAAGGAGTAACCTCAACAATCAAGTGGTATTCCTTAACATTCTTCCACCAAGTAGCAATTCCTTTTCATCACAAAAGAGATCAGTCTGAATCCAAGCGACGACTTGCAAAACATCAAAAGTTTGACCCAGATAAATCTTTGATCTAAAATTTGAAGTATTATTGTAAACAATATTTTTGATGTAATCCATGATTACATGACAGAGCATATAAGGGAGAGAATCCAATATCTAAAAACCCTAACTTGGTGCCTCTCAAAATCTTACGTGGCAATTTAGAATCACTCCCCATTTTTTACATAGCTTACTTGGCAAGTCCTCTATTTATATGATGTCACACCAATATGCTTTTTGTTGAGATATCCAAATTGGTCCAAAAAAATAAGATCCATAGTTATGAACTAAGTCATATTTTATTATTGCATTGATGTGGTATCACATAATTTGTTACTTTTTAGATCTAGAGAATACCTTTCATCCAATTATCAATACTCGTGATCAACACTAACAACTTTAAAGTCACAACTACCTAGTATTGCAATATTAAAAATATTAGACATTAAATCAATAAATGATATAACAACCATTGGAACATGCTCAACTACTAAATCATCTTCCCCAATTTGAATCAAATATAAGATGCAATTGTAGAATATCAGTTATCACAAGAATCCCCATAGATATCACTTCTCATGAGATTTACTCTTTCTATCTTTATGGCTGACATGTAATGGGTTCAGTCCCTTTACACTTGAGAACTTTTGAAATTTGACAAAATATTTGTTGAACACAATGTACCACTGAGAGGGGGGGTGAATCTATGGTTCCTAAAATCTATTATCTTTAAACCAAGCTTTGAGTATCAATTAGCAACCTAAGCACTAAGCAATCAAATCGGTAAGATATGAGAGGATATCAAAAGAGACAAACACACAAATGCATAACCCATAACACCAGATGTACGAGGAAAACCCAATATGGGGAAAAACTCAGTGAGAAATGTTGTTGGAGTCTATTGCTCTAATCCAGCCTCACAATGAAACAACAGGTTACAATGATTTAGTGCACCAACCCAAGGAGCACCAACCTAAGGAGAACCAACCCCTACACCAAGCACCAACTCAGTGTAATATAATGAAATACAATTTTAATGCAATGATAGCACCTAGTTGCAAATGAGTTATGCAACACCTAATCAACCGATGTCTATTGGTTATCAACTTCCTCTTCTTCACTGGTTCTCCCACTGTCGATTATCATATTGCTCTCTCTAATCACTTATCGGTTCTCTCTGCCTTTCTTCTCTTTCTCTGATCGTCACCCTACACAGGACCACACTTGAATGCCTTCTTAACCTTTCAATACCTACTGGTATACTTGGTTGTTAAGACTATAACAGTTCACTGGTTACTCTATTTCTACTAGTTAGAACCTCTCACCGATTCAGCCTGCTAACACACACTCTAACTCTCTATGAAAAAACTCTTAAGAAAATAGTCTCTCTTCTTGCTCAGACTCACTTTTCTCTCACAAATCGCATCCAACATCCATCAATATCAATCTCGAGTTCACATATTTATATATGAGGGTTCCTACCAAAAGCAACATTTAAACGGTGGCGTGTTAGGGTTTTCCTTCACCAACTCAAATCATATCATATCTGATCTTCTTTCCTGGAATGGTGATCTACATCACATCAAACAACACCATCATCTCTTCGTCTTTCAATGTGTGTTTTCTATTTTTGGATGTCTACAACATGCTTTTCGGTGTTGCTTTGTCAATCGCCTTTAATGGCTCTGTTGTTTCCTTCAGCCAACAAGTACAAGGATCAGATCATCCTACAAGGTTAGTTCAATCACCTTGCCACTTTGTCTTCCTCGAGCTGCAACATCTTGCCATCATCCCATGATTTGCGGGTTCTTCATTAATGTCGACCTACGTGTCAGACTACTGTGTCGATGAATACTTCACCAACCTCTGCTTGCTTGCCACCTAGTGTCCACTTGTCATCCTTGTCAACATCCACCTCTGCTCAGTCTGCAAAGTCAGTTTGACATCCTTCACTAACCAAGAGTCACTACCGGTTCAACACACCTTACCGGTATAACCTAACTTCACCAGTGGACGCTCATACCTACTAACCTCTTCTCTGTTGGTGTATCAATTTGGCCTTCCATCAAACATGTTGGTTCATCCATTGAATCCATTTACCAATTGCATTATACTTCTCTTTGTCTATCGGTGATCACATCTCTTTGTTCTTCTTTGCTTCTTTGCTTGCTTGTCAGTGGTCCTAGTTTACCTGTAGATGTTGCACTTCATGTGTACCAGTAACATACCTTTTTTTGTCTACTTACACACTTCACCCTTCATACCGGTTGACATCATTACTTACTACACCCATATCGGTCACCACTACGTACTTACCGGTGACCATTTCATATTGGTTGACATCAATGACAACATAATGCCAACAATCTCCCCCTTTGGCATTGATGTCAACACACTTTGATGCCAACACACTTTGTTCCTTCATCCGGCCCATTTGACCATTCTCCCCCTTTGATAACAATGACAAAGGGTCGGGGCATCCTTCCATCTAATTCATTCTCCACTGGTTATATAGTGTATTCTCCCGTTTTGGCCACAATCCACTCAACCAACATCATATAAGAATCAAAATTGATTTTACTATGAGTGCTGCCAAGTGAGAAAGTAGATACCCGTAATCATGAAATTCTCTAGGTATTCCTACAACAATTTCCTTCTTCTGCAGTTTGTGCTTCCAGTACACCCAAAAGTTCAAGCATGTCGGTACTGCATCATAAACACTAGATCTCCCCCTATGTCCAGCATATGGTCCAAGAGATAGGGGATCTTGCTATGAACTCCCCCTGAACCATAGATCTCCTTCCAAACTTAAGTGCATGAGGCAGGTGACACAACTCCCAACTTGTGTCTAAAGTACTCAAAAGTGCTTATTGGTAATGGTTTGGTGAAGATGTCTACCACTTGTTCTCCTGTAGGAACATATTCAATTACGACTTCTTGTCCTCCAACCTTCTCCTTGAGAAAATGATACTTGATGGCTATATGCTTTGTCCTTGAATGCATCACCAAGTTCTTTGATATGTTGATGGCACTTGAATTGTTAGACCGGATGGGAATAGGATCAGCTATATCCATTTGTATGTCTTTGAGGGTCTTCTTCACCCAAAGCTCCTAAGAGCGGCATGTGGCAGCACCAATATATTCTTCTTCAGCAGTGGATAGGGAGACCGAATCCTTATTCTTGCTATGCCATAATACTAACCAGTCACCTTGGAAGAATACACCACCACTTGTGCTCTTCTTGTCATCAATGCAACCTGCCCAATCAACATCAATATATGCTTCCAAGATGAATTCCCCTTGTTTAGGGTACCATAATCCATAATTGAGTGTCCCTTGTAGGTACCTAAAAATTATGGTGATTGCATTCATATGTGATTGCTTAGGTGTTGCTTGAAATCTAGCCACCATACACATTGTCTGCACTATATCTGGTCTAGAAGTAGTAAGATACAACCTGCCTATCATGGATCTATACAAGGTCTAATTCACTACCAGTGACTCATCATTCTTTCTCAGTTTTCTTCTGATCACCATGGGGGTACTCAACGGTTTGCAGTCCTTCATTTGAAACTTATTTAGCATGTCCTTTGCATACTTGGTTTTTGAGATGAAGATTACCTTATCTAGTTGTTATATCTACAAACCAAGAAATTATGTCAATTCTCCAAGCATTGACATCTCAAACTCTGACTGCATCTGATCAGTGAAATCTTTGCAAAGAGTGTCCTTGTTGCCTCCAAAAATGATGTCATCTACATACACAATCAAAATGATCATGTGATTTCCATCTGCCTTGATGTATAGATTGTTGTTAGCACTCCCCTTTTTGAATCCTTGCTCCTTCGGGTACTTATCTAGCCTTGAATACCATGCTCTAGGAGCTTGCTTTAAACCATACAGGGCTTTCTTCAACTGACACACAAAGGTTTCATCATCATGTAACAGAAACCCTTCTGGTTGCTCCATGTACACTTCTTCCAAATTTCCATTAAGGGAGGAAGATTTTACATCCATTTGATATACCTTATAACCCTTGTAGGCTGAAAAATATAGAAACATCCTAATTACTTCTAGTCTAGGTACCGGTGCAAATGTTTCTTCAAAATCAATGCCCTCTACTTGAGAGTAGCCCTTGCACACAAGTCTAGCTTTATGCCTAACAATTTCACCTTCTTCATTCATCTTGTTTCGGTAGACCCATTTGATGCCAATGATGTTCTTGTCTTCCGGTCTAGGGACTAATTCCCATCTCAATCTGATGTAACTCTTCTTCCATGGCATCCATCCATTTCTGACTTTTGTTGGCCTCATTGAATGTCTTAGGTTCCATTTCAGTCATGAGATAGAAATTGACTTGTTCATCATTCCAGGAAAGTCTTCTTCTAGTCTGCACACCATCACTTTTATTACATAAAATCTTCTCTTTTAGGTGGTTTTTCTGCACATACCAGTTAGGGGCCTTATTGGATGCTTCTTTTGGTTCATTGTCTGACTAAGCTTCTTGACCTTCATCACTGGAATCATCATACCAGTTCACTTGTGCTTGTCTTCCATTATGCATATCTTCATCAACTCTTACATGCACACTCTCAATAACTCTTCTTAGTCTTTTGTTATAGAATTTGTAGGCCTTACTGTTAGTTGAGTAACCAAGGAAGATCCCTTCATCACTCCTAGAGTCAAAACTACCTAAACCATCCATGTCTCTCTTGATAAAACATTTTCTTCCAAACACCTTGAAGTATTTGACTGATGGTTTCCGGTCATACCACAGCTGATATGGTATCATTTTGTTGTTTGTTCTTAACTGAACCCAGTTCAGAGTATATGTTGCAGTATGAACTGCTTCCTTCCAATACATATCTGGTAAATTTGCTTCATTTAACATGGTTATGTCCATCTCCTTGATTGTCATGTTCTTCCTTTCTACTATACCATTTTGTTGTGGTGTCATGGGGGCTAAGTATTGCCTTTTGATTCCATGCCTCTCACAATAATCTTCAAACTCATTTGATGTGAACTCTCCACCTCGGTCGGATCTTAGGCATTTTAGCTTGTATCCACTTTCCTTTTCCACCATCTTCCAGAAGATCTTGAATTTATCAAATTCTTGTGATTTATCCTGGAAGAAAGTGACCCATGCCATTCTTGAATAGTCATCAATGCCATTCTTGAATAGTCATCAATGAAGAGCATAAAATATCTTTCACCGGCAAGAGTTCTTGTCCTAGTCGGACCATATAGATCTGTATGTACAAGTTCAAGTGGTCTTGAAGTGTTGTGTTCTTTTGTCTTGAAGCTCACCTTAGTCTTCTTTCCTTTCACACATTCATCACAAAATGTGCTTATCGGTTTGATGATGGGTGGAATATTTCTCACACAACCCTTTTTGCTCACTGCAACTAGATTATCAAAATGTATGTGGCCTAATCTTCTATGCCACAACCAACTTTCATCCACTTGTCTCAACATGCATTGGGATTCAAAACATTCTTTCAGATTGTATACATTTCCATCTGTCCTCGTACCTTCAACTACAACCTGACCGGTACTCTCCTTCTTTATCTAACAACCAATAGAGTCAAAGGTGAATTTATAACCTTTGTCACACATCTGACTCACACTTAGCAAATTGTGCTTCAGGCCTTTCACATAATATACATCATGTGCTTTCAGTTTGCAGTCAATATTTAGAGTGTCTTTTCCCTTTATCTTGATAGATGAGTTGTCTCCAAACCTTACTAAGCCACCATTCCAATCTTCAAGCTTGATAAATTTCTTTTTGTCACTGGTCATGTGGTTGGAACAACCACTGTCTACAACCCACAAGTTTCTTCTTTCTGCATGTAGGGCAGTCTGCACTATCAGACTTGATTCTACTTTGTCCTTTTCTTTCTCAACCCAAACCAGTTGAGTTTCCTTCTTCTTGTCAGCTGCAATTTTGTGCTCCGATTTGGCTACCGGTTCCTGATCAGGAGTTGTCCTCTTCTGCTTGATTTTCCTATTTTTACAAAGCTTTGCAATATATCCAAACTCTTGACAGTTATAGCATTTCACATTTACATTGGAAGATGAATCTTTATAACTATTGTAGGACACCAATTTACTCTACCTACATTCAAAACTCCTATGACCAAATCCATTGCACTGATAACAAAAAACATTCATATCCCAAAGTTCATTAAATAGATTTCTACTTTCATAACTCATAGTGGGCTTATTTGTTAATCTACAGTTAGCTAACCTATGTCCAAATGTGTTACACCAGTAACAATAACCATGAAAGTTTGGAACATATCAGTTAGGTTGCCTTGGTTCTACAAACACCTGTCTCATTGGGGTCTTCCTTTCATGTTGCTAACTCTAGTGAATCCTTCATGATCAACCCTTGCATTTCTCCTAAGATCTGCATTCTGTTACATTGAATGTGGCCTCTAGTTCATTGATTGTGTATATCAGTTTGTGTGGCGGTTTCTAACAGCTTCTGTATAAGTCTTCTTACCGGTATCCTTGCTTACTGTGAATGTCTTCTTCTCTTCACCTTCACTTGAAGAAGTGAACTGTATCTCCTTACCGGATGTATCTTTGTTGTTTGAACTTTGTCCTTCTTCAATTCCTAAGTCACCAGTATCTTTAGATTGCTTTTGTCTGCTCAGCATCTTATTCAAGGCTTTTGTGCTACCCTCATATTTTCTCCTCATTTTTAGTTCATCCTTACTCTTTTCAAGCTCCTTTCTGAGCTTCACTATTTCTGCTTCCAGGTCTTGATGTTCCTTTTCCTTCTTTATCAGATAAGATGATGTAACTTCACATATCCTCTTGACTTCTTCCAACTGGAGTTTCAAGTCAGAGATAACTTGATTGGACTCATCTAGGGATTGCTTCAAGTGATCTTGTTCTTCTGCTGCAACAAGTTTGACTTTCTTGAGTTCTCTTCTAGTCTTACTTAACTCCTCAAGAGGACTTATGAGCTCGCCTTCAAGATCCACTTCAGCTTCAATGTCTTCATCTTCCTCATCTTCCACAACCGGTTCATCTAGTGCCATAAAGAGATTAACTTCTCTTTCATCTTCATGGCAGACATCTTCTGATGCACTTTCTTCGTATGTGGCATCATCCTCAATGGTATATAAGCTATTTTGCTTCTGGTAGCTTCTTCTTTCTTGTTGGTAGACTTTCCTTTCTTTGTCTTTACCCGCAGATATGCCAAAACTTATTTTCTCATCTCCACCAGTTTCATTATAGGGACATTTTGCAGCAAAGTGTCCAACTTTACCTCAGTTGAAGCATTTGAGTGGTAACTTTCCTTTATACTTATCGAATCCTCTCTTGAGCTTTTTGACAAAGTTTGCTACCTCTGCATCCAAGTCTTCACTGGACCCTTTGTGAGCAACCTCTTCCTTGCCCTTTTTGATGGAGTTGAAAGTTGCCTCTTTCCGTGAAGATGCTTCAACGGTTGTCCTCATTTCATAGGCAGATAGAGAGCCAAATAGCTCATCCATTGTGAAGGTTTTCATATCCTTGGCTTCCTCTATGGCAGAAACCTTAGTATCATACTTAGATGTGAGAGATCTAAGTACCTTCTTGACAATAATCTCATCTATAATTTCCTCTCCAAGTCCTTTGATGGTGTTCATAGTTTCATCTACTCTGTGAAGGTAGTCTGCAATATTGTCTTCATCTTTCATCTTGATGCCTTCAAGCTAACCTCTTAGTGATTGCAATTTGACATCTCCTTTAAATAATCCTTGCAATTTATCCCAAGTCTCCTTGGCGGATGCACAGTGCATGACCTTGACAAACTCATTATCTGACAACCCGCTTAGAATAGCATGTTTAGCCTTTGCATTGTTCTCATAGTCCTTCTTAGAATTCGGATCAGTGGGAGGAACACTAGGGATAGTATACCCATTCTTGATAGACACCCACACATCAAAACCAAGGGAGGAAATATAGGTCTCCATTCTTCTGCTCCAAAAGGCATAGTTAGATCCATCAAACATGGGGGCTTTTGAGGAGGCGAACTCATTTCTTGCCATTGTGTTCTTTGACTAGAATCTACCCAAGCTAGAGAAAGCTTTAATCAACTAGGAACCTAGGCTTTGATACCAATTGTTGAACACAATGTACCACTGAGAGGGGGGGGTGAATCTGTGGTTCCTAAAATATATTCTCTTTGAACCAAGCTTTGAGTACTGGTTAGCAATCAAACCGATAAGATATGAGAAGATATCAAAAGAGACAAACACACAAATGCATAACCCACAACACCAGATGTATGAGGAAAACCCAATATGGGAAAAACCTCGGTGAGAAATGTTGTTGGAGTCTATTGCTCCAATCCAGCCTCACAATGAAATAACAGGTTACAATGATTTAGGGCACCAACCCAAGGAGTACCAACCCCTACTGATTTAGGGCACCAACCCTTGCACCAAGCACCAATTCAGTGTAATATAATGAAATACAATTTTAATGCAATGATAGCATCTAGTTGCAAATGAGTTTTGCAACACTTGATCAACTGATGTTTGTTGGTTATCAACTTCCTCGTCTTCACTGGTTCTCCCATTGTCGGTTATCAGATTGCTCTCTCTAATCAATTATCGGTTACTCTATGTCTTTCTTCTCTTTCTCTGATCCTCACCCTGCACAGGACCACACTTGGATGCCTTCCTAACTTTTCAATACCTGTTGGTATGCTTGATTGTTAAGACTATAACAGTTCACTGGTTACTCTGTTTCTACTGGTTAGAACCTCTCACTGGTTCAACCTGCTAACACACACTTTAACTCTATGTGAAAGAACTCTTAGGCAAATAGTCTCTCTTCTTGCTCAAGCTCACTTTTCTCTCACAACTCGCATCCAGCATCCATTAATCTCAATCTCGAGTTCACATATTTATATATGAGGGTTCCCACCAAAAGCAACATTCAAACGGTGGCGTGTTAGGGTTTTCCTTCAGCAACTCAATCTGTATCATATCTGATCTGGTCTGCTTTTATGGAATGGTGATTTGCATCACATCAAATAGCACCTCCATCTCTTTGCCTTTCCATGTGCGTTTTCTATTTTTGGATGTCTGCAACATGTTTTTCGGCGTTACTTTGTCAATCGCCTTTAATGGCTCTGTTGTTTCCTTCAGCCAACGAGTACAAGGATCAGATTGTCCTACAAGGTTAGTTCAATCACCTTGCCACTTTGTCTTCCTCGAGCCGCAACATTCTGCCATCATCCCATGATTTGCAGGTTCTTCATTAATGTCGACCTGCTCGTCAGACTACTGCGTCAATGAATACTTCACCGACCTCTACGTGCTCGCCACCTGGTGTCCACTTGTCATCCTCGTCGACATCCACCTCTGCTCAGTCTGCAAAGTCGGTTTGACATCCTTCACCAACCAAGACTCACTACCATTTCAACACACCTTACCAGTATAACCTAACTTCACCGGTGGACGTTCATACTTGCTGACCTCTTCTCTATTGGTGGATCAATTTGGCCTTCCATCAAACATGTTGGTCCATCCACTGAATCCATTTACCAATTGCATTATACTTCTCTTTGTCTATCGGTGATCACATCCCTTTGTTCTTCTTTGCTTCTTTGCTTGCTTGTTGGTGGTCCTACTTTACCGGTAGATGTTGCACTTCATGTGTATCAGTAACATACATTTTTTGTCTACTTACACACTTCACCCTTCATACCGGTTGACATCATTACTTACTACACCCATACTAGTCACCACTACCTACTTATCGATGACCATTTCATATCGGTTGACATCAATGACAACATAATGCCAACAATATTAAAGTTCTCACATGATGATTTTCTACAATTTTAGGGAAGAGGTGAGGCATTTACCTTTTATCTTAGGGGTTTTCGAAGACAAACATTGTGCCTACTTAAAGTTGATATGCAAATACATCAAAATCTTCATCACATAAAAACTTAACAAAATCCAACCTTACTCATTCGCAACAATAAAAGGAAAACTTTTTAAAAAAATTAAACTACAAAAAAATATCGCAAAGTAGACATTTTAAAATGTAAAACTAGATTACTATATCCTATTTAACCTTTCAAAAATACATTGTAAAATATTTGGTATTGAATTTATTTAATAATATTTTTTTGTAGATAATATCAAATTTAATAATATTTTTTGTGGATACTATCAACTTTAATAATATTTTTTGTGGACAGTATCAAATTGGAACTAGTAGATATTATGAAAAAAAAAATATCACAAAGAAATGACATTTTAAATTCTAAAACTAGATTATTATATCCTATTTAGCCTTTCAAAAATATCTTGCAAAATATCTGGTATTGAATTTATTTAATAATTTTTTTTTGGATAATATCAAATTTAATAATATTTTTTATGGATAATATCAAATTTAATAATATTTTTTGTGGATAATATCAAATTGGAACTAGGTCATATTATGACCTTTGAAGCTTCCAATTGTAGATTTAGTTAGAAGTGTCTGGTAGAATATTCAAATATTCTATCAAAAGAGAAATATGTTGGAAACATTATTGATATTAGAATATTCTATAAAAATAATTGCATAAGTGGTCCCATGAATTTATAAGTGTGATTTAGCTTAAAAGTTTAAGCTCTAAAATTTAGGGAAGTTGGTGGAATGAACTGTAATTACAAGTGCTACAAAAAAATCTGAATTTGGTGAGGCAATTTCTAGCCCCGTCCTAATTTCACCTACTCAAATTTGTAACCCTAAAATAGTAGGGCCTACTATTATTCAAGAAAATATTCCAATTAATTATATAGCATTTGTTTTTGCTTCATGGCATTCCCTACTCCTTGAAAATAGATCCATAACCCCTTGCATTCCCCTCTCCCCCTCGCCCTCCCCCCATGGGCCCAAACGTCATGAAGTTCAAAATTGGTTCAATACTCTCCCTTTAAGCTCTATAAAGAATTGACTCATGAACTAACTCATCATCCTCTACCTTACTAGCATCTTTGCATATCAATCTAATGGTCTATTTGTTTCCCATGAGCCTTATGGCACCAAGATTCGAATCATAGAATGGTAGGAGTGGCCGAATGATCCACACTAGATTCTTTAATGCTACTTGTTTGATAACAAATTTCTTGTCAAATTATTTCTATATACATCATGTAAAAGGACTAAATTGAATGTTTAAATAACTCCAAACAACAATTAAAAAAATAGAGACAATAAGAAAAATAGACGCAAGAAATATATACTAACACCAAGAATTACGTGGTTCGCCAATTAATGGTTACATCCACATGAAAAGTAGGGTATTTATCTCTTATTGTTATCAACAACAAATACATGAAGTTTTTGTACATGTTACAAATGATCCATTTCCCTATTATGTAGACAAAGCCTCCAAAGTATTCAAAGAGACAAGGAGGGAGGAAATGAAGAGTTTTTTCTTATGTGATGGTTTGGCTTCACAACCAACAATCTCCCACTCAAAGTACAACACATATTGCAAATAACTAAGCTAGGAGATTCACTCATTTTTCCAAACTTAGATCACATTTTTAATCATACCAAAAGAAGCTTTGTAGAATTCAAGTTTTCTTTTTGAAATAGCCTTTGTAAATGTGTCTACAAGATTGAGGCTAGTATGAATCTTCTCCAACTTTAGCTTACATTATCAAAGGACACTTCGAATAAAATGATATTAAATATCAATGTGCTTTGTTTGTGAATTTGTTGAATTGTTTGCCAAATGAATTGCACTTTTGTTGTCACTATACAAATTGAAATTGTTTACTTCCCAATTCAATTTTCAATTGTTGCAATTACAACATTTCCTTTGCTTCTTCAGTGAGTGCAATGTATTAAGCTTTCATAGTGGAAAGAGCAACCACCTTCTAAAACCTATAAACCCAGCTAATTACTTCCCTACAAAAGTGAACTCACATCTAGTGGTCGATTGTCTTTTATCCAAAACACCAACCATGTTAGAGTCAACAAAACCTTGCAGTTGTGCATCTTCTCCATTTAAACCTCAAAACATAATGAGGTGTACCTGTTGTGACATTTTCACACATCGCCCCATTGCAAATGGGGACCCCCTTCTTTTTAGGCCCTCCCGATTTTTTGGCTTGCGTTTTTGTGGTCTTTTTGCAGCAGTCTCGTCAGTCTCTTTGCTTTGTAGGTGTTTGAGGATCATATTGGTCAAATCTGCTTTTTGTTTGAGCGAATTCGGCTAAGTCTAGGACTCGTTTTGTGAATTTTAGGGTTTTTTCCTTCTATGCTAGATTTTAGGGGTTCCTGTTAGGGTTTTGAAAAAACTGAACATACGACTGGAATTAGGACCCTTCAAGGAACCTCCCAGTAAAATTTGAGCCAAAACGGAGCAACTTTCTATTTTTAGAAAGTTTATATTTTTTAGGGATTTTACTGAGTCCCGGATTGGTCTAATTTTGCCAAAAATCAAACTTACTGTTTTTAGTAAGTTCTATTTTTAGTAAGTGCTTTTTTGACCTATTTTGCCCAAACCTTGACATTTTGAAACCCTTACTATTTGGGAAAATCTATTTTTGGCAGGATCTTCACAGGATAACACTGAAAGTTGAATATCTCCGAAGACGTTGAAGACTGAACGTTCCTGAAGACCATTTCTAAATCCGGAAAAGTCAGAAGGCAGACAAGTTGGATAAAAAATGGTTAAGTTTGGAACTCCTATTCCAGAAGAGGAAAGCATGCAAAATCATCCAAGTCCAGAAATTCACATCAATCCACCAATGTCATCCTGATCCAAAAATGGCCTGAAATTTGACTAAGTCTGGAAATTTGGAAGATCTTCCAAAATCCAGAATTTGCATTATGATTCCTATGGACTTGAAACCACTCTCAAACATCCTGACAATATACATGAAATATAACATAAAGTATAAGAAAGGAAAAAGAATGTTATATTTCATATATATATATATATATATATATATATATATATATATCCTGACGAAGAGCCTGAAATGATGGAAAAATCCATGAATCCATGAACATGGTGAAAATGCACCCAAGGTTGGGCTGGGGCGCTAATTTCAAAAATGCATTCACAAGTGGAAAAATCCACTAGTCCATGGACAGGGCCAAAATGCACCCAAGACTGGGCTAGGGCGCTAATTTAAAAAATGCATTCACAAGTGGAAAAATCCACTAGTCCATGGATAGGGCCAAAATGCGCCCAAGACTAGGCTGGGGCGTTAATTTCAAGAATACATTCACAAGAGGAAAATTCCATGTATCCATGGATAGGGCTAAAATGCGCCCAAGACTGTGCTGGGGCGCTGCATTCAAGAAGGCATTCACAGGAGGGAAATCCATGAATCCTTGGCATGGTGAAAATTTCACCCAAGCTAAATATTGAAATTTTGCCTAAGGCATGGAATCCAAGGAGTCAAGGAGGAATAAAAAGCAGAATTCCCCTCGGGCGAATTTTCAATTATCTTATTTTTAGACACCAAATCCCGACCAAATGTGGAAAATTTTATAGATTCAGAATCGAGGTGAAATTCTTCATCCAATGAACCTAGCTCCTAAATTTTAGGAGGATCCCTAAAAAATAGGGATGTTGAAAAGGAGACATGGACAATTCACAAAACAATGAATTCCTTCCTTAGGAGAAATTTCCACCCTGACCTTATGGAGGGTGCCAGAATGAATAGTGCACAAAGAGATGAATTCCTTTATCCACAAAGAATTGCACCCAAGAAGAAGAATTGCAGTGTAAAGTTAGTCTAAGCCCCCTAAATTCGTGCTAAGTTCGATTGTGGATAGTCGTTTGGATTGCACCGTTTTGGGTATTCAAATGTACTTTCTCGATTTGAAAATCCTCTAGCATCCCCAGAAGATTGCACCGGTTCTTGCAGAGTTGTAGTTGATCTTGGCGAAGCATAGCTTGGTTTATTTGGAATCTGTCCACCAAAGCACTATCCATTGTTATCACTACCCTTAGGAGTAGATTTAGATCCTTCTAAACCCTTTCCCTTTTACTTTCAGTTCATTTTAGTCCATTCGAAGCAATTGCATCGCAGAATTGCCATATCCGATGATGGAGTTCCAGCCACAACAAAGAGGTGAAGGAATGATGCAAATGTAAGGCCCCTTGGATTACCAGCAATCACATCAGCCAACTGAGTCACGTCCATAGCATAAAGGAACCTTGGAGTCGATTGTTTGAACTTCTTGCAATCTTAGCATGCAATCGTACTTTGATCAAGAGAGAGTGAAGTGACCGTTTGGCAACTTTATTTTGTGTTAGACGCTGTCATAAAAAACACGTCAACAGTACCCTTCAAGTATCTAAAAATTAATTTTACAGCCTGCCAATGGATTCTTTTGGATTACTCATATACTGACTGACTACTCTCACTGCATGAGCAATGTTGGGACTTGTACAGACCATTGCATACATAACGCTCACAATAACATAAGAACAATGCACTATTTTTCTTCTAATGTCTTAGGACACATCTCGCAGATAACTAGAAGTGATCAGTTAGAGGTGTGCGTACTGCCTTAGCACTCTTCATACTAAACCTATCCAAAACTTTCTCAATATATTTTTCTTTGTGATAATCTCAATTCTCTTTTCTGCCTATCTCTAATGATAGCCATTCGAAGGATTTTCTTGGTAGCCCCTAAGTCCATAGAAAATTTGTTAGCCAATTATTATTTCAACTTGCTAAAAACAGACATGGTAGTTCCTGTCACTAGCATACCATCAACATTAAGTAACAATAGCACAAATTCACCATTTTCCAAAACTTTATAATATACAGGATCATTTTCACCCCTAGTGAATTTATTTTCAACCAGGAAAAAAATTGAATTTCAAGTACCATTGTCGCGTAGCTTATTTCAACCCATACAAACTTTGATTCAGTTTACAAACCAAATCCTCTTTACCTTCTTTCTCAAAACCTTCAAGTTGCTTCATATACAACTCTTCTTCCAAATCACAATAGAGAAAAGTTGTTTTGACGTTGAGTTGTTCCAATTCAAGGTCATACACAACTGCCAATCTCAACACTACTCTAATGTAAGTCATTTTCTCTACCGATGAATTTTTGTGATGAAATCAATGCCCTTCTGCTGATCATATCCTTTGACCATCAATCGGGCCCTATATCGCTTCTTCCCCCTTCCTTCAATCTATACGCCCACCTTTTTCCAATGCTTTCTAGTTAGGTGGAAGAGTCACTAAATCCCTACTGTGATTTGTTATCAGTGATCCGATCTCTCCTCTCATAGCATTCATCCATTGTTTGCAATCACAAACTTCTTAAAATGTGGACAGGTTCAACGTGATCATAAATTAACAAATTTTGAGTAAAATCATCATATTTAGGAGGCCTATGCTCCATGGTAGATCTACGAATTTGAGGAAGAGAAACCTGTGAATTTCCCTGCTTAGAAGCATGAGCATGATGTTTTTGCCTTACATTATTATGATCATTAGAAGAAGAATAGTTCAGCGGCAGAATTAAGTCACGAGGTGGTTGAGTAGTTGAGTTAGTGCTTGGCGCAGACCTTATGAAGGGTGGTTGACTACGTGAAAAAGGTGACTATTTTAAATTTAAGGGCTCATGTGTGAGGTGTGGCTAATTTGTATGTTACATAGGATTTGTAACAAAGCCCCCCACAACCCGTAGTAATAGTGAAGATCCCTGTATAGAGGATAAAGTTGCATTTGGGGGCAACACAGCAAGTAATAAAGGTCGCACAATATTCTGTGAACTGTTTCTCAAGTGTGGTGCTGAACTTGGACTCCCCTGCATCTGTTGGGTGTAGATTTGAGGCTACACTTCAATAATAGCAGTTCCATCATTGATATCATCCAATGGGACATACTCTTTTGTTGGAGTCCCTAGTTTTGGAGCTAGACAATGAAAATTACATCCCTGCTACGTTTGACCTATTTTGAAACAGGGTCCCACATCTTGTAGCCATATTTCTCATATCTATGTCCAACAAAGTTACAAAGGTGCATCTTTCAGAGATAACATCGAGCTTCCTTTTTTCCTGTGGGATATGAACAAATGCTTCACACCCAAATCGGACATACTCTTTTGTTGGAGTCCCTAGTTTTGGAGCTAGACAATGAAAATTACATCCCTGCTACGTTTGACCTATTTTGAAACAGGGTCCCACATCTTGTAGCCATATTTCTCATATCTATTTCCAACAAAGTTACAAAGGTGCATCTTTTAGAGATAACATCAAGCTTCCTTTTTTCCTGTGGGATATGAACAAATGCTTCACACCCAAACATCCTCAGATGATTATATGAAGTCCTCTTTCCCAGCCACTCATCGGGAATTTCAAAATCTAGCTGAGGGAATGGACTTCAATTAATTAAACATAGAGTTGTGTTGATAGCTTCTGCCCAAGATTGTTTTCCCAAACCAGCATCTTTGGTCATATTCATCCTCTCAGGTGCATCGTTTTCTTGTGGTGTAAAAGGAACAATTTTAATCCTTTGAATATCATTATGTGCACAAGACTGATCAAATTCTATTGAATATGATTCACCACCATTATCTGCTTTTAAGCATTTAATTTTATTATCATTTGGTTTTCTCCAAAGTGCTTTGAAAATTTTGAACATATCAAAGACTTTAGTTTTCTTTTTTAACATGTAAATCCAAACTTTTCTAATGCAAGCATCTAAAAATGTAACAAAATATTTTTGACCCACAAAATGATGATACCTCTATGGAGCCAAAAACATCTGAATGCACTAACTCCAATGGTTGTGACTTCTTCTCATGTGCCTTGGCAGAAAATCTGGTCCTCTTTTGTTTGCCATATATGCAATGCTCACACAACTCTAAATCTACTGCTTTCGGCCCCAAAAGTTAATCCTTTTTTGTGCAAAATCTCAAGGTCTTTCTTACTCATTTGATAGATCCTTTTATGCCAAAGCTCTATATCATTGTCCACAACTACCTTTGCAGCTGCCACTTCACCCTACCCTTTAGCACTTACAAAGTGTCTGATTTGCTTCCTCTAGCAATTACCATGGCCTCCTTTGGTCACCTTTTGCATAATTGACTGAAAAATAATACTACAACCTTGACCATCCAACTACCCAGCTGAAATCAAATTCCTTGAGTTGAGGGACATGCCTAACATCCCTTAGCAACCAACTGTTACCATTTTTCAACTTCAATAAAACATCTCTTTTGCCAACAACATCGCAGTGTTCATCACCACCAAGATAAACTTTTCCAAAATTACCATCTTGATAGTTTTTGAAGAACTCCATACGTGATGTTGCATGGAACGATGCTATGGAATGAAGCACCCATGGCATAGCTTCTCCTATAGATAAAACAAGAGCACTTGCATCTTCTTCATATGCTGCATTTGCCTCATTTTCTTTTGACTAACTCTCAACCTTCTTGAATGACCAACAATTCCTCTTTATGTGGCCTTCTTTACCACAATACTCTAGCAACTAATATTTTCTGCCCTTAGATTTTTATCTCTTGCTGAATTTTGATCTTCTTTTATGGTTATTTTTTCCTCATTCTTGTGATCTCCCTCTACTACAAATTACTAAGACATCTCTGGATGATATACCTTGATTTTTCCTTCTCATGTCCTCGCTAAGAAGAATCCCAACAACATAACCAAATTTTAACTTGTTTCCTTAAACAGATATTGTGTTGCTAACAACTATAACTCCTCCTTCCCGGCTATTAGGTAAAGAGTACTATAGCAAGATGACCTTGATTTCATCATTCAAAATTATGTTCACAAAAGTTAATTGACCGATCAATGTATTAAATTATTTGATGCATTACTACCTTTATCATCTTCAAAACGTATAATCGTTTTATTAAGGAAACCTTGTTTGATGCGGAAGCCATCAAAAAAATGTCAGACAATCAATCCAATAATCCTTCCATTGTCTTCTCTATTGCAACATTAAATAGAACATCATTGGATAGAGAGAATAATTGTTGTTGTTGCCTTGTCCAATTTGTTCCAATCTTCATCGAACACTGCAGCAAGCTTCTTGGATTTTCCCTCTGGCGTAATTGAGATCTCTCTAAGTTAATAGAGCTTCTAATAGCATCTTCCACATCCCAAAGTTTTTTGCTTGAGAATTTTTCAATCCTCCACTTATCTGCCTCCTCCATCTCTTCTCAAATTTTCCTCTGCTCTGATAACAATTGTTTAAGTAAAAGGAGCAGATTGAAGGTAGAACAATTAGAAAACAGCAAATACACACCAACCCCATGAATTAAGTGATTTGTCAATTAATGGTTACATCCACGGGAAAACAGGGTATTTATTTCTTCTTTTTTGAAGGGTACTTATTTCTTATTGTTATCAGCAGCAAATACGTGAAGTTTTTGTACATACTACGAAGAATCCATTTCCCTATCATGTAGACAAAGCCTCCAAAGTAAATGAAGAGACAAGGAGCAAGGAAATGAAGAGTTTGTCTATGTGATAGTTGAACTTCAGAACCAACACTAATGACCATGTTATAAGATTTTAATCTTCACTTTCCTGAATGAACAATTTCTTACTGGATGAGAAGATACAATGTTTATTTATCAATAACTTCCTCCCCCAATAAAGATGAAGTTATTCAATTATCATACTTTATTCTCTAATTTGTGTTAAGTATTAGAGATTATGAACTCAAAATTGTTGTTAATCTTCTGAATTATGGCTCATCTAATGCTGCTTCATCTCCCCAACCATATCCTTCAAAAATAATAACTAAAAAAATCTTTGTATGAGGACAGTGAGGATTCATTGCACGAGCAATATGCTAGGCACAATGTAATAAGGTCAATAATGGGCAACTTCAAATACGATTACCATCAAATTCATTTTTTAGACTACAGGAATCAGGTCATACCATCAAACTTCACATACAACAACAATTTACTAGGCTTCACAATCCCTTTAATACGATATTAACGGTGAACATGAGTATTTTACCACCAGTT
Source organism: Cryptomeria japonica (assembly GCF_030272615.1). NCBI lineage: Eukaryota > Viridiplantae > Streptophyta > Pinopsida > Cupressales > Cupressaceae > Cryptomeria > Cryptomeria japonica. The sequence goes on from NC_081414.1 coordinate 102,951,419, forward strand.
GGAATATTAGATGCTTCGGCCTGTGTTCCTTAAGGTTTTGATTGCAATGCCCTTTGTAATTACCAGAGTTTAAGTCACTGGACAACATTTATGATTTTGAAGAATAAAATATGAGCCTTGATTGATAATAATATGATCCATGTGGTAAGGATAAATGTTGGGGCAACCATTCATGTTTTCATTGCCCCTCCTAACCAGAGTCTCCAATTTTTTACACGCCCTTTCCCAAAACATGATTAATCAAATTCCATGGCTATGTTTGGTTCATGTTTTCATTCCAACAGATTCTCCACATTATTTCTAACACAAAACTACATTCAACTTGCTGCCAGTAAGTAAATAATCTGGTATTTAATTTCTGATAAGTACTAACTTAAAATTATAGATCAATCTCAATACCATTGGAAGTCATCCGAGTACTCTAACACCTCATTATGTTAACAGCCTCAAATTGGGCATGATGTAACTCTCGAAACTCATCGGTTAGTCTTGGACAATTTAATCTTATAATTGATGCAGGCATTGCAATTTGATATATTAGTCGTTGTAGAGCTTCAAATGATAGAATTCATTACAGTGCTTTGAAAATCTGTTCCCATGCATATAAAGGTTTATGGGGAGAAATTTCTAACATGAAAGAAACGGAAGCTGCAACATCCAGAAGAATCAAACTTCATGCAGTTCATTGATTGCACAAGATTTAGAAAGATGGGTGTAACCGAATGCTTAGACCCTAGAAAGAGAACCAAGGTAACAGAATAGCCACATAAATTATGTGCTTATATAATATAGAAAACTTACAAATGAAACACTTGCTAAATTTAAACGATTCACCTTTCATTTAGTTATGGATAGAGAGATTTCGAACAGGACATGTTCATTTTGGGACTACTGCTGAAAGAGAACAGATTTGGCATCAACTCAGGAGATTTTTGAAGTGCAGCTCTGACTGCAGTTTACACCATCATTGTTTGAGATGACGTGGGTAATGTCAATCAGAATGTTGGCACTAGAACTTGCTTCATGTGGACTGCATTCTTGGAGCTGGCACCAAATAAGGTGAATTTTGGCACCACTGCTATTCATTGAGTGCCTAGATCAATTATACTCCAAGTATTCAACAAAAAAAAACCACATTCAAAGAAAAAATATATTGAAAACCATGGTTGCATATCTTGACAAAAAAAGCTTTTAAGACTTTAATATAACATGTCAAAGCATAGATGTAATTTAAGGGTTTATTTCTAAATAAAAAGGGAGTTGAAATCGTAGGAGTTTATTAGTTTTGGAGATGTAAGTTTTCATGCTCAGAAATATGAATTCAGAATAGAGTTTCGTAGTGCATGCCCTAAATTCTTCTTTGTTTATGTTTTATGGTGTTAATTTCCTCTGTTATTAAAATTGCAGGTTCAGAGGATTTGTCTGCATCAAAATAATATATTGAAAACCATGCTTGCATATCTTGACAAAAAAGCTTTTAAGGCTTTAGTATAACATGGCAAAGCAGAGACTTAACACACTGCAGTCAGAAGGATCCCTTCTTGAGAGCAATAAGCTGCCTTGTGATCTTATCTTTGGCTTTGTAAACTTCCTCATTGTACTCTCATTGACCTCTGGCTTCAATGCTTAGATCGTTAAGACAGGATGGACTTGCCTTTGATCTACACACTCAAGAAAGCAATCTACCCATAACATAATATAAAGATACAAAATACAGAACAAGAAGAAACAAACTGAATGGAACAGCTACGCAAGACAATAGCCAAGGTTCTTGGAACACATCCCTTGTAGCAACAACCTTCAAAGCATGGAACAAGTAATAATTACAGAGAGATATACACAAAATGTACCATAATACACACACAAGCTCCATGACTGGGATCATTAGTCCAGCAGCAAATGGTACACAGAGATACTTTATAGCACATACCAATCCAACAATTGTTGTAGATATAGGAAGTAGCATTGTAGAGAAATCAATTTGCTGCAGCTGAAAATTGACATCAATTAGACGTATCTTAGGACAACCAACATCCACACACCCACAAAATACTTTCAGACCCTAGCATGGAATCTTAACAGTTTATATGTGATTTGTACAGGTAGTCTTGAGCAAACTTTTCTCTATAATGTTTGGATTTTCTTACATGCCTAATTTTCGTACACGGTATACACTGAGACTTTTGTTTGTCAGCCCAGGCACAATGCTAGCACATCCTTAAGCTATATGTAACAAGCAGATCAATGTCAGGTGAAAGATCTAGCATTGATATTATTTGTGTCATCCATCTTATAATTTATAAATGTGAATCCAAACAAAAATATCAAAGAGGAATTGACATACAGAGAGTTAAAATTGAAAATAGAAGTTAGCATGTAGATTTCACATGCATAGTCCTGTGGACCTATTCAAAATGCATATTTAGTGTCAATGCACATTCTTGCCAGAATTAGACCATTCCCTAATCAGTTGATGACCAAAAAATCACAACTGCACTTACACCTACTTTGGCTAGTTGTACTGATCTTCAGTCTAGTGATCTACAGCTTCAATCCTTGTTACCCTAGTTCAAAACAATAATGGAAATATGCCGGAAAACACTGCTCAGGCAACAACAATGTAAGATAAGTTGAAAAACAGAGCTGACGCTTCTTATGGCTCCTCCTTGAATGCAAGCATAATTCACCCCATTTATTATATCTTCGGTATTTGTGTTATTACAGAGTCGTCGTGCAATTTTTCATTATTTAATGTGGCAACAAATGATTATAGTTAATTTCTAGTCCTGCAAACCACCTTCCATTCAATACAAGAAAGATTAATTATCAGTTCCACAAAAGGCTACCAGTGGCTGACTTCTGGGGTTTTTCTCAATCTATATATTTCAAGTGACTTTCATAATTGGACCTGAAACAACATTTCAGATATCCTGCCTTTTGCATGGCTTTTAGTTTTGGGCATTGAGTAGAGATAGATCACTTAATCTCTGAAATAAATCCTTCAAGAAATACAAAATTTGAAGAGATCAAACTAAAAAGCTAGAAATGCAGCACACAAAATACCAGTTTTCACCTGAAGCAATAAAGATCCACTATATCATCATCAAACAGAAAGAAAATATATCAATTTTATGATTCTAATATGTTTACTATATGACTTATCATATTCCGTGTTCCCAATCGATCAAATGACAAAAGTGAAGAATTGTATAACAGCAAAATCAGAAAATAAGTTAAAAGGCAAGGCAGGCTAAGAAAACATTTTATTTGTACATTACCAGATGAATCAAAACAATCTTCAAATGCCTTGCTTTGCAAGCTGTACTACAATTATCAAATACATTTGTTGGATATCCACTAGCACGTAGCAAAATATTTCAAAGAAGATACTTCCATTCTACTCTTCTTAATAATTCTCATTCTTAAATGTTCAAATCGCACTAATCAAAGCATATTTTGATGAAAATCCTTTAAATGGCGACAAGAACAAAAACTATAGCTATTCCGAATTACAACAACATAGGCCTAGAAAATAGAGCTAAAATTTACTCCTTGCGTGAAAATTCACTATAACAAATCTATATCAGAGCAGATCAATATCTAGCCTTGTAAGAAAGTATAATTTATTTAACTCCTCAAACGCATCAAGCGAGATCCACGGGATCCATTAAACCTAATTAATGCTTTGCTTGGAAGGCCTTCATAAATGATACCAATTTCTCCACTCCTGCCAATGGCATTGCATTGTAGATTGAAGCCCTGACTCCACCCACAGATCTGTGTCCCTTGAGCTGCAGCATGTTCTCACTGGCTGCCTGTTTGATGAACTCGCTCTCAAGCTCGCTCTTTTCAAGTGTAAATGGTACATTCATCAGGGACCTTACAGACTTCTCCACAGGGCACCTATAGAATCCATTACTCTCATCAATTGCATCATACAGGATTTTGGCCTTATGGATATTCTTCTTTTCAATTTCTTTCAGACCCCCCTGAGCAAGAAGATCCTCAAACACCAAACCACACATGTAGATTGCAAAGCAGGGAGGAGTATTATATAATGACTTGTTTTCAGCATGGATCTTGTAGTCAAGCATGAGGGGGGTACAGGCTTGGGCCTTGCCAATAAGGTCGTTTCTGATTATAACAATGGTCACACCAGATGGCCCTACATTCTTCTGGGCTCCAGCATAGATCACCCCAAACTTAGAGACATCCACAGGCTTGGAGCAAAAATTAGATGACATGTCGGCAAGTAGAATGGTACTATCCCCCTTGGTCTTAGGGTAGTCCTTAAACTCCACACCATGGATGGTCTCATTAGCACAGATGTGCAGGTATTTTGCATTTGGGTTCAACTGATATTCCTCCTCAGAAGGAATCCTAGTATATTTTGTGGACTTGCCCGACCAAACCAGATTGGCCTTGCAAAACCTCTGCCCTTCCTTAAAGGCTTTATCACCCCAGGATCCAGTCACAATATACTCTGCTGTATCTTCAGGGCCACAGAGGTTTAATGGCAAGCAAGAAAACTGTGTCGAAGCACCGCCTTGGAGAAAAAGAACCTCATAATTTGCAGGAATACTCAGAAGCTCACGCAAATCAGATTCAGCCTTTTGTATAACAGAAAGGAATTCCTTACCTCTGTGGCTCATCTCCATTATGCTCATTCCAGATCCCCTCCAGTTGTAGAGCTCAGCCTGTGCTTTCTTCAGCACATTTTCAGGAAGTATGGCAGGTCCAGCAGCGAAATTGAAAACACGAGCTTCCTGATCGTCGACTAGATCTGGGGCAGCAGTCAATGGTGCAACTGCTGTACACCTGATGGCCAAAGATTCATGACATGGGTTATGGGTAGTTTTTCCCAGAGATAAAGATAGTTTACACAGCTTCTTTCCTGAGAAATATGATGGACTACCCACCAAAACATTTTTGGGCTGTGAGGGATTTTTGAGCGCGAAGGCTTGCTGGCATGCTATTGAGGCTGCCATGGGATATGCTTACTACTATTAGCTTGGAAAAAAAAATTGGATCTCAGGCCTAAAGAAAGAAAGAGGGCAAAATATAAAAATCTGAGGCAGACGACTGCAGAGTGGAGAAGACCGAATGATGTTTGCTTCTATAAATACCCAAGTTTCCCTGGGCTTTCCTCTACTCTATTGCTGGAGAGTCTTTGAAAAATGAATTTACGGTCAACGACATGTGTATTTTTTTAAATATTAGTTAGAATCCTCGGCTAAGAATCCTTGTGCTCATTGGGATACTTGGAGTGAACGCTAGGTTTATACAACTTGAACTTAGGCAACCAGGCAAAATCGTGTAATTTGTCATTTTCATGGTAGGTAGCAAATTCTCATTTGGGTTAGGTCACCACTTCCACCTTCAACATATTCAAGGCTACCCACTTTCCTCTCATTGGTGTTAAGTACTCTTAAATTCATAAAAAAATGTTATTTTTTATTTAATTTTATGTTGGCAGATGGTGTAGTCTTTATTATAATTGAATATTATATATCTTATAAATTTTAATGTTTTGATTTATTTATTTGTATATTTTCAAAGAAAAGGTGTTTTGTTTGAGATGACAATTTGTATTATAACGTTATATAAGAATATCTAATAGCGTATTAGATATATGTAAGAAAGGATCACATGATTTAGATTTGAGGGCTTCTCAAAAAGATATTGGCGATGTGTTTGTTGCAATCTTGGTTATACATGCATGAGAGTTTGCATGGATGATTGATTTTAGAGACTCTTTCTACATGATTCTCCATCAAGAGTGGTTTTGTAATTATGAGAGCATTGATGTTGAAAAGATTTATCTAGCTAGTAACACATTTGTTATTGTTGTTGGACTTAGCAGAATCAAGATCAAATTCAATGCTAGGAGGATTAAGGGCTGGCACATCCTAAGTTTGGCAGAGAAACTATTATCAGTCAATAAAATAAATGATGTGAATTCCTATATAGTTTTTGGTAAAGAAGGGTATAGTATGGGTTGTGTAATTGTAGTACTTGTTAGGGAAGCTCATGTTGGAAGTTTGTTTCACTTTGACTTAAATTCAATGTAACAATTTAAAGTTCAATAAAATCTTTAATAACAGTTTGTCAGTTTGGTAACAAGTAGTCTTTGGTAGGAATTGAAGGACTTTAGCAATAAAAAGGCACTTTGCTAGTACTATAACTTTGGTGGTAAGTTGACATTTTCGTAACACTTAATGCTACTTCAAGAAGAAACAAACTTTAGTTGCATTCTATCACTTTAATAACAATTAGACTTTAGTAGTACACGACCACTCTGATAGTGGTTATACTTCAGTAGTAACATTGCACTTTGAATAGTTGTGTATCGTAAGTTTGTTCTTATACATGAGTTCATCATAAGATTTCAATTGAGATACTAGAGAGTGGCATGAGCACGTGGGTTAGCATGTTGGTGATAAAGATCTTAAAACCTTGAAATGTAAATAAATAGTTGAAAGGTTAGTCGATTGTTCTTTAGATTTTCATTTGTGAACATTACATAAATTAGGAATAAAAATCGTTCATTTTTAATCACGATGTTATTAGATCCATGGAGATTTTGGACTTGATTCATAGTGATGTTCCTAGTCTAGCTTATGCACCTTCACTTGTGAAACCCCTACATTATATTTTTTACTGATTATATCTCCAAGAAGATATAGTTCTACTTTCTTTAGTATAAATTTGATGTCTCCTATTAGTTCAAAAATTAAGGTATTTGTGAAGAGCAATATGGAAAAGAAGATAATGATAAGTATGGAAATGAGATCATAGGCCTATGGATGCAAACTAAGATCTTAAATGTCTATTACATATCATTGAGAATATTAATAAGGTTTAAAATCAATCCTAATAGGAGAGTTGAACACTTTGGATTAATGTTCCTAATTTTTGTAACAAATTTGGGATTAGGAGATGTGTGTTTAAAATCTAGGTTAAATGATAGGAAAATGGTAACTTTCAGTAATAATAATGAATTACGAAACTAAAAAACTAACACAATAGCTCAAATCTAGAAATAAGACATAGAATGGAACCTATCGCTACAAGTTGAGCCTAAAAATATCAAATCAATGTGTTGGGCGCCCCAATCTAAGGGTGTATGAGCAAACAAAATGAAGCAAATTTGCAATCAGCAAGTCTTGTAGGTCTATCTCTTTGAAATTTAGACAAAAATGTCAGACAGGTGTGTTGTTGTGATGTATAGAAATAGAAATTCACAAATTTAGGTATGAATTCACTTTTTTCCATAAAGAACATTAAAATGAGAGTGAACTCAATTGATTCCACCTCAATTCTGTTAGGAAAAGGGTTGAATGCAAATTGAGTTGTGTTCCCCTTTTGATTGAGTTGAAGATGGAATTGAAAACATGTAACTTGAATGCTATATCTAGGGTAAATGATGGGAATTTGGCATTAAAAAAACTTAAACACCAAGTTGCATACACAGTATCCAGACATGGAGCTAAATATGAGAAAAAGGAATATAGAGGCACCTATGTCAGCAAATTTGGCCTGAAAGTACAAGATTGGGTGGCTCTAGGTGTCTTGGTCCTCTAGCTATTAGTTGTGGACAAACAAGCAACTTTCAGAATCAAAATATTGCTTAGAATATGTTCCCGGAAGTTAGAAAAATTTTCACGGGAATGTGTGGCTTTGGGAAACCTGGTTCTCTGCTTTTCGCTCTTGCAAAAGTTGGATCTAATCCTTGTCAAATTTTCTACCAAAATCTTCATCTATAGCTCCTAAATATGTTGCCTACACACCAAAAGAAGGGAAATGGTGTTGTTGATAGGGGCTTGCCTAGGTCAAACCTTGATTTTGGAATTAACCCTTGATTTGAATGTAATCATGAGTTTTGATGTAATTGTATACACCTAAAAATGGTCTGAAGATAATTATTTAAATAAGCAATTATTTAATTAATCCCCCTTCCCAATAATTGAATTCATTAGCAAATTGATTAAATTCTCCCATTCATCTACTTATTAATAAAGCTAAGGATTTATTTAATAGGTTCATTTCAATAGTCCCCTTTGATTAATCAATCTAAATTAATTAATCCTCCCCCCATTTAATTCATTCCTTCTAATCCCATAATTAATTAAAACAAATCAATTTATGAGTTGTTGAAAGTTAATTAGCCTTTTCCTATTATTTGAATTTTTAAATTCAAATTACCCACATGCCTTCTAACTTCTAACCACCTAACCTAACCCTATCCTATCTTGCACATCCTAACCTCCTATGGGTTGGATATCCTCTACTTGAGACACATGGCACTTTGGCCACATGTCTCCTCTCTTGGACACTTGCCCTCTTATGAGCAAGGGTCCTTGATACTTGTCACCACAGAGATGACAAGTGTCCCTCCCTCCAACCTCCTCCAATTTCACCCTTGATATCTTCATACTCAATCTTGACCGTTGATTCCTTCCACCTCACCCCTGGCCTTGGAAATTCTATAACTATCCCCCATTTTGGAGCACAAAGGATCCCATCTCATATCAATTTAAGCATTGTTATTATTGGCAAATTGCATCTTAGATCTAGCTTAATTTGATCATTTTCTAGCATAATTGTTGAATCATGTAGCTTAATCAATCTCTTTTCTAGCTTAATTGCATCATCATCATAGCTTAATCATGCATATCATTAGTTTAGTTAGACTCTTGGATCAATCTAGCATAATCAATTTCATATAGCTTGCATATCATATCATTTCAAATCCTCCGTCTAGGTGTAGTCAAATCACTGGGATTGCTTATCCAAATCTGAGAGCAAATCCACACTCGCATCTCTTAGGAGGCGATAGGTCGCTTTGTCATGGTTTATCTTTTGTTTTATTTCAATTTGCTAATCATGCTTGTAATGATCTATTGAGTGTTTGTGTTGCAATTGCAGGTACCCTACTTCACACACATGACATTTTGGCGCCCACCGTGGGGTAGGAAATCTAATTTCTTGGCCTCTCTCATCATCAAATCTTCAATCTCACAGGTTTCTGGTTGGGCCTGTTTCAGAATCTCGTACGAGTACCTTTACAGTACCGTACAAGTTTCTTTGTGCACTCGTACGAGCAGGTGAGAATACTTGTACGAGTTTCTGCTTTTGTGTTTTCAAAACAGATTGTATGTTAGGGTTTTTATGCTTCAATTTGGTTATTACTAATGCTAACCCTGGTCTATTTATGAGTTTTCTAGCAGCCTAATTCGTTTTTGCAGGATGATTGTCGAAGATTACGCTTGCCAAAGCTTCATTTCATCACAATAGCTTGACTACTAATGTATTTATTTTGCAGGTTGCCTAAGAAAACTCAACCAAACTTTGTGTCTTCTTAAAGTTTTCTAGGCAAACTTATTTTGCTAATGGTAAATGAACATCTTGTTTTCTATTCTTGAGAAGTTGTCTAAAAGGTAGGAGAGTATGCTCTTGTCCATTTGGACAATCAGACATCTCGACCCTTGAAGCACTTCTATGTTTGAGATTTGATTACCTTTAGCGGGCCTGTCATAGTGGGAAAAAGTAATCACCCTGTGAGAACAACCCAAGTGAGTACAACTAGACCTAAGCTTTTTGACTCACTCTAAAAAATAGGCCTCTCAGGATTAAAGTCTCGGAGGATGGGATTATTTGATTTTTCTCTTTTGAGATCTCTCATATTGTACATTTAGTAGGGCCTCGTGGTCTCAATCACGATTGCGTGACTACTTCTTGTTTCGGTACATTGTTGGGCTATAGGCCTCAATCGCGCTTGCGCGACTGCAAGGGGTAATTTCAAACGGAAACCCTTACTACGAACCCTAAGATAGAAGCTACCTGATTCACCTCTAAAAGGGAGATAATATTTGTGCAAGAGAGATAGTAACTCTCCCAAGACACTTGCCATATTGTGCCCCCATTAGCGTTTGGAGTCGGATAATACGTCATTGAGAATCTATTGTGTGAGACTCAACGACCATATTCTGATTAGCTATTGGGTGTGTACCTAAGTTTGCAAGCAAAGGTTTTCTCTCTGAGCCAACTTCCTTAGGATTTAGCATGGTGTGCTTGAGGTCACTTATCATATCACATGTTTGTTGTGTTTCCATCCTTGAAACAGAAAATCAAACACCTAAAAACTAGAAAACGGAATCAAAACATCAAGCTTCATTAATCAAGAATCTATCCAAGTAAAATTTTTGTCTTTGTTCTATCCTCAGTCGTACAAGCTTTCTAGTTTGTCGTACGATAAAGCTAGTTTATTGTTTGTGTTGGCATTGGGTTGTCATTGATGTCAACCGACATGGGATGACTATCGGTTTGAGAAGATGTATGTGCAACACTATCATGAAGGAGTACAGAATGAGATATCTTGGATATCACCTTGTGTTTCAGAATGCCGATAAGGTAAAGAAGATGATCATTGGCGTCACCAATACACAAGTTTGTGCCTGACTTGTGTGGATGGAATGGTAAGGTTACTGGTACCGGCATAGTGTATCACCAACAAGAAGAGTATGTCAACTCGCAAGTGAAGTGTTGACAATGGGCAAGATGCTTGGATGTTGTTTGTGATGAAGAGGAAGAATGTTACCTAAATCACATCAACACTAAAAGAGAAGAATGAACAGGTCACCGGTATTCTATGAGGTTGCAGAACAACAGGACTCCCACCATATGAAGATGCAGTCATCATGAGAAGACACGTGAGTGCATTGCAGGATGCAGAAGACTAGGTGTCACTCCACCAGTACAAATGAAGTGTGATGGGTTTGTCAACTTGAGAAACCGGTTGAGATATGGTCTGATCCATTCAAGTAGAAGGCAAGGCTGAGCAGATGCAAATAGAGGAATGTGGCCTGACTGAAGATGGAGTTTGATGAAGATTGATGACATAGTGTCATCAAGAGTGTTTACCGATATGTAAGTCCACCGGTAATATGGACAAGGTGCAGATGCAGAAGACTTCCCACTTTGTGGGAATGTGCATGCTTTGGATAGACATGTCTAGCAACCGGTTAAGGGGTTGCACCGATAGTCTAGCTAAGTGCAAACATGAAGGTTAACCAGTAAAGTGTGAGATACCGACAAGGTTAGTAAACCGACAAAGAAGAGGAACCGGTAGATTGTTTGGTCGGTGATCCTATCTGGACCGACATGAAGTGTCAAGCTGGCACTTGGCCAACATGGATGCCAAATGGAGACAAGGTGGCGGACCTGCATTCAGATGAAGAAGGAATGTACACCGACGAGGTAGTTGCAGAGTTGGTTGACATTAATGGAAGATCCCACAAATCACGAGATGTGTTGTAGAGTTGTTGCAGAGGTTTGCGGCTCGAGGTCTGGAGGACAACTAAGAGCCAGCTGAGAGTGATTGAGAAGATCGAGGTGGATGAAGGAAACAACAAGACATATCTTGGTGTCTGACCAAGAGATCAGTTGATAGGGTAAAAAGAAGATCGCCAAAGATAGGAGTGATCAAGAAGGCGTGTTAATGGTGGAGGTGTATAGTTGGCTGATAGAGAGATCAGATCGGGGAAGATATGATTGGATTTGGTTTGCCTTGAGGTTGATGAGGAAACCCTAACTGCCCATGTTTTTTAATTAACTTTTGGCGGGAAAACCAGGCTATAGATATGCAGGCCAAAGACATTGTTAAGGGTTGTTGAATAGAAGAATATTGTGTTGCTGCGAAGTGTATTACTTCTGCATATGAGAGCAAATTAGCCAAGTACTCAACAAGTATTTGAGAAGAGAGTGAGAGTGAGGGAAACCGGTAGAAGAGAAGAACCGATAGTGTCCACACCGATAGAGTAGAGGTGAAGGAAGTTGTAGAGTAGGCAGACATAGAACCGGTAGAGTGTAGTACCAGTGAAGAGTAGAGAGAAGTGAGAAGGAGATTCAGTAAGAACAAAATAGAAGAGAGGTGAACCAGTAGAGTTTACTAGCAAGTAAAGAAACAAATGAGAGCATCAGAAGAGTGAGTCACTGTAGCAGAGAAGGTATCTCACCGACAGAGTAAGGTATAAGAAATGGTTGCAAGATTCACTTGTAACAACATAACTACTTTTGTAATTGATGTTTTTTGTGATCACTGAGTTGTAGCTCGGTGCAGGGGTTGTAGCTCCTTTGGGTTGTAGCCTATAAACAAATCAAGGGTTAGTGCCCTAAATCAAGGGTTGTATCTCCTTGGGTTGTGCCCTAAACATTGTAATAGAGTTTTCATTGCGATGCTAGATTGGAGCAGTAGTCTCCAACAACTTTGCTCACCGAGGTTTTTCCCATCTTGGGTTTTCCTCATATATATTGGTGTTATGTGATTTCCCTTGTGTGATTGCATTTGTGTTGGTCTCCCCACTAACCGGCAAGTCTGCATTGAGTTAGATCTATTAACCGGTATGCTCACATAGGATAGCTATAGGGAAAAGTTTGAGAACCACTAATTCAGCGCCCCCCCCCCCCCCTCTCAGTGGTACATTGTGTCTAACAGTCTGATTCTGTGGGAAGTGTCGTATGAGTTTAGGCCTTTGTCGTTTGATATTTCTAGTTTATCATATGGATCTATCTAAATTGTCATCTGGGATTGTCTAAATTGTCGTATGAATTTCTGTCTCTGTCAATCTAGAGTTGTCTTCTTGCATGTCTTTTTTGGATCTATCATGTTTGTTTGGTCAATTTGTAGTGAGCACATACACTTGATATCTATCATTATGTGCTTAGATTGTCTTCATGGTTTGGTCGGTCAAGTTATCTTCTGTCAAATCGGATTCTAGGACTAGACACCCTTAAGATTTTCAAGTATTCACCTTCAACAAGTTCAAGATCTAAACATCTCAAAGTGCATTATCACCTTCGTTGATAAACTGATCACTCAAAACATAGTTTCTCATCAAGATATCATCCTCTATCACGGAACTACAACGTTTGGTCAGGATAACCTTGTCCCATATCGTAGGATATATCGTTCCTATTGGACTTGGTTTTATCAAAATCATCATCATTGCACTCCAAAACTGAAGATCAAAAAACTTGCAAACTTTTAAACACTTGAATTATCTTTTCGTGTCATATCACTCTATCATATCTACATTGACAGTTGGTCACTTATCAAAACACCTTTTAGACAATCTAATCCCTACAACGGAAATTGAAACATTCGAAATAGTTGAAGATCATAGCAACATGGAATACCAAAGCAAAATACAAGAAGAAGACATAACAGGTCAACATATTAGAGAAATCAAACAAGTCCAAAATCAAAAGCCAACTATGTCAAAACCTCACAGGGATTCAAATACATCTCCAAAGAAAGGTGGCTCCTCTATGCAACTCTTAAAGAGATCCCTAAGGGATTTTGCTGAGGAAGATCAAAATCGCGCACCTATGTCTAGAAATGGCTCATCCCCCCATAAGCAAATTAACTCTCCAAAGGCATCTATTCCTACACCTCTTGAAAACTTGCAAGAATCTTCCATAGCATCCTCACCAAACAATACACCCAAGGATAACCTTCCTCAAGGGATATCCATAATGGCATCAAACCTGTTTTAGAGGATCATATTCAAAGCACATCTCCTTCATATCCAAGTGTTGATTCCTTGCAACATCCCCATAACACTCCCTTGAAAATTGAAGTCCTCATTCATAGAATGCTCGTTAAGCGTGTCCTAATAGATGGGGGAGCTGGCTTAGACATTTTCTCATTGAGTCTTGTTCATACTCTAGGTTATTCTGAAGATGCAGTTGATCCTCGGAAAAAGATCACATTCAAAGCATATGATGAAGAAGAGCATTCCTCCAAAGGAATTGTGATATTACCCATCAGAGTGGGACCTTTACAGAAAGACATAGCATGCCAAGTCCTAGACTTGGATTTATCATAAAACATACTCTTGGAAAGACCATGGATACATGACATACATGCTATTCCATCTACATATCACCAGTGCCTAAAATTTCCTTACAATGGGCAGGAAATCACAATCTCAACAAACTCAAATCCATTACAGTGTTGTAGTAATCTGAAACCAGCTCAAGAGGTTGTTGTTCCACATAACAGAGAGGCATTATCTTCAAGCACACAATCCTAGGGAAAATCATTTGCCTCACTTTTGTCAAGTATGGAAAAACAAATGCAGCTAAGAGATCGAGGGAACAAAGAATACTCACTATCACAAAGTCTACCACTTTCTCCTAAATCCTATGGAAAACCATCAAACTCTAAACAACAACCAATAGTAAAACATCTTCCAATATTTGATGGAACATTTGTTAGTGTTGGGACCTTATCAGAGGAAACATAAGATAAATATGTGCTACAGTGCCTATACAAGGATGAAGAAGTTCAACAAAAGATCAACAATGTCAGACTACCTATGGAAAAATATGGAAAAGGATTTAACATCCTTCAAAAAATGGGATACACTGGAACAGGTCCTGTAGGAAAATGAAAAGAAGGTATCTCAGAACCTATCCAACCTCATACTCAGCAGGCTACAAACAAATCAGGCTTAGGGTATGGACAAATTACTCTACATGAGGACACATCTTCTAGGCAACAAAAAGATGAATATGATAACAGGCAAGAGCAACTTGAAATTGAAAGGGAAGAAGAAGATGTAGGTGTTGATGTAATTCATACTTATGCAAGGAAAACATTAGGAACTAGCCTACTTGAATCAGGATCACATTCAATTGACTTGGACTTAATCAAGGACAATCAGGAGCTACTTGCGAGAGATCATTCTGATGAGAGTATCATTCTAGACATTGAAATGCATATTGAAAGCTCTTACATATCTATCATGACCCCTGATATCTTTGAAACAATTCAACCTAAGGATCCTTTACCCTTAATCCATCCTAAACTTATGGACTGGGAAAATGAAAGACAAACCACCATCGATACCTTTCCTAATGACCATGCAATATCCTTATATCTTAATGCAATTGAACCCACAACAACTCTCACCAAGGATTTCGCTAACGTATCTTCCAATCAAGTGGGGCCAATTCTCCTAGTCGCAAAAGTGAAAATAAAGAAAACAATATCAGGTCTACTGCTGAAAACCATTTATTGGCAACATTAGACCGAGAAAAAGTAAAAAGAAAGGACACATCTAACGGTGAAAACCTCCTCGAGGCACCGGAAGATGGGAGATTTGACACCTTACCTGAATACTATCAAGAGAGGTCATCTATCCTGATAGAACCAATAGAGGCAGTTAACGACACAATAGAGCAACCAAAGATTCTACATCCAACAACTTCTATATTAGAGCAAGAAATGTAGCAATATATGGAACTCTTCAAACAACACCAAATCAATTTTGCTTGGTCATATGCAGACATTCTAGGGTTAGATCCATCCATATCTTATAATACATCACCCGAATATCAGTGGAGGGGCAGGCATAAATAATGGAACATGACATGGATCAGGAGCAAGAATTTTATTCATCACACCACAAGGTCATACAATTCCAAAAGCATACAAATTAAGCTTTCCATGCACTAACAATACGGCATGATATGAAGC
This sequence comes from Cryptomeria japonica, assembly GCF_030272615.1. Classification (NCBI taxonomy): domain Eukaryota; kingdom Viridiplantae; phylum Streptophyta; class Pinopsida; order Cupressales; family Cupressaceae; genus Cryptomeria; species Cryptomeria japonica. Next base: position 102,966,963 of record NC_081414.1, read on the forward strand.
TTTGGTCACAGAAATCAAAATGACTATAGAATGGAACATTACACAACTACAGGTCTTTGGAGACTCTCAACTTGTCATCAATCAAATCAATGACGATTATCAAACAAAAGATGAAAAGGTAATGCCTTATAAGAAGATGGTTGATGATGTCAAGAAATACTTTGTCGAAATAATGTTTCAGCAGATTCCAAGGAATGACACCAAAGCAGTAGACGCCATGGCAGCACTTGCTTCTCTATTACAGACACAGGAAAATCAAGAGCATTATGAATTCCTGGTGGAAGAGTTGTTTTACTCTGCACATAATTGTCCTAATTCCCAAACTATCCGTCACCTTATTGGGCATGATTCCTCTCGCTATGGCCAAAATTACACATACCTGAAAGATAACACTCTCCCTTTGGACTTGTCAAAAAACCAAAAGAGAAATTTCATCCACCAATCTTCCCATTATACTCTTGTCACGGATACCCTTTTTAAACGAGGTTTGGATGATACTCCTTTAAGATGTCTCGAGCAAGAATAATCTGAGAAGGCCTTAAATGAAGCCCATAACGACATTTGTGGCACTCATTCAAGTGGTCTTACCCTTTCGAAAAAACTCATACGGTTGGGTTATTATTGGCCAACTATGGAACGAGGTTCTTTTAAGATAGCTAAAACATGCAAACAATGTCAGATCCATGGGAATTTGATTCATGCACTAGCACAAGAACTTCATGCTTTGGCAACATCTTGGCCTTTTTGCCAATGGGGTCTTGATCTAGTAGGAAAGATAAATCCTCCTTCATCCAATGGTCACAAATTCATCCTTGTAGTTACAAAATATTTTACAAAATGGATTGAGGCAGTACCTCTCATCAATATCACAGGAAAACAAATTGTTGCATTTATCTTGAATTACATCATATGTCGCTATGGCATACCCATGACCATTATCATTGATAATGGGCGACCGTTCAAAAATCAAGATGTACAAGAGCTATGTGAGAAATTCAAGATCCAACATAGATTCTCCACACCCTACTATCCACAAGGGAATGGGCAAGCATAAGCATCAAACAAAACTATTTTGAAAATCCTCAAAAAGACAATGAATGATGTTGGCAAAGATTGGAAGATTCAATTGAACCCTGCTCTATGGGCTTACCGTACCAGTATCCGCACACCAATAGGTGCCACACCTTTCTCTCTTGTCTATCGATTAGAAGCAATACTACCAATAGAAGTAGAGATACCTTCTCTACGAGTATCATTAAAAGGCCTTATCCCAGATGAAGAACAACGAGTATCTAGATTGCAAGAGTTATAATTGATCCATGAACGAAGACAAAATGCCTTTGATTATTTAAAGGTATATCAATAAAGAATGTGTCGAAGTTATAATCACGAGGTCAAACCATGAGCATTTCAAGTTGGAGAACTAGTACTAAAGGAAAATCCATGCAACTAGGCATATCGAGAAAAGAAGGGGATGTTTGAACCAAACTAGTTAGGTTTGTTTGTGGTCACAATAGTATTTGGATCAGAAGCATATCAGCTATCAACACAGGACAAAGATCAACTTGAAGAACCCATCAATAACATGCATCTAAAGAAGTTTTATGTCTGAAAAATAAAAAATAGTGAAAAAGCAGAAAAATAAAAAACAGTGAAAAACCAAAAAATCCAAAAATAGTGAAAAAAGGAGAAAAATAAAAAATAGTGAAAAAGCAGAAAAATAAAAAACAATGAAAAAGCAAAAAATACAAAAACAACGAAAATAGTGAAAAAAAAATCAAATATGAGAAAAAGTGCAATAAAAACAGATGGTGAAAACTTGGCAAACAGGCGCCATCTATCTACTAGCTCTTCCATCTATTAGTTCCTGCATCCTTCTGCTTGCACTCATTTTCCATCAGCATTGTTCATATCCATAATAAAGCCTTTGTACATATGCAAGCATCACAACTGGTTTCTCACCATGGTTTGGATCATTGGGTATATCATAAGAAGTTTGTTTCTAGGCTTGGGGCAAAATCCTGCACCTAGCTGGGGGCAAAAAAAAATCTATGGTTTTGAGCTTAATCAAATAGGTAGAACAATAGTTAGGCAACTTTTGTCAAGCAAAAAACTGAGACGCATCCAAAATTGAACACAAAATCAAATCATCAACCATCAAAGCTATCACATGTCAGTCTAAGCACGACACACACTTTTCAATGGACGATATCTTTTGCATACTGATTTTAACACTTTGGTTCAACTTTTATATATCTTGATTTTTGCTATAATGATTTCTGAGTGACTCCAGGATGTCTTTGACTAGAGGAGCAAGGAAGGAACAAGATATTTTTCTTGTCTGTTGTCTGTAAATTAATCATTAATATGCACAAATTTGTCTTAGGACATGATCATCGAAGTATCATTGAAGACATTTCCGATTTGCGTATAGAAATGCTTAATACTGCATGTTTTACACAAGCAACACTCAGGTCATCTTGGTTTAATTATACCTCGATGCTCGTGCTAAACTCCAAGAAATTATTTATCAAGTCATCATAGTTCAATTATACCATCGATGTTTGCACTCACCACATTAAAAAAAAGCAAAAAAAAGCTCAATGATGACAAAACACAATAACCCAGTGACTAGTTTGATCGTAGCTTTACATTTCATTTGCATTGGCATTTGCATTTAGCTTGCATTTCATTCTTGCACGGGATCACAAAAGCTCATCTTATCTAAGGCCAAATCTATCGCAGGAATCATCAATGTATCATCATAAGTGTATACACAATCATAATGATGACTCATCTCTCTCTAGATATTGTTGACCCCACGCGAAACTTATGCTACTCCCTCCAATATGCCAACATCAATATATATGAATCTTATTGCAACCTAATATCAACAAAATGTCAGTTGTTTATCCAATCAACCTTATCAATTCTATCAATAGATCACATCTGATCTATTCTATCATGTCTTATACAGGATGTATCTTTCCTAGAACCAGACGTTCTGATCAAGTCTTATACAGGCTATATCATTCCTGAAACCAGACACTTTGATCATCTTTGTCATTTTCTACTTTGCACACCTATAATACTCGATGCTATTTGATCTAAATCTACACACATAAAAAATGAGAAAGAAGGTTATGAGGTATAGGACTTTCCTAATTCAAACCCTATGTCATTGTTCCCACCTCTACTACAATTATGATTAATGGAAAAAATGAGCTTGTCCCTAGAAGGATGGAGGCTAAGACAATGACGAAAATGCTTGAATTGACAAATATTACCCCAAGTGTGAAACCCTTGACATAAAATCTCACATAAGGCTTGATGTTTCTTAGAAGATGTTAATGCATTCCTTCATCATGGAAGAACACATTATGATTGATCATTATTGTTGAAACAAAGATGTAGATTTGATTTCTTAGCTCCTTGATTGCAAATTTGTGCTCAATAGGATGATCTCAAAAAGAGAGTTTTAATGATAGGGAGTCGTATTTATATGCAACTTATACCTTTTTAAATTTAATCTTTGGGGAGTGTGAACATTTGAAGGGGAGTTTCCACTACTTACAAATCTAACATTAATATTTTTAAATTTTGTGGCCAAACTAATTGGATAGAGGCTTTGGGTGTCCTAATCTAGGATAGGGCTATTGGGTTTCCTAATCTAGGATAGGGGTGTTGGGTGCCCTAGTCCTAATAGTTTGGGCTAGAAAAAGGTTGTCAACAGGGGAATGCGCCAAGTTAACAAAAATAGTCCGAAAACTAAGTATAATTAGCCATGAATTAGGTACACATCAGGCACAACTACCAAAGTGGGTCCAAACTAGGTGTAAAATTATAAAGGGATACAATCTATGATACTATATTTAACCCCCACTTTAGTGGGAGTATGAACTTGCACTCGTACTTTCAGTAAAGTAGGAAGAACAAAAAATTAATTAATTAAGACATCAAAGAGACAACAACACCAATCTTGGCAAGGCAAAACCCTCCAAGACTTAAGATCTTATCAATCTACAATATCAAGATCAAAGATAAGTATAGAGTGAGTAATATTATCAACATTGGAAACACACATGGATCATGCAATTTAATAAAGGTATGGTATCTAGGACAAGTAAGATCTATAGAAGCACTTACTTGGAGCCATATAAAAAATACAAGGCACACCATCTAGGAATAATAAGATCCTTGTATACTTACAAGGATTCATGTTACAAACACACAAATAATAGTCTCTAGGCCTAGTAAGATCCTCATATACTTACTAGGAGCCATGTCCACAAGGAGTCACAAGACTAGCAATTTATGTTATGCTAAGTGGATCATGAACAAGTGAAGGTCTCACACAAACTATAAAGTTGTGTTTTTCTATGGGAGCTTGATTCTAATGGAGATTACAAGGCCAATAAAAACTCTATGTTTACTAGGCAATCTCGATATATGACTTCAAAAGGGTGTTGTAGTAGTGCAAACAAGTTCATGGTGTGTGATCAAATTGTATAACCAATCTTGTGGTATGTACAAAAAATGGAATGCATAGGGTAATGTATGCCTCCACCTTAAATGTAATATCCTCAACCAAAAAATAACGAATGATTTTTTATCTGAAGTTTTGATTTACAATTGTTATGCCAATTTCACCAAAAAGGCCTAAACTAGTCAACTATTCTTGCATAGAAATGGAAATGAATTAAATGAAACCTCATGAAATATTATTGAAATGAATTTTTTGATATCAAATAAAATTTGATTAAATCCAAAATTTATTTATTATAGCAACAACATAATTTGGCTTGACATATCAAAATTCACCTAATTGTGATCAAAGCTCGTAAAGTAGTCTTCACCGGAAGGATGCCAAATTGAATGAACATTCCAAAGGACACCACTAAATTGATTATTTTGTTATGAGACAATATACGAATAGATCTAAAAAATTATTTATGATAGTAGAAAATAATACAACTCCTTACACCAGAATCTTCAAAAAAACCCATTAAACTATGACAAATCAATTCAGTGGTGTCCTTTGGAATATCAAATCAAATGAATTTTCATGGAACACCAAAGAAATGAATTTTCTAATATTCAATGGAAATAATTATGTCTGAGACCTTATCTATAACAAAAACAATCTTTATCTTTCAACATCTCGATTCTACACAAAACACAAAATTTGGCAAACTGGTACACCCGATTGACTTCAAACACCACAAATTAAAATAGTTTGAGTCACAAATAGAAATACCAAATTATAGATCTGATTACAAACTAAATAACAACAATAGATTGTTGTAAAATATTTCCAAAATGTAAAACAACCATCAATCCACACAACTATCCTTGAAGATCACTTAAAATAATACTCGAAGAACCAATAATTACTACAAAGAAATAAGAAACAATCTCAAAAAAATTCTTTAGTCCAAATGCAATCTCTGGATGAGAATGTCTTTTGCAATCAAAGGGTTTTTCATCCTTTGATCATCCAAATCTCATGGGTTTTTGTCCACAAGCCTTTTCCTTCAATGAGTTTTCATCCATTGAAGAACATGTTTGTAAATCAACAAATATGAGAGAAGATATAATAATCAAGATGTATTTCAAAGGACAAGCTAACCATATTTATAACTATCCAAAATTCAATGCCTATTGGGATGCATTGTCATTGAGTCTCCAACTATTAAGTTACCCCAAAGCCCCTTCAATTCTTTGTTTTGGACTTATTGCTACATGACTCCAAAAAGCATAAATTCAAAAATTGCAAATAATTGGACACAATAAATATTAAATCTATTATTCTTCCTATGATTGTCCAATTAACCCAAGGAATATTTAAATGGATTATTAGTTACCAAAATCCAATTTTAAACAAAAGGGAACATGACAAGTCGTCCATCCCAAAATTCTGTCCTCAATCAAGTATTAACATATAGCTCCAAGGATCTAATTCCAAAATGATATGTCATGATAAACTATATGCCAAACTTGGATCATGTTCTTATGTAGTGTAGCATCTTTTGCCAAGGAACACTGTGCCAGCTTAAAGACATATTATTTCTTCCAATGCCATAAATCAAGAAACAATAACCATTTAATCTAATCTCTTGGATGTGTGAATATTTGATGCTTTCTTTCTCACACTCTAGTTGATCTACATCCTCCCACAAATATTTACCAAGTGCAATTTTGTCCATCTTCCTTCCTAGACTTTTGAAAACTCTTTGAATAATTAATTTGAGCTAAGTGATATTAATATATAAATCACTAAGTTGTAAACAAATTACCAATGCTACCAATTGGTATGTGACACGTCTCCATTTATTTTGTGGGAATTTTGGTGCATTTTGTATGACCGGTGAATGATATGGTTGTCATTGTTGGCAACATCATCTTCCAAGTCTTCACAGTCTATCGACAATAAGTAGACCGGTATACAGAGTTTAATCGGCTAAGAAATGTGTAGAAGGGCAAGCAGTGAGTAGACCGGCACACAGGAGATCAACCGACAAGCAATGAGTAGACCGACACAAAATAGGTCAACCAGCTAAGCAGTGAACAAATCGATATACAGGAGGTAATCGGCTAGGTAGATTTTGATCGGTACATCGGTAGAGTCTGTAACCGACATACCTGGTAATGTCCAGTTAACATCCAATTAAACCGGCAGTCTTCTCCAGTCAACTGACGAACTTATCAACATGAACAATTGTTTTGACAAAGATTCCTAGAATGATTTTTGGAGAGTGATTTATGGCACGGTAACAAAATTTTGAATCTGATGTTTTGGAGGGAAATTTGGCAACAAAATCAAAGGTTAATAAATTCACTTAATTCATTTTGATGAGGTTGTTGTTCCTATGAAAATAGATCTGAAAAAGGGTGAACACAGGGGGAGCAGAGCAAAGTGCAGAGCCGAGGATCAAAGAACCGACAAAGTGTAGAGTCAAGGATCAAAGAACCAACAGAGTGCAGAGCTGAAGGTAAAGCAGAAAATTGGTGTTGTGCAGAGAATATACAACCGATGTAGATAGAGTATGATTTTCAGTGTGATTTGATCAAGCTATCAGTAGCTACTCCAGCAGATCATCTTTCTGTTGCTTTCTAACCATTGCAACTAAAATACCTTAATAGGATGGAATTTAACAGGTCCCATTGTAAAAATTCCTTAACCGAGTGTCATCTTAATTGATGATCCTAAGACCTTTAACAAGGCTACCTTTAATAGGGTAAAGGCATTGACAGGCCTTAATAAAAATCCCTTAACTAGGTGGCACCTAATAGTGTCTTTGTAATCTCCTAACAGGGATGGTTCCTCACTGAGCGTACTCCAGAAGAGTACAGATTTTGTGAGTTCCTACTCACACCGTGGTTTTCTGCCATTTGGGTTTCCATGAGATAAATCTTGGTGTCACTGTGTATCTTTTCATGCATGCATATTGTTCTATAGGAGTTATTTATATTGATGAATGTTAAGTTAGTGCAAACTTGATTTAAAAGTTTTAATTGTGTAAAACTGGTAAAGTGTTGATTCACCCCTCCCCTCTCAGCACTAGTTGGGACTAACAATTGGTATTAGAGCTTTGGTCCTCTGAAGTGAAGCTTGACGACTTGAGGAAAAAGATCATGGAAGAATACCAATATCAGAAGCAGATTGATGAAGCAAATGAAAATATTGCTCACCTGAAAGAGAGACTGAGAAAATCTCTTGCAAAAAGAAAGGAACTAGTTCAATAGCTAAATGAGAGTCTAGACATCATAGATCAACTCTCTGAACATAGTGGATCTGAAGAAGTTGAAGAAGCAGTCTCGGAACTCATGGAAAAGAACAAGAAGCTGACTGAAAAAATCACACTTCTCAAAAGAGAACATGAAATTCAGGCCCTGAGGATGACTAAGTTACTAGAAGCCAGCATAAGTGTTGATGAAGGAAAAAGAGATGCAAAAGAAGCTTTGTAAAAAGTTGAAAGAGCCAAAAGGCTTGTTGAAGATGCCCTAAGAGAAAATGATGCAATCATGATTGAAAAAGATGAAGACATCTGAATTCTCACTCAAGAGAATGAATACATACATAAGCATATGCATGACAACACAGAGGAAAAGGAGAAGATGATGAAAGAGATTAAACAACTCAAGAGTGAGTTGAAAGATGAAAATGAGAGAAATGAGAAGTTGGGGAAATTCAATGAAAGCTTTGAGAAGATAGATAAACAGTTGAAGGCTCAGAGAAGAACAAACGAAACAACCGATCTTGGTTACTCCGGTACAGGTCCTATGGAAACTAGAGAATCATCTAAATCCAAAAGGATAAAAGATGATAGAAGGAATAATTCAGAAGTGAAAGGTATGAAGTTTCCCAAATCTTCTTGTAATCATTGCGGTAAACCGAGTCATACATTTGATGTCTGTAGAAACAAACCAATTAGTCAAAATAAGATTTTCACCTTTGATGGTTACTGCCATAATTGTCATAAGTATAGTCACACTGCTTATGAGTGTAGATCTCAATCTAGCAGTATGTCAAATAGAAGAATATTCAATGGACATTGCTTTACATGCAATAAGTTTCGACACAAATCTGAAGAATGCGGGATTAATTCAAATGTATCAAGATCACCATTCAAACCGGTTAGTCCTAATAAAAGGAATAATCAGTTCAATGTCACCTGTTCCACTTGTGGTAATTTTGGTCATGTTGCAGCAAATTGCAGAGTGAGATTGGGACAGAGAAATAATGCAGGACCGTGGAGGACAACTGGTATGGCATATTTCAATTGCCTTAAGAGTGGTCACTTAGCCAGAGAGTGTAGGAACCAATCCTATAACTGGTCTGGAGATAAGAACGGGTCTAGCAAGAAGAAAGGACAAAATGAATTGAAAGGAAAGAAGATAATTGAAGAGGTGAAGAATGAAATGAAAAAGACATGGATGAAAAAAAATGAGAAATTCCTCCATAAACTAAGTCATCATCCATCGGTGATGACAATTCCTCTTTAAACTAGGCATGTTGATGCTCAGGGGGAGCACATATGGTAATATTACTTTTGAATCGCCTTAACAAATACAAGGTTATGTCTATCTGCATAGTTGAGATGCATAAAAGTTAGTCTAAAAGTTCTTGGTTGAAGAATGTCTTGTGAGTTAGTTGTTTGTGTATCAGTATTGGTAACAAACAACCGGTAAAGGGTAAATTGATGTACCTTAAGTTGTAAGTTTCAAAACTAACCATTGTAACATAACGCTGATAAATCTCAACGGATAAATAAGGAAATGTCAATACATTTCACTTACCCTGATTTCTTGTAAACTTTCTCGAGCTCTTGTGCGACCAAAGGCAATTGAAAACTTGCTAGTAATATTTGCATGAAGAGTTCAAGTAGAGTGATAGTGGTGTTGGATATTTTTGAGGAGAAGGTATTTAAAACTTGCTTGAGAAATTTGTTTGAAGGCCATCATGGAAGTATCGATATCGACTCATGTAATGGTTGAAGCTATCAAATAACCCCAACCTGAGTTCAAACTGCATCCGATGAAAGTCGGCGAGATCGACATGATTGGTGCCTTATCATCTATGCCCTCCGGTGTATTATTGGTTGAAGACATTCGCTCCTACATCCACTGCAAGCTCGAAGAACTTGTAGACAAATTCAATCGAAATGAATTTAAAGGGTTTTGTGTTAATGATTAGTTGAAGGTAGAATATCTACCTCTGAAGAGCAAGATTTTGTCTAATGTTGTCGATTTTCCCGATCAGTTTCATGCCAACTAGGTTAGGTATGCACTGAGAAGAGTTCATGATCAATTCTTGTGGCTGAAAACTCAAACACCGATCAAGATCACAAAGGATGTAATTCAAAGAGTTACAAGGTTTAGTGCAACCGATGAAGCATTAACCTTAAGAACAATTTCATCAACTGAAGTCACCCGGTTAACCAAATCCCGATGTGAAAGTAGAGCAATGATAATCACTCATATTGAGGATGTTGAAGTAAAATTTGCCTCTGCACTGTTGGGTTATAGGGTATATCAATCAAGCCAGATGAATAGTGTGTCAAGCGGTACTATACATGTTGCCTATAAAATTATCAAGGAGGATGCAACCTATGATATTTGTGAGATGACCAGAAGCCAATTTATGGTGAACATGGAGAGAATCAAGAAGGACAAGAAGCAATCTTTCAAATATGGCTCACTACTGGTATGTATATTTTTCTATGTGCAAACCTTTTTCCTCGGTAAGGGTAATGTAGTATGGTCTGAAGAAAAACCTATCATGGTTTAGATAGGTGAAATGATTAGGGATCTAGGAGATAGGTTTGGTGAAATAATGTGGGGATACTTTAAGGAATTTCAAATTAGGATGCACAAAAGGGAAATAATTCCAACCGGTATAGTGCAGAAATACAAAGACAACATTTGCTTTCTTGTAGACACAGATTGTTGTATCATTCAAGCGGTTCAACCTCAGAACCTTTTGAGTTCCACCTATGGGATATAAGGTTGCGACAAACATTTTTAAAATACATGTCAATATGCTACTGTCCAAATCAGTAGACTTGAAGGCAAAGAGATTTGGAACTTGTGAGGAGGCAAGCTCCAAAATAAAACAGGAACTTCAAATGCCAATCATGAAAAGAAAATTAAGAAGAATGATTGATACTCTTGGCAAAAAATATGGAGGTGAAGCATCCGGTGCCACTACTTCCACTGGTGCTAGTGAACAATCAGGGGTCAACCCTAATAAAGATGAAGAATTAACAAGTGAAAAGAAGAAAGTGTCTAAGACAAAAGCAAAGGGGACTGCAACAACCAGGTCTGCAACATATACAAAAGAAAAAGATTTAGGTACTCTTGTATCTTCCCCAAGTAAATATAGACCAGTAGGAGTGACTTATACCAGAAAGAAGAAGAGTGAAGGAAAATTTGATACAAAGCTCAAAAAGGATGAAAAAGAGGGTGATATCACTGACACCCAATCAGATGTGAAAATTAAAGAGGTTAGAAGAAGTGGAAGAAACAAATCCCCAACAGTTGATGAATTGGTCCATGGGATCAAAGAATTTGGAGGCATGTCTGGTGTTGGGAAAACATATTCCCTCTATAATGAAGAAGACAAAAGGAAAATTGAAGAAGCCCTGATCTGGAACTTGCACAAGTTTTGTAGGACTCCCGATGAATTATATGGAATAATCCCATCAGATTTGCAAGATCAAATTGAAGGGAGATGGAAAACAACTCTGGCTATTGAGAAAGAACACAAAATAAAAGAACTCATGGAAGTGCAACATGATTTAGACCTTGATCAAGCTTCACTAATGGCTAAAGCATGCATTCAACATTTCAAGATAAGAAAAAGAATTGGGAGAGTGGCAGTAGGTGAAGTTGAAGCAGTGCACGAAGAAGGTGTTGCCTTGTGGAAGAAAATCATGAATCAACAAAAGGAAGCTGAAGAAGAAATAGCAAAGGGAACAAAATAGGACCAAGGTGCAGCTACCCTTGACAAAGAAAAAGGTAAGGAAAAAGACTCTACTGAAGATTTTGATGTTTTCTCAGTTGAGGACATCATAGGAAATGTTGTGTCAGACATTCCCAATCTGACAAAGGATGTTGAGCAACCAGTTCATACTACACCGGTGAAGAAGGATGAGCATACTAAGCATCCCGATAAAGATGAGGTAATAGTTGAAGACATTCCTTATGAAGATACACCTCATGAGAATTTAGTGGCACCAAATACTATTATGTCCGACAAGGGCAAAGAGGAAGAGAAGAAAGTAGAAAATAAGAGTGCAATGATGGATACTCCTCCGACAAAGAGGAAGTTAGACTTAGAAAGGGAAAGTGAAAAGAAGAAAGTAAAACTCACCACTACAGCCAGTTCAGAGGTTGAGACTGCAGAAAAGGAAGATGAAACAAAGGAGGAAGAAGAGGGAGAATCAGTCATTGATATAAAGAAAATGACTCCCAAGCAATTGATGAAAGTCTTAGAAAAACTGAGAATTCAAGCTGAAAAGGCTAAATTAAGAGCAAAGAAAAAGAAGGCAAGAATTCTCACTTCTACCAAGACGATTCTCTTTGACCTAATTCCTGACATTGTTGTTAGTGATACTGCACCCATCATTGATCAGTTGAGTACTCTTGTTACAACAATCAGTTTAGAGGCAACCGATATAGAGAAGGTTACAGTAAGGCAATGTGAATCAAAGAGAGGAGAAAATTTAATGGAACAAATATCAGTTGGAAAAGTTGCCCTCTCCACCCGAACATAAGAAGTCAAAAATATTCTATAGGAAGTTGGTTAATTACTGGTCAAATCGTCAAGTTTTACTGATTTAATCAGAGATCTAGAAGACAAAAGAAATCAGACTCAAAAAGAAATTCAAGATCTGATAAGTTCTTTTGATCGTCTTCCTAGTTTAGTATCAACTTTTACTGGCAAGGTCAAACAACTTAATCATGAAATCAAAAGCTTGAAAGAAGAAGAGGGCAAACTAGGTCTTAGTTTGTTAGAGCAACAATGCTATTTGGAACCAATTATTGATTTCATGCTGTAGCATCCTAAAATTGTGACACTTGCAATTTCGACTGCATTTGGGTCTTCACGATGGCGATGCAACACGGAACCTGAATGGAGACCCCAAAACTTGTTCATGACATCAAAAACTGCATTTTTCTGCACCCTAGCCTGATCCCTCCTTGCACCCTGCTGTCCCGGGAGGTGGGACCATGGCGCCCAGCGCCCTGGTCCTTCAGGACTAGGGTGCCCAGTGCCCTGGTCCCCCAAGACCATGGCACCCAGCGCCCTGGTCCCTGGCCCTATTTTGGGCCCGGTCTCTTTTGGGCATCGGGCCTTTAAGTTTGCAATTTGGGAAATAATGTTTCCTGGTCGGCCTAAGGTCGGGCAAATCAGTCTATCAACCCTAATTGACAAGTATATAAACTACATTTCCTCTCTCAAAAAGAAGGAGGAGGACATATCTGAGCAAGGCGCGAAAGCGATATTCAAACATTCAAGCATTCAAGCATTCCTTCAAGCAATTGAGCATTCTAAGTCTCCATTCAAGGCTAGGTGTTGCATTCAAGACAAGGATTCAACCATTGAAGAGGAGATCACATACAACATACAACATACTACATACATTACACCTTCGCATGTAAGAATACAAACATTCTTACAACAAGGTATCAGTACTTGTTTACATTACAAACATTTACATTTACAGCATTCTCATTTCTTGGTTAATTCCAAAACCGGGGTTTGACCTAAAGGCAACCCCCTCATCCCTAACCCCCCAATCGTCCTCTCTTTTTTGTGTGTAGGTTGCAGGTACGCGGCTGTAATTGAAGATCTGGAATCCTTGTGCGGAGACGAACAGATCCACCTTCGTTTCGTGGATTTTTCGGAGGACCGTGTGCACGCCGGGCGCCATCGTCCCGTCAACTTTCGCTCAAATTTGCAGAACAGCACCGTCTCGACATTTTACTGCTAATTCCAAGTCCACAGCTTCATCCCATATCCCTATCTCTGTCTATAAGCGAATCTTTTCTACTTTACATGCATTCCTAGTTCAATCTTTCTATCTACATATCTTTACAAAAGAGGGTATCCTTGATGTCTTAACCCTTGAAACTCATCTAGAATCCAATCTTGCATTGCGTGGGATTGGATTTTGTGGGTTTCAACCCCTCTTTTGAATGTAAAGTCTCTCCTACGTGAAAACCATCAACCCTAGTGACTCTCCCTTCTCTCTCCTTGGAGTTGGGGAGGGGAGAACAACTAGGGTTTGATTTTTCCGCTTTACATTTTGGTGAACCCGACGTGAACATCCTCATTCTGATTATTCATGATTAGATCTGAAAATTTTGTTTCCTTAATTACATTTCCATGTTTGATCTTTTGCAAATTTTAGAGGCTAATTGCATAAAAACCCTAAAATTTTCTTTTTAGTAATTAAACTTGTGGAATGTTTAATTGTTAATGCTTGTTTCAGATCTACCCTTCTATTGCAAATTGTCAATTCATATTTGTGCTTTAATTCTGAAAATTAAGTGGTTAAGTGTCAAAACCCTAATTTTTAGAACCCTCTTGATTCAACCTTTGACTGATAATTTCACTGATCAAACCACCTCCAAATCGGCTGTAACTTTGGATTCCGCAACAAAATCACAATATCTTTCATCCCTGAAAATTTGGAAAAAAGTTGCGAGGACCGTGTGCACCCCGAGCGCCATCGTCCTTGACATTTTTTCTGAAATTTCGGGAGCTAGATCTTACTGTATTTTTCTGCTAAAATCCAGAATTTTGGTTGATTTTATCAATTCTAACACTTTCAAAATTAAAGTCAAAGTTGGTCTAGTGATTGCTTGGATTAAGGCTTATAATCATTCAAAAATAGTTGAAATTAAAATTCATATCAAAATTGTGTTCCTTACTATCCTAAATCTGAAAAGTGTGTTGGCATTCATTCAAAATTTCAGTGCTTTGTTCAAATTTTTGCAGTTTGTGACTTTTGAAATTAAATGTTTAATTGCAACAACCTTGATTTCCACTTTCAAAATTGAATTTTGCATGAAATTGAGTCAATTTTTAAATTTCGAAACCTGCATTGCTTTTGGTATTCCCTCTAAAATCATAAAATTCAAAATTTCAGTTTCCCTCTCTTTTTTAAAATTCAAATTTTGCATTTTTCAACAATCTTGGTAGCGTTCAATTTTGAGATTGCAACTTTAATTTGGCCTATCTACAGATCGTAAAATCACTCAATTTTTTCAGGTTAGCTTTAAAATCATCATAACTTTCATCCCTGAAAATTTCGAAAAAAGTTGCGAGGACCGTGTGCACTCCGTTCGCCACGGTCCCGGACATTTTTCCCGAAATTTCGGGAGATTGTCCTGATTGTATTTAACAGCTTAAATCTAGGAGATTGGCTGACTTTATTGAAATTTGCTACCTCTAAGATTCAAAATCTTCTCTCTCTCCCTAGTGCATGAGTTTTACAACAATAAGCCCTACTTACGCTATTCCCGTTAGACGAAGCCTTAGAATTAAGTCTTTCCAAGGTTTAATTACTGAGGAGATGGAACCTAATTTGAATGGCCTATTTAACGAGGACACGGGTAATTCCTCTAATCCTCCTAACGATGAAGAAGCTCTCCATGAGGTTTCTGTAGAACAACTTTCGAAATTGGATAACCAATTTGATGATTTTCGACAATGGATGTCTCAAGAATACCCCGATAGTCAAGCTCTTCCCTTAATTGAGGGTCTAAAACGTATGGTTCAAAATGATAAGAATGGAATTGATATTTTGCGTAGTATTGCACACATTATGGATTCGAATGTGATGCCTATGAAGAGTTGTGCTGAAACTTTGGGTTATACACAACCTCCTACTCAAGTCAATCATTCTATCCCTTTGACGACTTCTATTGCTAGTATACCTACTTTTACATCAAATATAATGACTACTTCAATAAAAGACATTCCACCTATGATCACCAGTCATGGGGGCAATCCTTCTTCTTCAATTAACCCTCTTCCTTCATTCAATCTGACTTCTTCATTCATTCCTTCAATGAGTGTTCCTATTATATCTCCACAAATGAACATGACGCAAGGAGGCAATTCGTTTAATCATTCCATTCCTCCTTGTAGTGTTCCTCCTTTCCAATCATCTCCTATGACTCACTATCATAGTGTCCCACCACCTTACTCTCTACCTTCTTTCAATAACATAACACCTCCATCACAATCTAACACGTCTAATATGAACTCTTCGACTGAAGCGACCATTAACAATCTTGCACAAACTGTCTCTTCTTTACAGCAACAAATTGCCTCTATGAATCAATCTAAGTTTAGTGTGCCCACATTTGATGTTGCAAGCCCACTTTCTCTTGACATTGTTCGAGCTATCCCCCCTAAACATGTTGAAATTCCGCATTTGGAGCTTTATAATGGTAAGGGTGATCCTCTAACACATGTTAAGACATTTCAAACAATATGTACCGATTTTGCTTATGACCAAAGGTTGCTTGCAAAACTGTTTACTAGAACATTAAGAGATAAAGCCCTACAATGGTATTGCTCTTTTCCTTCTTATTCTATTTCTTCTTTCGAACAACTTGCAAATGCTTTTATTCAACAATTTCAAAACAATATAAGTCCTAAAGTTACTTTGATTGATTTAATGCATTGTAAACAAGGTGTTAAAGAAAAAGTGACTGATTTCATTGGTAGATATAAGCATTTGTATGCTCAAATTTCCTTTCCAGTACCTGACAATGATATTCAAAGAATCTTTATTTCTAATTTACAAAAAGATATTAGAGAAAAACTTCTGTTTTCTGAGTTTACTTCTTTCCAACAGTTGTGCACAACTCTTCACAATTATCAACTGACTGTGAGTCAAATGGAACAAGCAAATCCTATGGCTCCGAGTGATAAGGGTGATAGTAGTCAACAACCATTTGGGAAGTTTAAACCGAACAGAGAGTCCATTAAATTCATTGAAAACATCATCAACAACAATGTGAATGCAGCATCAGGTATGCCTCCTATTTCTAAGTTTTTCAAGAAAGAAAGAAAGTTTACTCCTTTGAATGAATCATTGCATAGTATTATGAATAAGTTATTGGAACAAAATGTGCTTACTCTTCCTCCTATAAGGCAAGTAGATCCTGCAAAGATTAATTCACCCTATTTTGATAACAAATCTTTTTGTCAATTTCATCGTCAACCTGGGCATGATACTGAAAAATGTTTTGCTTTAAAGGGTAAAATTCAAGATTTGATTGATAATAATACTATCTCTGTTTCTGGTGTGAATGATAAAGGCAACACATTTGTAGCTCTTCCTAACCAAAATCTTCAGATTTTTACTGATCCATTGCCTTCTCATATCTCTAATGCGATTGATACTACTAATTCCTCTGTCTCACCTGATGACCTTGTGTTTATAACTCCGAATGTGATTAACTTTGTAGAGCAGCAGAAAATCCCTAAAGAACCTTCCATCACATTTGATTCCAATGAAACTATCAGGGCACCTGATGGTCCTTTATATATAGTTGCAAAAGTCAAGAATACACCTTGCCGTGGAGTGCTTATTGATCCTTCTTGTATGATTAATATCATTACTGAAGAATTTCTTTTTACTTTGCAATTGAATCAACTGATCTATGACGAAACAAACATGGTTGTGAAATTATTTGATGCATTTTCTTCTCTTGCAATTGGTTCTATTACATTACCTATTGAGGTCCATAACAAATCCCTTGATGTGAGCTTTGCTATTATTCCATCATCCGAACAATTTCGTGTGAAGCTAGGCTATCCTTGGCTATCTTCCATGAAAGCTATTGCTTCTCCTATTCACAAGTGTCTGAAATTTCCCCATAATGGTGAAGTTGTTACTATCAATCATAGCCTCTTTAAACCAGTTGAAAGAACTTCTAGCGTTCCTATTGATTACTTTTGGCCTAAACAATTCCAATCTCTTCCTCCGCGAAGTGATCATCTTTTCAAATCTTATCAAAGGTGGAAAAAAGATATGATCCTATCTCTAAGTGAACCTAGAACACCCAAACTTGACATTCCTATCATTCTTGAGAAGGAAGTTCTTCCTTTGAAAGATAAAACTAATGTCTTTCCTCAAGAAGATTCCCAACCCATCCCTATGGATGTGTCTATGTCTAATAAACCTCCTAAAGGTAGACCTATACCTCCTCGTCATGATGGGCTTGGTCTCCTTCCTAAACCAAATATTCCTCCCTTATATGGAGCAGTTCCTCCTCCTTCCTCTTATAGAGAGAAGAGACCTTCCTCTTCTCCTATTATTCAACCTAAGAGACCACAACCTAAACACCCAAGTGATAAGGATGAGAACCTTCCTCCTCCTCAATCTTCTCAACTTCCTACTAAGACTAGACGGAATCGTTCTGCACGTGAACGTCGATGAAAGCATCGTCTTAGAGCTCAAGCAGCTGCTTCTCAAACTTTGCAATCCCCAAAAACACCTTCAACCAGTATTATTCCATTTTCTCCTCAGCTGAAGATTGAGCCGAAATCTCCTAAACATAAGATGCATGATGGTCTTGATCCTGTGCGAGTTAAAGATCCTATTTTTATAAATCTTGATGATGACATAGATGAAAATGTTATTCATGATGAAAATGTTACTCCTGTTCATTCTGATAGTGAATATGAATATGTTGATGTTGATAACCATTTATCTAACAAATTTTCTAAAGCACTTATCCTAGCTCCTAGACAAGAACAACGTGGCTCGGAACATGAACATAGCCCTTGTTTGGATCTTGTGATAGCTCCATCTGTCGTGTTGGATGTTCCTCCTCTAGCGTGTTTCCTACCTTCCCGAAATATTGATCAGCAAGATCGGGGGGTAGATGATGTGCTGGACTAGTTTCATTAGCATAGCAGATTCTCTCCTCCTCTCTTGATCTTTTGGTACTTCTTCTATGTGTTATTCTCATTCTTCTATTTGTTGTCCTTAGTGTTGTCTACTTGAGGACGATGCAAAGCATTGAGATCTCTGTTGGTCTCTCTCATGTTGACTCAAAAGACACATGTGTTCCCTTCTTCTAGGTGACCTTCCTTGATTGGGGAATGAAGAACAATTATGCATACATACATATGATATACATGAATTATCATACAACATACTGACCCTGAGGAAAGCGAAGTCACCTTGTGCTTTGTGTTTTGTGTCTATTATCCTTGGGCTTATCTCACACTTTGGGGCTAAATCCTTGTGATAACGTGCTCCTTTCTCATTTCTTATATGTATCACTACCTTAAAGCAATCACCCCTGGTGAGGCGTGTGCGATCGCTTTAACGTAGGGGGGCATACATCCCGTTCATATCTTTTCAAGATACTTGAAAATTTCTTGACAAATTTGGCTTTGCCTTGAAAATTTTGATATCTTTCTTGCATGACTCATAGTGAGGGAACCTTACTACTGACAGTCATGGTTTTCCCTCATGATCTTCCCTTTTACTTTGTCAATCGGAGTCATAAGATCCTTAGTCCACTGGGGGCTTGGTGTATCTTGCCTCCTTGACGTGGTGAAAGTTTTTCAATGTTGTTTCCTTGTACTTTACCGAAAGTATGAGCCTACGCTTATACTCCCGCTAAAGTGGGGGCTAAATGTAGCGTCCTAAAATTGTGACACTTGCAATTTCGACTGCATTTGGGTCTTCATGATGGCGATGCAACACGGAACCTGAATGGAGATCCCGAAACTTGTTCATGACATCAAAAACTGCATTTTTCTGCACCCTAGCTTGATCCCTCCTTGCACCCTGCTGTCCCGGGAGGTGGGACCATGGCGCCCAACGCCCTGGTCCTTCAGGACTAGGGCGCCTAGCGCCCTAGTCCCCCAGGACCATGGCGCCCAACGCCCTGGTCCCTGGCCCTATTTTGGGCCCGATCTCTTTTGGGCATCGGGCCTTTAAGTTTGCAATTCAGGAAATAATGTTTCCTGGTCGGCCTAAGGTCGGGAAAATCAGTCTATCAACCCTAATTGACAAGTATATAAACTACATTTCCTCTCTCAAAAAGAAGGAGGAGGACATATGTGAGCAAGGCGCGAAAGCGATATTCAAACATTCAAGCATTCAAGCATTCCTTCAAGCAAATGAGCATTCTAAGTCTCCATTCAAGGCTAGGTCTTGCATTCAAGAGAAGGATTCAACCATTGAAGAGGAGATCACATACAACATACAACATACTACATACATTACACCTTCGCATGTAAGAATACAAACATTCTTACAACAAGGTATCAGTACTTGTTTACATTACAAACATTTACATTTATAGCATTCTCATTTCTTGGTTAATTCCAAAACCGGGGTTTGACCTAAAGGCAAACCCCTCATCCCTAACCCCCCAATCATCCTCTCTTTTCTGTGTGTAGGTTGCAGGTACGCGGCTGTAATTGAAGATCTGGAATCCTTGTGCGGAGACGAACAGATCCACCTTCGTTTCGCGGATTTTTCGGAGGACCGTGTGCACGCCGAGCGCCATCGTCCCGTCAAATTTCACTCAAATTTGCAGAATAGCATCGTCTCGACATTTTACTGCTAATTCCAGGTCCGCAGCTTCATCCCATATCCCTATCTCTGTTTATAAGCGAATCTTTCCTACTTTACATGCATTCCTAGTTCAATCTTTCTATCTACATATCTTTACAAAAGAGGGTATCCTTGATGTCTTAACCCTTGAAACTCATCTAGAATCCAATCTTGCATTGCGTGGGATTGGATCTTGTGGGTTTCAACCCCTCTTTTGAATGTAAAGTCTCTCCTAAGTGAAAACCATCAACCCTAGTGACTCTCCCTTCTCTCTCCTTGGAGTTGGGGAGGGGAGAACAACTAGGGTTCGATTTTTCCGCTTTACACATGCAAATGAATATTAAAGAAGCAAAATGCCTCATAAGTGAACCTGACTGCAAGACAATCGATGATATGGAGGTTTTTATTGCAGTTTTGCTTGGACACTTCACCACCATGAAATAGGTAAAATCTTCATGGGAATCCTCTTTGAAAGTAGCTCAAGAATATTTCAAGGAGGTTTTTGCTTTACTTTGACAAATTATTTTGTATAGTCTTTGACATTGATGGCAAGAGGGGGAGTTTTGGAGATTTGTACATTGTGAGTTACAAGGGTCAGAAACAGAGATTTGTACATTGTGAGTTACAGGGGCTAGAACCGACACATTTTTGTAGTATTTGCCGCCAATGCCAAAGGGGGAGTTTGTTGGCATTTCGGTAAATGATATGGTTGTCATTGTTGGCAACATCATCTTCCAAGTCTTCACAGTCTATCGACAGTAAGTAGATCGGTATACAGAGGTTAACCAAATAAGCAATGTGTAGACATGGCAAGCAGTGAGTAGACAAGAACACAAGAGGTCAACCGACAAGCAGTGAGTAGACCGACACACAAGAGGTCAACCTGCAAGCAGTCAGTAGACTGGCACAGAAGAGGTCAACCAGCTAAGCAGTGAACAAATCTGTATACAGGAGGTAATCGACTGGGTAGATTTTGATCAGTACACTGACAGAGTCTGTAACAAACAGACCTGGTAATGTTCAGTTAACATCCAGTTAAACTGACAGTCTTCTCCAGTCAACCGACGAACTTATCGACATGAACGATTGTTTTGACAGAGATTCCTGGAATGATTTCTAGAGAGTGATTTATGGTACGGTAACAGAATTTGAATCTGATGTTTTGGAGGGAAATTTGGCGACATAATCAAAGGTTAATAAATTCACTTAATTCATTTTGATGAGGTTGTTGTTCCTGTGAAAATAGATCTGAAAAAGGGTGAACACAGGGGGAGCAGAGCCGAGGATTAGAGAACCGTTAGACTGCAGAGCTGAAGGTATAAGCAAAAAACCGGTGTTGTGCAGAGAATATACAACCAGTGCAGATAGAGTATGATTTCCAATGTAATCTCATCAAGCTATTAGTAGCTACTCCAGTAGATCATCTTTTTGTTGCTTTCTAACCATTGCAACTAAAATCCCTTAATAGGGTGGACTTTAATATGTCCCATTGTAAAAATCCCTTAACCAGGTGTCATCTTAATTGATCATCCTAAGACCTTTAAAAAGGCTACCTTTAACAGGGTAAAGGCATTGACATGCCTTAATCAAAATCCCTTAACCGGGTGGCACCTAATAGTGTCTTTGTAATCTCCTAACATGGATGGTTCCTCACAGAGCGTTGATATGTATATACACATATACATATATGTAATGTTAGGTTAGGGTTGGGGTTCTTAGGGTTTTATTGTGGCTATATTAGCGTTCAAGTTGGAGGTAGCATTTAATTTTAAGATTTAATTATTGTTAGATTAGGGTTTGATTATGGTTAGGGTTAAATTTTCATTATGGTTAAGGTTTGATTATGATTAGGGTTAGGGTTAGGGTATGATTATGATTAGGGTTTGGTACAATTAAGGTTTGATTATGGTAAGGGTTTAATTATGGTTAGATTGGGGTTCAAGTTGGAGGTAGGGTTTAATTATAGGGTTAGAGTTAAGTTTTGGGTTAGGTTATGGCTAGGTTTCAATTATGGCAACATTAGGTTTAGGGTTAATGTTAGGCTAGAATTAGGGTTGTTATTCTAGGATAATGTTTGGAATGAGGGTTAAGGTTCAATTAGAATTAGTGTGAGGGTTAGTACTAGGGCTCAATCAAGAATAGGTTTAGTATTACAATTAAATTAGGGTTAGAGATAGTGTTAGGATTCAAAAAGGGTTAGGGTTTAAGGATAAAGTGTGGTGTTAGGGATAAGGTTCTATAATAAATCTTGGTTTCAAGGTTAGGGTATGGATTAGGTTAGCATAAAGGTTAGCGATAGGGTCAAGGTTAGGCTGGGTTTAGGGTTAGGGTTTAGGTTGAAGATATGGTTTGATTATAGTTATGGTTATTTTTAGGGTTACGTTATCATATGGGTTCAATTACAGTTATGGGTAGAGTTTAATTAGGGTTATGATTTAAAATATGTTAAAGTTAGGGTTAAATTAGTATTAGAGTTAAATTTGGATTAGGGTTTGGGCTAGAATAGGATTAGGATTAGATTAAGATTAGAGTTCAATTAGGATTATAACTCAATTAGGGTTAGGGTTAAATTTAGGGACATGATTCAATTACTGTTAGATTAGGGTTCAATTTATAGTTGGGGTTTAATTCTAGGGTTAGAGTTAAGTTTAGGGTTAGTTTATTGTTAGGTCTCAATTATGGTAAGATTAGGTTTAGGGTTAAGGTTACACTACAATTAGGGTTAGTATTCTAGGATAATGCTTGGGTTTTGGGAATTAGTATTAGGGTTATGTATAGGGTTCAATCAAGAACAAGGTTAGTACTACAATTCATTTAAGATTTAATTAGGGTTAGAGTTAATGTTAAGATTCAAATAGGGTTAGGGTTTAAGGATAAAGCATTAAGGTTAGGGTTAATATTTAATTAGGATCATGGTTATGTTAGCATAAAGGTTCAATTAGGTCTAGATTAGGGATATTGTCAAAGTTATGATTTAATTAAAATAAGGTTTTAATTATAGTTAGGGTTAGTATTAGAGTTCAATTAGGGTTATAATTAGGGAACTAAAGATTCAATTATATTTGGGTTAGGGTTCAATTCGTACGTAGGGTTTAATTCTATTGTTAGAGTTTAGGGTCAATTTATGGTTGGCATTCAATTAGAGGGAGTAGAGTTAAGAGTTAAGGTTATAGTTAATTAGAGTTAGGGCTAGGATTAGACTTCAATTAAGTTTATGGTTCAAGTAAATTAGGGTTAGGGTTAAATTAGGATTAGAGTTCAATTGAGGTTGGGGTTAAGTTTAGGGCTAGGGTTTAATTGTGGTTAAGCTAGGGTCAAAGTTGTAGTTAGGGCTTAAATCCAAGGTTATAGTTAAGTTTACAATAATGTTATGGTTAGATTTAAATTATGGTAAGATTAGGTTATGTTTAGGGCTCAATTAGGTCTAGCTTAGGGATATTGTCAATATTAGGGTTTAATTATACTTAGGGTTAGTATTAGATTTTAATTAGGGTTATAACTAAGGTTATGATTGAATTACATTAGGCTTAGGGTTAAATTGGAATTAGAGTTATATTAGGGTTATGGTTTGGGCTAGATTTTAATTAGGATTAGTCTTCAATTTTAGGGTTACCTAGTTTAGTTTAGGGTTAGGGTTCAATTATGGTTATATTAGGGTTCAAATTGTAGGTAGTGTTAAATTCTAGGGTTATAGTTAATTTTAGGACCTTAGGTTATGGTTAGGTTTCAATTATGGTAAGATTAGAGATTTAGGCTACAATTAGGATTACTATTGTAGGATAATGCATAGGGTAAGTGTTGAAGCTCAATTAGAATTAGTGTAAAGGTTAGGGAAAGGGTTCAATCAAGAATAGGGTTAGTATTACAATTCAATTAAGGTTTAATTAGAGTTAGAGTTAGTGTTAGGATTAAAATATGGTTAGGATCCAATTATGGTTATATTAGGGTTCAAGCTATAGGAAGGGTGTAATTCTAGGGTTAGAGTTAAGCTTAGGGTTAGGTTTCAATTATGGTAAGATTAGGTTTAGGGTGAAGGTTAGGCTACAATTAGCATTAATATTGCAAAATAATGCATTTATAACACTTATTATTATTTTTCTTATAAGATATTAAAAAAACTTCATTATTATGATTTTTTTCCTTATTTCAATATTTTTATGAAATAAATACCTTTAATTTTTTTTTGAAAATAAAATAAAGACATTTTAAAATAGATTAAGCTTTCTTTTTGTTAAAATAATCTTAAAATATAAATTTAAAAAATATGGACGTTTAAAACAGTTTAAACTTTCATTTAATTAAAATGATCTTACTTGTAACCTTTATTCTAACCTTAACCTTAATAAAGATTAAACCCTAATCATATTCCTAATACAACCCTAACCCTAATTATAATTAAACCAAAATCTTAATTGAGTGCTTATCAAACTCTAACCCTAACTCTTAACCTTTATTAAATAATTTAAAATATTAAATTAAAAAAATTCCTGAATAATAATTAAAATATATATTAAAAAAATTATATTTACATTACTATTTGTTTAACCTTTTAATGTTTTAAGAATTTAACTTAAGATAATATCTCCACATGTGGATCTCTATCTTCGTTATACCAATCAAACTTTAATGGCTCAGACCCTTGGGGGTGAATGGTGTTTAGGATTTGCAAGTCAAGTTGACTATGGCAATAATAGGATGGGAGCGAAGATTTATTAGCATAACATGTGAGGTTGGTAAGTGATTGTTGCAATAGTCCCATGTTCGACAAGATGGTATTCAAGACAAGATCATTAGGTGGAGGAGACGAACATGGGAACTAAAACTACCTTTAGCACCAACACCAAAACTAGTGCCAACACCAAAACCAATACAACACCCACACCAATGCTAGAAAAAGCAACATGAATAGTGGAAATGACAATAAAAGAAGCAACAACCATGTTAATATACCCCAGGGAAGTCTGACAAATATTAGCACTCAAAATATTACCACCAAATAAAGGGTCAATCATAGGACCAATATCCACCTTGTGAACTTAAACCCCAAGAATAGCAACACCAATCTGTGGACTAGTGGTATCTAATTAATTGTCCTAGGTGCTAGCCTCAACAAGAGGGACATGAGATCTCACGATCATGTAGATAAAACCCTTAACACCTCCATGCCCTTACCATCTAAGATAAGCATGTCTCTTTTGTTGCTAATAATGGAACTAGCCTAGGGGAGGACATTCTCCTGATTCAATAATCCTTCAAAGTCCCTTAGTTTCTCATCTAAAGATTGGATCTAGTCAAATAGAATCTTCATAGCAGAATCATGATCAATTGTGGGAGGAGATCTCAGAGGACTATTCATCAAAGTATCATTTCAAGAATTACGTTTTGAATCAGATGTAGGAATTAGGTTTTGAACCAGATGTAGAAGAGAATCCCATGCTAATACTCTTAGGCAGAAGTGAAAGGATCTTTATAATGTACAGTCCCTGAGAACATCAGTGTAGGCCTCATAGGACAATAGCGATTTGGTGGGATGCTAGGTCTAGAATTTCTACTCACAATAACCCCAAAAACCTTTTAGGTCATAAAGATCATAGACAAGCCTCGTGATGCTTCAACAATCCTAAGAGTGTGAAAAAGAGAGACCCAACACAAACACTGAATAGTTTAAATTTAAGAAAAAAATTAACTAAGAATTTGAAATAAATCACAAAATAGGTGAGGTTCACGTTAGGTTCACTAGAATGTAGATTAGGAAAAGTAAATTGTTGCAAAAGGTGGCCAAACCTCCCGAAGAATCAGTAATCTCCTCTCCTCTCAAAGAATCCTTTGAAGTCCTCTAGCCTCTAAGTTAACTCACTATAACTAAATAAAGGCACAAAAATAATTATTGATGTAAAATAAAATTGTATTAACCACAAAAACTAAAAGTACAAGTCATAGAGATCATTTGGCATAATCTGTAGGTTAACTACCTACGATGCACACATGAGTCATGGATGATAGAACGATGCATTGGATTCCTATACAAATGAAGCATAGAGACCATACTATAAGATACAATAATGACCAGACCAGGACTCTGTGTGCTTAGTATGACAAAAATAACAACAATAGACTAAGCTAACTGAAACAAAACAATAATCAAGACAAAGGGGATAAAAGAAAATCTCGCAAAGGGTCAATTAATGTAGCCTCTAGCCAATGCAATGCTTCCCTTTGACCCTGCACACAAAATAACAAAGACAAAAATGTTGGGGTTGTGATTTAGAGGTCTACCATAGTTAGACCCATGTTTTGATGTTTCCGTTGGCATTTGCATGAAGATTGCATTGATGAAGTTCTATGTTGTCATTGATGTCAATTACAACCAGTAATGATGTTGTAATAATGTTGCTTTGTAACCGATAGGAAGAGCTTGTGAAGGAAATCGGTATTACTAAAGAAGTAGTGAGATCAACCGGTAAACCCTACCTGTTGATATGCTAAACCCTAACCAATGGAGCTTGGTGAATTGGTTGTATTGGTTTATGATCAAATAATTAACGGGAATGATTATGCCATGCATGCATGTTGTATGAGAAGAGTTTCAAATGGTTTTGGTGCATAAGAGATAACGATTTTGTCTTGGGAATGAGAAAGTTCATTGCATGTAATGGAAACTGCGTGATGAGTTACAGTGTTCGATGAAGTGGTGATCAAGGAGTTGTCAAGGTTGTCTTGAATGATGTGTAGTAATTGCTATGTAATCCAACAATCGTACTTGAACCGATTTGTTTGTAATATCTATGAGATCTTAGGTTTGTGATGTGTTACCGACCTATTGTTTTGTTTATAAGGTCGATGAGTTGTTTTGTTGTAGTGTTGGCAATTTTGGTTGAATGTAAGAGTGATTGGTTGCCAAACCAGATGATGTATATGCAGTATGTGTAAAGGTATATAGGAGCATGAAAAGGATTTGAACAAGCAAGTGTAGTGCTATTCAAATAGATCAATAAACCCTTGTTGTTCTCTAACAATTACAACAGTCAAATCCCCTCACTGGGTAAGCTCTAACAAGCTTATTGTTATCTAAGTCTTCTAACCAGGTGGTCCATTAGCTTGGATTTCAAATCCTCTACCGAGGTTACTCTTAATAGGGTATTTCTTCTAATAGGGCATTATAGTCAATCCCTTAACCGGGTGGTCCCTAACAGGATTTGTTCTTAACATGACTTATTGTAAATCTTTAAGAGGCTTGGCTCCTAACAGGGCGAACTTCAGAAGAGTTCAGAATACTTATGGGTATTCATCCCCATAGTGGTTTTTCCCATTTGGGTTTCCACGTCAAAATCATTATGTCAAGTAGTGAATATTTTTGTGGTTATGCCTAATATGGTTAATTTGCTTAACTACTAAATCCACTTAGACATGATATAATGACTGACAACAACCTGAAATGAGCTTTTACTTTTGTTAGTAAAGTATTTGGATGTTCTGGTTAAATGGTTTGTGAGTTTCAGAGTTTTTTTTACTGTTATCCTGTTATGACAGTCAACCAATTTACTTGACAGTGATATTGCAATTTGTTAGTTCTAAGTTTGACTTGAGAGGTTGTTTTGTTTGGTGAAAAGTTTCTGTCCATTTTCTATCTACTTATTCACCCCCCCGTCTTAGTAGTTGACTGGATCCTTATTGATTCATCATGCCATCAATTGATATCAAAGCATTTCAAGTCCTCTAAGGTCTAAGCCTAATAGCTTGAGGTAAAGATCTTGAAGAACATGATGAAGAAAGAAGGCCCGAAGTTTAATAGAGAAAACTATAGAATATGGAGTGATAGAATGAAAATCTATAACGAGAGTCTAGGAAGTCAATACTGGGAACTGTTGGTACCCCATATGTTTCACCTAGTGGGACTATGTTTGATGATCAGAAGAAAGAGCAACAAGAAAACAATCAAGCATTGGAAGCCATTATCAGTTCTTTGTCTGATTCAGAGTATGTTGATTTTCATGGTCTGGAGACTACTTATGAGGTGTGGATGAAACTTGAGGAAATCTATAGCAGTGATGAGCATGTGAAGATTGCCAAAAAAGAGAGTCTGAGAGATAAATTTGATGACATGCAGATGGATGAAGGTGAGAATATACAACAGTATGGTCAGAGGACCAAAGAGATAGTTGGTGAGATCAAGAGTGTGGTGGTAAAGTGGAGGATGCCCAGTGGTTAGTAAGGTTTTGAGAACCCTTCTATTGATCTATGTTATCCAAGTTGCAGCCATTAAGGAGCTAAAATCTATTGATATAACTAAGGTAACCCTTGACTCCATCATTGGTAAGCTTACTGCATTTGAATTAAATGGTTATGATGGTAGTGCTCAGAAATTTGAATCTGCATTTAGAGCTTCACTTTCTAAACCTCCTATGAGGAAAACCAGAGATGTTAGTCACAGTTATGAATCTAGATCTAGCAGAGAAGTTGATGATGAAGACAATTTGATTGAGCTTGAAGCATTGTTGACCAAGCGGTTGCCCCGGAGGTACCGGTAAGTACAGAGGTAAATTACCTTTGAAATGTTTTGCATGTAACAAGATTAGACACATTGCAGCTAACTGTCCTAATGGTGACAATGAGCATAAGCGTGAAAAGTACAAAAGTACAAAGGAAAAGGAAAAAGAGATTGTCTCATTGCAGTTGGTGGTGGTATCATTGATGAGGAATCTAAGGGAGATGCTAATGAAGACATTTTCTTTGTTGCCATTAAAGAGGAAACATTCGATCAGAAGGCATTAGTTTTTTGCATAGACAGTTATGATGATTGGATCATAGATAGTGGTTGTTCACACCACATGACCGGTGACCGGAGTAAATTTCTTACTTTGAAGGAATTTGATGAGGATTTGTGAGATTTGGTAATGACTCACCCTGCATGGTAAAAGGAAAGGGAACTATTTCTCTTCATGGAAAGAACAGTGCATATGATGTCTACTTAGTTGAAGGATTAAAGCACAGCCTTTTGAGTGTAACTCAACTCAATGACGAAGGTTATCCATTGGAATTTAAGAATGGAATGTGCAAAATCTATGGGAGCAAAGGTGAACTAATTGCAACCGACAAGCAGACAAAAGGTATATTTCACCTGAATCTTAAAGTCAACAACTGTTTAATTGCTAAAGTAGATGATAGTTGGCTTTGGCATCAGAGATTTTGTCATATAAATTCTGATAACATTGTTAAGGTCAGTAAGTCCAAGTTGGTAAGAGGTTTGCCTCAGTTGGACAAACCAGTGAATGCTCTTTGTAAGGAATGTCAATTAGGAAAGATGACATCCTCAACTTTTAAGAGCAAAACTTTTTCAGCAAAACATCTATTAGATTTGGTTCATACAGATCTTTGTGGACCCATAAGGACTAAAAGTATTCAAGGTGAGATATTTTATGATCTTCACTGATGATTTCTCAAGAATGATGTGGGTCACATTCTTGAAGGACAAAAAATAAGCCTTTAGTAAGTTCAAGGCATTTAGGGCCTTAGCTGAAAAGGAAAGTGGTAAGAAGATAAAGTGTCTGAGGACTGATCAAGGTGGTGAATTTACTTCTGAGGAATTCACTAGATATTGTGAAGACAAAGGAATAAAGAGACAACTTTCTGTATCGAGGACACCACAACATAATGGTATTGCAGAGAGGATCAACCGGTCAGTTGTTGAAGCTACTAGAACAACACTTATACAAGGAGGTGTAACGAAATCTTTCTAGAGAGAAGCTGTCAGCACAACTGTCTACACTATGAACAAGATACTGGTAAAGAGAGGTAAGGATAAAACTCCTTATAAATAATGGTATGGTAGATCACCTAATGTCAATTATTTTAATATTTTTGGCAATAAATGTTTTATCAAGAGAGGTGACTATGTTAGTAAGTTTGAGGCTAAAAGTGATGAAGACATATTTCTTGGTTTCTCCACCAAGAGTAAGGCCTACAAATGTTACAACAACCGGACATAGAGAATCATTGAAACTGGTGATGTCCGAGTGGATGAGTGTCCTGAAGTCTCAGGAGAAACCAGTAAGGAGAAAAAGGATGAAGAACCTTGCATTCTGATTTTGGATCTAGAATCAGTGAATCCAAAAGTTGATGAAGTGAATGTTGTTGTACCAGTTCAACCAAAACAGGTAGATTTAGAAGAAGATGATGAGAATGAAGAAGCAGAACCTAAAGATAATGATCATGTCATTCCAAGGTATGTGAGACTCAATCATAATCCTGACTAGATTATTGGAGATAAAGATGCTAGAGTGTTAACCAGAAAGAATAAGAGAGAATTCTTGCATGATCTCCACTATTGAGCCTAGAACTGCTAAGGAAGCATTTGGAGATGATCACTGGATTAAAGCTATGGAGGAGGAGCTTGACCAGATTGAGAAGAACAACACATGGACCCTAGTACCCAGATCGGTGAATAAAATGTGATAGGTACTAAATGGGTATTTAGGAATAAACTGAATGAAGATGGAGTAGTGGTCCGAAACAAAGCTAGATTGTTATGAAAAGGTTATGCACAAGAAGATGGAGAAGACTGTGGTGAGATATTTGCACCAGTTGCTAGATTGGAAGGTGTTAGGACTCTACTTTCATTTGCAACATATAAGGGATTCAAAGTATATCAAATGGATGTAAAGTCAACATTTCTAAATGGAATACTGGAAGAAGAAGTATAAATTGAGAAGCCATATGGTTATACTTTGACTGATGCAAAAGATATGGTGTGTAAATTGCACAAGGCACTATATGGTTTGAAGTAAGCATCGAGTGCATGGTATGAAAGGATACATTCACACCTGATGAAGATAGGTTTTCAAAGAACCAGTGAAGACAACAATATATATCTCGAATCTGAAGGAGATAAGATACTGGTTAGTGAAGTGTTTGTGGATGATATCATATTTGTAGGCAATGATGACATGAGTGATGACTTTGCTAATGAGATGAAAAGTGAATTTAAAATGTCTCTAGTAGGAGAGATAAAAAATCCATAGGTTTGCAAATTCAGCAGATGAAGAGTGGTATTTTTATCATAGAGTCTAAATATGTGAAAGATGTATTGAAGACATTTGGAATGAGTGATTGTAAACCAGTTGGGACACCAATGGTTACAGGTTGTAAACTATCCAAGGAAGATGAAGCCAAATCTATTGATGAAAAGGTGTACAAGTCAATGATACAAAAATTACATTATGTTCTTCACAATAGACCGAATATTGCTCATGTAGTTGGTCTAGTTGCTAGATTTTAGAAGAATCCAAAGGAGACACATTTGACAGCAACCAAGAGGATATTCAGATATTTGAAAGGTACTATTGACTATGGATTATGGTATCCATATGCAGGTAACTTTGATTTGAAGGTTTATACAGATGCAAACTAGGCAGGTAATGTTGATGATAGGAAGAGCACAAACGATGGTGCATTCTTTCTTGGAGGAAGACTTGTTTCATGGAGCAACAAGAAGCAGAGTTGTACATCACAGTCCACTACTGAAGTAGAGTATGTTGCAACGTATATCAATTGTACCCATGCAATATGGATGAAACACATTATGGAAGGATTCAAGTTGAAGATTACAGAACCAATAAATATTTTATGTGACAACACCAGTGCAATAAATATTTCAAAGAACCTGACGTTGCAAGCATGAACCAAGCATATGGAGCTGAAATATCATTTCTTGAGAGAAAAAGTGCAGAGTAAAGATGTGTTATTGGAGCATGTATCTACCAAGGAGCAGCTAACGGATATCTTTACTAAACCTTTGCCTAAGACTACTTTTGAGTATCTTAGAGGTCATCTAGGGGTTGTGCCCCTACATGAGGTCAATTGAGCATGATGTGAAATACATCAGTCCCAAAGCTAATTGGAGAATCTTGAAGCAGGATTGGTGTAGAGTGGAGTTATTCCATAGGGGGAGCATCAAGTTGTAGGTTGATGTTACAGAATAGTGAAGTATGACACTGCATGTTTTACTTTCACTTTGGAATTGTTGTCAAAGGGGGAGAAGAACTATATAATTATGGGGAGAAGAATTGTATGATTGACAAAGAGAAGATCTATATATAGCCACCAGCTGAAGACATGGAGACTCAGTTGAAAGAGAATACATGATAAAATGTAAACCAAGATTCCTATTCACAATTATAGCAATCAAGGGTATTGATACTTGTATTGCCATCAATGCCAAAGGGGGAGATTGTTGGCATTTGCATGAAGATTACATTGATGAACTTCTATCTTGTCATTGATGTCAATTATAACAGATAATGATGTTGTAATAATGTTTCTTTGTAACCGGTAGGAAGAGCTTGTAAAGGAAACCAGTATTACTAAAGAAGTAGTGAGATCAAGCAGTAAACCCTACCTGTTGATATGCTAAATCCTAACCGATGGAGCTTAGTGAATCGGTTGTATTGGTTTATGATCAAATGATGAACAATAATAATTATGCCATGTATGCATGTTGTATGAGAAGAGTTTCAAATGGTTTTGGTACATAAGAGATAATGGTTTTATCTTGGGAATGAGCAAGTTCATTGCATGTAATGGAAACTGCATGATGAGTTACAGTGTTCGATGAAGCGGTGATCAAGGAGCGGTCAAGGTTGTCTTGAATGATGTGTAGTAATTGCTATGTAATCCAACGATCATACTTGAACCAATTTGTTTGTAATCTCTATGAGATCTTAGGTTTGTGATGTGTTACCGACATATTGTTTTGTTTATAAGGTCGATGAGTTGTTTTGTTGTATTGTTGGAAATTTTGGTTGAATGTAAGAGTGATTGGTTGCCGAACCAAATGATGTATCTACAATATGTGTAAAGGCAGATAGGAGCATGAAAAGGATCTGAATAAACAAGTGTAGTGCTACTCAAACAAATCAACAAACCCCTGTTGTTCTCTAACAATTACAACAGTCAAATCCCCTAACCGGGTAAGCTCTAACAAGCTTAGTGTTATCTAAATCCTCTAACCAGGTGGTCCATTAGCTTGGATTTCAAATCCTCTACCAAGGTTACTCCTAATAGGGTATTTCTTCTAATAGGGCATTATAGTCAATCCCTTAACCGGGTGGTCCCTAACAGGATCTATTCTTAACAAGACTTAATGTAAAGCTTTAAGAGGCTTGGCTCCTAACAGGGCGAACTTCAGAAGAGTTCTTAATACTTGTGGGTATTCATCCCCACCGTGGTTTTTCCCATTTGGGTTTCCACATCAAAATCATTGTGTCAAGTGGTGAATGTTTTTGTGGTTATGTCTGATATGGTTAATTTGCTTAACTGCTAAATCCACTTAGATATGATATGATGACCGACAACAATCTGAAATGATCTTTTACTTTTGTTAGTAAAGTATTTGGATGTTTTGGTTAAATGGTTTGTGAGTTTCAGAGTTGTTTTATTGTTATTCTGTTATGATAGTCAATTGGTTTACTTGACAGTGATATTGCAATTTGTCAGTTCTGAGTTTGACTTGAGAGGTTGTTATGTTTGGTGAAAAGTTTATGTCAGATTTCTATCTACTAATTCAACCCCCCCCCCTCAGTAGTTGACTGGATCCTTATTTATTTATCATACCATCGGTTTCCACCTCCATGGACAACCAATATCGATAGATAGATGAATGATAAAGAAAATAATGCAAACTTGATATGTTAATAGAGATGAATAAATAGAAAATGTAATAAAGGAGGAAGAAGAAACTTCCCTTCAATACCAAGAAGCGGGAAGCTTGCCAGATTGAAGATAAGAACCAATCCCTCAAACACGTGAAGCTACAATGATGATAAAAGAACAATGAATGAGCATGATAATGGTGGATAGGATGTAGAAAACCAACCACAAAGATTGAATGATAGCTAGTTGATAGTTCCAAAAGATTGAAGAAGCCAAAATGAAGCGAGAAAGGCAAGAAATACAACCTAGGAAAGAATCATGATGTCAATGCATGTAGAAGGAGGAGTTACACTACCAAAATTAGGAGTCTGTGTAATGTCTCAATAACCACCTTCAAATTGAAAATTCTCAGGATGAATGCATGATACATGGACGTCTCTGTGACATGCAGGTGTCTCAAAATAAAATGGTCGACGTGATCGAGAAAGCTAACAAAAAATATGACCAAGTAGGCCAGTTGAATGGATGAAATGGAATCCAATGGATTATTTCTAATTCATCTTAAAGTGGAGGCACCATGTGACATGAAATTGCATGGGGTGTAATTTATGACATTATATTTTGTCTCCACTTTAGCGATCATATCATTAAGAAGTGCAAGCTAAAGTAAAGAGAAAAAGGTTGAGAAAATTATATCAAGCTACGAAGGGGAAGTAGAATCCTCTATCTATGTGTAGTTTCCCTCAAGGAAGAGATGTGAAGCTTCATGAGATATTTATAAGTTGTATCACCATAAACACATAAGCTATAGAAAAACATGTTAGATGAAAAGAGAAAATTTAGATATGAAAAATGATGTACGATCAAACACAAATTGCAAGATAGTGATCACTAAAATAAAAGATTGTTACATTTTACCAATATGGGTAGCAAGTTGTGTTACACTAGATAGCCATATGATATGGCAGCATGTGATTTCTATAACTACATTGTAGGACAACCACATAATAGATTAATGATTAATTTATATAGTGGTTTGACCCTCACAAAGGCAAAGCAAGAGATTTCACATAAACATAAGATAAATATAATATGAATGTGAATATGCATGAAATGCACATATGATAGCTCTGCCTTAAAATGATATGTGTTACATAGAGGGAATGCAAACTTCATTCTAAGGAGAAGAGATGTTGTGTCATGTCAACATAGCCTTAGATATTTCCATGGAATGCCACCTTGCAACAAATGACACATGATACCTACAATATCAACAAAAACACAAAGAGATAGGGCGACTTGATTATTCAATGTTAGAAGAATTCATAATAGTGAAATTAGATTATTTATATGTTTGTATATGAGTTAGTCATCATGGTCAAGATGAATTTTTTAAATTTGACGAAAGGCGCATTGAGAAAAATAAAAAATAAAAAATTAGGTCAACATGGAAGAAGGATTAAATGCCCCTAATGCTTTGCATCATCCTCGAATGTTGAAAGTCAAGACAGATAGATAGAATAGAAATGATTAATAATAGAGGAAGGGTATGACATATAATCTTGTGTTTCCAAGCACCTATAAAGTAACTTGGGTCCTTTAGGAGCACAAATACACAAAAAAAAATATAACCCCCATCTCCAAGCACCCACGTAGTAACTTGGATCTTTCAGGAGCGCGCAAACATGTAAAGACAAGTAAGAGAGAACATAGACATGTACACACTAATATGAAAGTTAAGGAGAGTATTGTCCTAGAAACCCGAAATTAGATCATCATCTTCCCAATTTTGATCATACGGGGAGGGAGGATGAGCCCAAAGAGGCACAACTGTTAGGGAAGTACTAGGCATCTCACCAACAATAAGAGCCAAGGATGATGTAGCCTCAACATTCTCATCCAAGAGCTCATCAAAGGCAAGAGTCAATGACCATGTAAAGATTGTAGGCAATGTCATAACGTCCTCTAAAGATTCGAACAAATGTCTAGGTCTGTAGAAGAGGCAGGTGACCTGGCTTGAGAGATGGGTGGTGACAAAATCAGAAGAAGGTAGAGCCTCCTCAACAACACACACAAAAACATACAAAGAAGTTGCTGAAATTGATTTACAATAATGCAACTCTAAAATGCGGCCTTGCTCAAACTTGCGCTTAGGCTACTGTGGAGGTGAAGGCCTCCTATAAATCATAGTATGTTTGAGGACCCCAAGAAAGTTGCAATGAAGATGCAGTGGCAAAGCAGGGGGACCAAAAAATGTTGCATTGGATACAACCTATGCATGCAATGTGTCAATCGACTCAAAAAATAGAGGGATATGTGACAGTGAGGTGTAAGTGGTGTCTCTAAGGACATAGTGATGAACACTTGTACCCAATTAGGGTGAGCCTATCTATAATCCCGGGGGTAGAGGGAAGCAACATAAAAGATGGAGTAGAAGAATATGCAAATGCAAAGTCCTTTGAAAGATGGGTGGTGACAAAATCAAAAGAAGGTAGAGCCTCCTCAACAACACACACAAAAACATACAAAGAAGTTGCTGAAATTGATTTACAATAATGCAACTCTAAAATGCGGCCTTGCTCAAACTTGCGCTTAGGCTACTATGGAGGTGAAGGCCTCCTATAAATCATAGTATGTTTGAGGACCCCAAGAAAGTTGCAATGAAGATGCAGTGGCAAAGCAGGGGGACCAAAAAAAGTTGCATTGGATACAACCTATGCATGCAATGTGTCAATCGACTCAAAAAATAGAGGGATATGTGACAGTGAGGTGTAAGTGGTGTCTCTAAGGACATAGTGATGAACACTTGTACCCAATTAGGGTGAGCCTATCTATAATCCCCGGGGTAGAGGGAAGCAACATAAAAGATGGAGTAGAAGAATATGCAAATGCAAAGCTAGTATCAAGCGCAACATGACTAGGATAAGTCATAGTCATAGTAGGAGCAAGAGTAGACATTGATGACTCACCCTTAGCCCTCAAAGTGGCCTCATGTTCCTGATCCATTTCCCGTTAATGATTCTTATACTCACACGCAAGCCAATTCTAATGTAGATGGGGACTAGGAAGAGATGTTTGAGAAGGCCTAGTAGCATCCTTCTCTATAGGAGAGACCATTGGTATTGTTACCGATAGAGAAGGTCAAACCAATGAGGCAGGAGGTGTCATTGTGACAAGCACCGTAGGCTTGGCCACAGACACCCTTACATGTTTTTCTCTAAGAGTAGTCAGAGGAATAGGGGTACCCTTAAAGGTTGAGATACAAGATCCAAAGGTGAAGGAAAAGAATGAGGTGAATGCCTACCCAAACCATACCAAGAAAGATAAAAAATATCAACAAGGATCAATAGTTCAAATGGAAGGCATGCTTTAGAGATTTCCAGCACATGAGCCTTTCCCTTATATGTGCTAAGCACAACTATAGGAACATAAGACACCACCAGAGGCTGCATATTCTTTGATAGACGAGGAGGTCTACCATGAGGAACAAGTTTGTTCTTAATCCCTGATGAAGAGGGAGTAGAGGACACAAAACATTGTGGTACGAGAGCAAATGATGATGGAGGTGTTGAAACAAATGTAGGAGCTAAAGATACAAGAGGATAAAATGACTTATGTGCCTAATCCTGCATCTTATACTTATAGTAATCTTTATATACAACAAATCACCATGAGGAAGCATAAGCCCAATTGAAGCAAGAAAAACATGTTCAAGTGACATCCTCCATGGGGCACCAACATCTAGTATCCAATATCTTCAACAATGTGAAATGTACCCTCATGATGAAAATTTAAACATTTGTGTACCACCTAGGGAATTGCATCCATAGCAACCAGTCAGGGAATACCTAGCTTTACATGAAATAGATCTAACTTTAGGATAACAAAAAATGTGCTAGATACCTCTCTGGATCCCATAAGGACTATCAAGGTGGTGCAATCCTAAGGAGGAACTAGTAGCCCATCATGTGTTCGAAAAGTAGCACAACACTCATCATTTCTCACTTGATGAAGGGAATTAATAAATAGAGCCTCTTCTATAATAACATTGACTTTGTATGGAGGGTCAACCATGACACCTATAACAATGTGATGGTTTATCTTCGTAGGGTTGTAGAGAGAAGAAAACACCCCACTATATGAGGTATCCAGAGGTGTGAAAGATATGTCAGAATATTTCGTCCATTGGCTTGAGGGTGTGATCAAAGTGATAGTGATAATATTCACATAAAGGCCACCATTTGATGCAGGATCTAATGATGCAAAGATAAAACTAGATGAATGTGGTGGAAAATGATCGGTGTAGATCTAAAGCTCACTATTCTCCTTTTCAATGGGCATTAGATTTTTCTTCGAATTGGATGGCACCACTATCTATATGGTTCTGGATAATATGTTGTAAATGCATACAACACTTAGTGTCATTTCTGAGAACATGGTGATGTTGACAGAACTTGGATCCATCATACCAGTGGGGTTTTGGTCTATTATCAGAAAGCGGTCTAATCTCAAGAAGGGTCACAAGATTATCTTTTAATAATTTCTACCATATGCTTGAATAGGAATATAATAACTTAGTAAATAATCGATTTTGATGAGGCTCCTGTGTAGTTCTCTCAGTTGTCTAAGGTATAATTATTACATTTGCCATAGTTTTAATCTTTCTAGACCCACCTAAGGAAGAAACACCCCCAAAGGCATCAACACAAGAGTTCAGAGAATAATCTCCAAACTAAGTTAGCATATGTTGATAATCAATGAGCATAGAACGTAGATTGGTGAAAACTTGATATTAATTTAGAGAAATCTTTCCCTCAATGTCGACTACAAAATTCTAATAAACATTCTTTGAAGGTCACTATTTGGAAAGGCAAAGGGGATCTTATTTGATATAGGCTAATAATGCACAAAATAAAATCAATGACTTTCTCATTTGGCCTTTTTATAGTGAACAAAGTCAATAGTAGTGACCTTGCTGCCAATGTTTTCTTGGAAGTGTTCGAGAAATGCATCCATAAGATGATCAAAGTTATGATTAGAATGATCTGGTAAAGAATTGTACCATTCTAACATAATCCCCTTAAGAGATTGAGGGAATACTCTAAATAAAACAATAAGATTGTGATAGTCACTACATAAAGTCATAAGAGAATTGATATGCACATACGAATCTCCATCTCCTTTATATTTGTCAAATTTTAATGTGTTGTCCCCTAAGGGAGGATGGTGTTCAATATCTACAAACCAAGAGGACTGCGATGATAATATGATGGGAGCAAAGATTGATTAGCAGTAGATGCGAGGTTGGTAATTTGTTGTTACAAATATTCCATGGTCTCCAAGATAGTATTCAAGACAAGATTATTAGGTGGAGGAGGTAGAGACATGTTATTCTTAGTAGTGGAGACATGGTGACCAAAACTAGTGCCAACACCAAGGTTAGTACCAACACCCACATCAACGCTAGTTGAAGCAACAGTAAGGGAAGCAACATCCATGTTAGTGTAACCCAAGAGAGTATAAGAAATACCAACACTTCAAATAGTACCAAAAGATGAAGGTTCAATCATAGGACCAATATCCACCATGTGAACCGACACCCCAAGAATAACAACACCATTCTATGGACCAATGGTATTAGACTGAGTGTTCTAGGTACTAGCCTCAGTAAGAGGGACGTGAGATCTCACAAGTATAGATAAAGCCCTTAATACATCTAGGCCCTAACTATCTGAGATAAGTTTTCCTCTCAGATTGTTGATAACAGAACCAGTCCAGGGGATGACATTCTCTCGATTCAAGAACCCTTCGAAGTTCCTTGAGTTCTCCTCTAAAGATTGATTTTAGTCAAACAAAATTGTTAGAGAAAAATTATGATCAATAGCAGAAGGAGACCTAAAAGGACTATTCATTGGATTAGTCTTTTGGGAATTAGGTTGTAAACTATATTTATAAGAGCCTCCCATGATAATACTCTTAGGAAAGAGACAAGAAGTGAAATGATCATCAGGATATGCAGTCCCTGAGAACATTGGGTCAAGTCTCATAAGACTATAGAGATTTAGTGGGATGATAGGTCTTAATGCTCTCCTCACAACAACCCCAAAAGTAGTCTGGGTTATAAATCTTATAAGCAAGCCTCACAATTCTTTAGCAACCCTAAGAGTGTGCAAAAGGGAGACCTCACACAAGCACTAAATTGTTTGAGTTTAGGAAAAACTTTTAGAAAGTTTTTAAAATAAACAATTACAAAAGAGGCGAGGTTTACATCAAGTTCATCAAAATGTAAAGTCTAAAAAGTGAATAGTTGTGAAAGGTGGTCAAACCTCTCGATGATTCACTAACCTCTCCACTTAGAGCAACCTTCAAAGTCAGTTGCCCTCTAAGTTAACTCATTATAAAAAAATAAAGGCACAAAATTAATTATTGTTGATAGATAAGAAAATTACTTGTAGAACCTGAAAGTAAAAGTCACATAGATCATTGGTAGACTCTATGAGCTCTTTGTCTAGGAAACAACACAATGCACTAGCATCCCATACATACAAAGCACAAAGATCGTACTAGGAGATGCAATAATGACTAGACTAGGACTTTGTGTGCTTAGTATGACAAAAATAACAATAGTAGAATAAGCTAACTAAAACAAAACAATAATCAAGACAAAGTGGATAAAAGAAAAGCTCACAAAGGGTCTGTGAATGTAACCTTCAGCCAATGCAACACTTCCCTTTGGTGAACTTGCATACAAAATAACAAAGACAAAAATTTTGGGGTTGTGATTTAGAGGTCTGCCATAGTCAAACTCTTGTTTTGGTGTTTCCACCTCCATGAATAACCAATATTGATAGATAGATAAATGATAATGAAAATAATGCAAGTGATATGCTAAAAGAGATGAATAAATGAAAAATGCAATAAAGGAGGAAGAAGAAAATCCCCTTCACCACTAAGAAGTGGGAAGCTTGTTGGAGCAAATATGAGAACCAATCCCTCACACACGTGAAGATACAATAGTGGTGAAATAACAACAAGTGTGATAATGGTGGACAAGATGCAAAAAAACCAATTACAAAGGACAAATGATAGCCAGTCGAGAGTTCCAAAAGATTGAAGAAGGCAAAATGAAGCGAAAAAGGTGAGAAATACAACCTAGGAAAGAATATCAATGTTGGTGTGCATAGGAGGCTCTATAATTCCATAATTGGGAGGTGTAACATCTTAACAGACATCTTCAGATTGAAAATTTGTGGGATGAACACACAACGTTCAGACATTGTTGTGAATACGAGAACCAATCCCTCACACATGTGAAGATACAATAGTGGTGAAATAACAACAAGTGTGATAATGGTGGACAAGATGCAAAAAAACCAATCACAAAGCACAAATGATAGCCAGTCAAGAGTTCCAAAAGATTGAAGAAGGCAAAATGAAGCGAAAAAGGTGAGAAATACAACCTAGGAAAGAATATCAATGTTGGTGTGCATAGGAGGCTCTATAATTCCATAATTGGGAGGTGTAACATCTTAACAAACATCTTCAGACTAAAAATTTGTGGGATGAACACATGATGTTCAGACATTGTCGTGACGTGCAGGTGTTCCTAAATAAAAAAGTCAACATTATCAAGAAAGATGACAAAAAAGATGACCAAGAAAACCAAGAGAACGGATGGGATGGAAGCCAAGGAATCATCTCTGATTTGACTTAAAGTGGAGGCACTATGTGATGTGGAATTAAACAAGGTGCAATTTACGATGTTATAATGGCATTTCCCTTGCTCCCTAGTCCTCCCAATGTCTTGAATCCTAGAGCTAACATCCCAAGCCTTGACATCCATCTCCCCTTTGGACTTAGATATTTTAAGTGCACTCCTCAACTTTACACTTTGTGAAAAATTCCTAGTATCATTTGTATTCTAAAACTTTTACTCTTTATCCTTCCATTGATTTAGCATGCTTCTCCCACCTACTTTCCTACCTTGTCAAATCCCTCAACTACCAAGTGTACTGGTTCTCATTTTTTTAATTGATCTCTTTGCAATTTTTGCTTATTTGACCATTCCCTAACACATGATAAAAATAGTTTCCCTTAATGAAAGAAAAGTTAGTAATAAAAAGGATTGATTCCCCTCATTCTTGACAAGGTGTGGTCTATGTTTAGAGAATATTCCATGACCTAAATTTTGAATTAATAAAACTCAATGGGTATGGGCATGCATTACGCCATACTAGTCCTAAATTTGTAATGATTGATGTAGGTTTGCATGCCCCTCTTTAGTCGCCATTTTGGGGGGGGGTTTCTTATAGCTTTGCACCTCCCACCCTTGGCTACAACTTGCTAAGGTATAAAATCCTATGTTATTGTTTTATTTAATTAAAATAAATTTTGGTCACTAATTTAAAAGTCAAATTAAATGTAATTTTAGCCAATAATTTTCTTAACATAATCTTAGCCATCTATTTCTCAATCCAAAATTAAAACAAGTTTGAATCCTCATCATCCATTACCTCAAGAAGATCTAAACCCTTCATTTCACATGTCTGAGATTTCTTACTTGTCAAATCACATTGTCTACATGTAAGCTGACACGTGTGAGAGATTTCAATATCTACTCTTCATTCGAATTATGATAATCCTAACCCTCTATTTCTCTTAATCCATGTTGTATTTGCTTGTACCTCTCCCAAATTACCACTTGTAATCCTCTCATTCTCCTATGCAAGCTTATCAATCTCCACCTTTCAATCCAAGATCGAATTTTGGCCTTCCATCTCACTCATCTCAAATCTGTAATTTGAGGTCATCCTAAAGTATTTCTAACATGTAAAACTTAATGTACACTATCACATTAACGAGTCTTAGTGAGCAACCCAACACATTACTACAAAACCAACATACCATCATTTGGAGCAATCAAAAGTAATCATATAAGGTACAAGTTTGCATCATTTTATGTACCTTTTCATTTATGTTCCTACCCAAGGTACGAGTAGTGAGCTTGCATTTGCATACCTAATTTAAATTTCACTCATTCACATATAGACAAGAAAATGTTATTCTTAAAAATTCTTTCCTCTCAAATTGGGTAGATTCTAAAATGAATGAAATGGCTAGAGAATTTATGCATCACAAATGTTGAGGAAAAACATTATTAAGATGTTGTGAAATTAACTAGAATTATAATTTGAAAGTGTAATTAAAACATGAGATGATTTACGATATAGATATGCAAAAGAGAAAATTTGAATTGAGTTGTAGCACAATTGATAAAGAAAATATTGTGTCACCTCATCTACCAAGGTACAAATTTGAGGTACAGTGAGGTCCACATTCATCTCTATGTGACTTAGATTGAATGAATCCTCCTAGCCATGGTAGCTTAAGCAAAAGAGATATCTAATATATGTATACACATTCAACATATTTATAATTAAGCACTTAAGCACATAGATGACAAACTAGGTAACAAGGTCATGTCATGACTTTTAATTACATCGAGAGGCATAACTATAGTGGCTGAGATACAAAGTAATAAAAATTAAAACTAAAATCATAAAATACCTATTAAGTGAATAAAATTAAATAAAACAAACTTTAAAGTAATATACTAACTATAAAATAACTCTTAAGTAAATAAAATGACTCTTTTTTAACATAAAAGTATCATGTAAAAGTAAAATATAATTAAATTTTTCACATAAATATAAAAAATGGTATTCATATAAAACATAAAAAACAATTGATAAAGTAAAAATTAAAATAATATTTATTTTTATGCAATATTTTTTTTATATTATTGTCTTAATATTTTAAAATAAAATATAAGATAAATAATGTGATGAGAAATCTCATATAAAACTTAAAATGAATTATGTCAAAACTATTACTTATTAATTTTTATTTTTATTTATTTACGTATATAAATATTTACTATTTCATTTATCAAATTACAGTATAAATAATTTTAAAAATAA
The DNA here is from genome assembly GCF_030272615.1 of Cryptomeria japonica. Classification (NCBI taxonomy): domain Eukaryota; kingdom Viridiplantae; phylum Streptophyta; class Pinopsida; order Cupressales; family Cupressaceae; genus Cryptomeria; species Cryptomeria japonica. Next base: position 103,010,698 of record NC_081414.1, read on the forward strand.
TCATTTCAATAAAAAAATAAAAAAGAAAAGAAAGAAAGAAAAATACAATTAATATAATTCTTCCATAAAGATATATTTCTAAAATGTTTTACATAATGTTTTTTAAAGACTCATTATTAACATTATTTTCAACATTCTTTACATTTTCATTGCCTGCGAACACTTTATTATCTTCACCTTGACCAATATAATAATCTATATAAACAATAAAATTCATTTCAAAATGACTCTTCCTAAAACTTATTTTATTTCAAAATGACTCTTCCTTAAACTTATCAATCTACTTTATAATAAATAAAAAAATTACACTCAACTACACAAAAATTTAAAAAATACAAAAATCTAAAAAGTTTTAAAATATCTTTCCATTAAAAAAATCTAAAAAGTTGAGAGTAACGATCCTTTGGCATATTCCCCTCATAAGTATGAGTTGGTGAATTTTTTTAGTGGTTTAATTATTTATTGAATTTTAAGCTGCCCATGGACTTTTAAATAAGATGGAAAATGAAAGGACTTGTTTTATATTGACAAGGTGCCTTTGAAACTTTTGCCCCCAACAACTTAATACCAACGTGACCCGATAAAAGGCATCCAAATCACTTTGAATGCGATCCCCCATCTTACCTACCTCACCTTGTTTGTTAGGAAAGGGACAAAAAAGTCTGGTGGGTTAGTATGAAGTGTTGGTAAGGGTCCCCCACCTTCATGCACAAAATGTGATTTAAATAATGGGTTGGTGAAATTTGAATTGTAATTAGTTTGGATGACGATTATAGCGCTTGATCTTAAATGTTGATAAAAAAACTTGTATATAGTCTATTTCAAACGTTGATTAAAAAACTCGCATAGTCTATTTCAAACGTTGATAAAAAAAATTGCAAAGAGTCTATTCCAAAGACTCAAGCTAACAAGGTTGTAGCTGTAATAATTTGTGCATCTTAATTTTAGTGTTTGGGGAGGATTTTTAAGATTTCAATTTTCTTAATAGTTTAATATTATATTTATTTAGAGCAATTGTTTGGAATCTAAATTCTATTTTTACCATTCATTAACATTTGTGCAAGGCTGAAACTATCTGGACTACGGTCCCGAGCAAGGCCGGAGGTTTTCTTGCCTCCACTCTTTCCTACCGGCACCCACACGAGTGGAGTGATGTAAAAAATTAATTTTGATTAATAACATTTTTGGCTACGACCTCTTACCGATAAAAAAAAACAAACATTTGTGCAAGGTATTTAAAGTAATCTTTTGATTCATGGTACACAATCATAAGATCTAATTTTTGAAGTTGATAGTACTAATAATTAAACTACTTTCTTCTACATTATTTTCTATCATTTATTAATATTTGTGTCAGGGACAAGTTAAATGGTCATGATGTTGAACATTAAAAGTGTAAGTGAAGTCAAATTCGACAAATCCATCTTGTGGGTTGGTATGAAGTATATGTTGTTGTTGGTAAGGGGCCCACCTTCATGCACAAAATGTGATTTAAATATAGGTTGGTCAAGTTTGATTTTTTTTTAATGAATATATCTTATTTAAGTATTAATATAAAGAAAATAGTATAATATTCACAAAAAAAGGGGAGGGTAGTAAAAGGGTATACCCACTAGAATCTAAACATAAGGGCCAAGCCCTGAGAGCATAAAAACAAAATAAAAGGGCCAAGCCTGGTACAAACTTAAGAAACTAGAGCCACACCTAGTGGAGAATATCATTATCATTAGGATTCCCCCTAACATCTCTAAGGGGAGTCATCAATAGGCTTCCAACTAGTGAAAGTATTATCCTTAGCATTTTCTTTTGGTAACTTGGTTAGTGGTGGACTGAAGAGATGAAAAATAACACATGGGGAAATTTGCTAGTGTTTGGCCTATCAATGTCTCACCATGGAGATGACAGACGACATAGCAGAAACCATCCTTCATGAGCAACAAAGTCTCGAGGGTTCTTAGGAGCAAGACCAAAGGAGCCATAGTCACCAAGGTTGTCCCATCTAGAAGAGCAACTATGGGCCACATTAAAACCTATGAGGAGAAGTGAGTTAGGGGAATTTGGGCAACAATGCAAGGAGCATTTTCCGAATGGTATGGACGCTCATGTAAATGAGCCACCTCAAGTGCAACTTTGCTAACTTGCACATGAATTTGCATGAGCACATTCGAATATAAAGAGAAGCATTTGTCAACAAAAGTTTTATTGAATAAACCTACATTTTTGCCCTTCCAAATATTAAAATGAATTTTGCCCCTAAAAATGTGTCATATCTAAGCAACATTGTGAGGGAGGCAAGGCCACTCTCCAAGTATAATCGTGTGCCATGTGAAGGGATTAGGTCTGGATGGCCTAAAAATGTTGTGAATCTAGTTCCAGGACCCGTGGATAAAACTAGAATTAGCATTTCAAAGATGAACAATTTGACCTCAAAAAGGGAAATTGGGAGGAGAAATGCCCATATGAGTCAATCAAATCCCCATAGGAAAGCCTTGGTGTAAGAGGCACAAAGCAAAATGGGCCAATTTTGGCTCAAGAATAAAATCCCAAATTCATTGGATCCTTTTTTGTCACAACTCACATTGCAATTGCCAATGGGAATTAAGTTGGTCTATCATAGAAAAGTGAGGAGAAAGCCAAGAGTAGTCCTTGGTTGGCCTGCAATTCCAAAAAAGAGTGTCTAGATGCCATTTCCAATCTTTCCACCATGGTTTAACACACCGAATTCCTAGTTTGGGGAGGTTCGAGGGAGGGATAGAATCAAGAATCAAGTAGTGAGTTGTTTGACCCTGATTAGAGAGCTTGAATTTCACATTGAACTCCTCAATGACACAAAATTATTTGTGGTAGGATGAATAAGATCTAATAAGTGTCTAATACCTTTTCAAAGAAGTAAAGACCTTAGTTTAGGGATAGAGAGCCAAAGGCCTCCCTTAGATACTAAAAAATTAGGACCATCAAATGGAGTATTAGTTGATGGACAACCTATTATGAAATTTATCTCCATTCCAAATTAGTTAGGTCTTAAGAGACTCGCAACCTTTTCAAATGCTTTTGATGACAAAGGTGCCCTAGATTTGAAATTATTTTTTTATGGTGAAAATCATTCCAAAGTCAAGAACTTTACAAGTAGTGCATCCACTTGGAAAGCCAAAGAAAATACAATGACGATCCAAAATTTTCTAGGCTTCATTTCCATTGAGCATCCTAATAATCCACTTCGTGCATAAGGATAAACCATGTCGACGAATTGAAAGCAGAACTAGGCTCCTAGACTCATGTAATAGAGAAAAAAAATGACATGGCAAACAATGAAAGCCATGATATGGCCTTCATTGGAGGTCCAAAGGAAAGGAAATCTTTGAGTATTTTTTCCACTTTCAAATAGGATGCTTTAGAAGGCACCCAACAAGAAGAGTAATAAATATGAGTGGCTTCTAGAAGTTTAGAATAAACTTGGAATTTACTAGCCAAATAAAGGGACTTGGTTACCCAGTATTGTAGCTTTTTCTTGATCCTTGCCAACACAACCAACCATAGCTTGACAAGAATGACATGGAAGGAAAATGGGATACCCAAGAATATGAATATTTCTCCATGGTAAATCCATTTCCAATCTGTATAGGATGAAAATGGGATTGGGTAAACTAGGACCCAATCCCACTCTCATTCATACATTGGTATACGAAGGAGCCTAAGGAGGTGATTCACTTTGACTTTCTCTTGTGAAAGAGAGTCAAGGAATACCTTTAGGACTTCTCTTCATTTGCTGATATGAACGAGGAATGAGCCAAATGAAGGATGCAAATAAACTAAGCTAATAGGAGTAATGAAAACAACTAAAATAACAGTAAATAACAGACTAATACAGAAGTGAAACTGAGACACAAAGTATAAATCTGAGAGGGGAATTTTGATGTGCACTTGATATTGAAGTTTGAGCCTGAATTGGTAGGACTAGGGCATTAGGCACTTTGATCCCAGTGACTATGTTTAGTCCAAAAATGGAAATCTACAAACTAAACTGATCTAGATCAAAACTGCCAAATTCTGCACCTGACTGGGGAGGACCAAGGCGCAGGGCGCTTCGGTCCCAAAGGTTTGGGCCTAAATTTTGGATCTAGATCTATGCTTGTTGACTGAGACTTCCCAAAAACTTATAGCTTCGACAGAAACCTGTACCTATGCTTGCAATCTAAAAAATGGTGTGAATGCAGTTATATAGGTTTTTGCCTTAGTCAAACCCCTTGTTTTGGTGATTTCCACCTCCACAAATAGCCAATAAAGTATTGAAATGTGTGTGTGCCCTCTAATATCATGTGTTTATAAGATTCCTATTAGCTAAAATATAAAACTAGAGTTCTAACCTTTGTTTGGAGTAAAAACCCTAAATGAGCATAATGTAAACGCTTCGAATCACAAATGCAATATGGATCTAAAGCAATAATGTAAATCTAAAGATGAATGATATGTAGATTTGAAAACTCATATAGAGATATGAAAATAATATGAAATCATACCAAACCCTAAGGGAGATGTACAAGCCAATCAACAATAGGTGATCTCCTTATTATTCTTTAATATCTCTTAAGCTTCCATGGATGATAAAAAAGGTTGATGAAGACTTGATTGATGATGAATTTTCTGATTGTACACTCCACATAAAACCTACACTTTCACTTCATAAGAGGTCTCCTTCAATTGCTAGTGAATGGATCCTTCAAATGAGGAAATAAAACTTTATATTATATATGAAACCCTAACTTTAATTTTGATCATAGACCAACCTAGAATTGATTAAATTTCACACAAAGCGGGATTTGAACATTATAACACTGCCAAATTAAGATCTCAAAATTTGGGGAGAAAAAGTCGGGACCAAGATTGTACCATTAAGGTCCGACCGACTTTTTTCCAAATTTCTAGGGATGCAAGATATTGTGATTACAAAGTCAAATCCAGCTTGATACATCAATCCAAGGTGTTTAGATGGGTGAAAATGTGCCTTCAAGATCAAAATAGGAATTTATTAGGATAAATTAAGAATAGAATAAAAAGGGGCACACTTAGGGTTAAGGGTTCAATTTTATAATATGTGGGTTGATGAGAGAGGACCTTAGATCTAATTAAATTAATAATTAAATACTTAAAAGAATCTTGAAAATGTAAAATGCAAAGGGACACGCTAAGGTGGGTGCTTACCTAAGTGTGGAATTGTACAACTTTAATTAAGGGTGTACAATTTATGATTCTACAAAATCATTTGAAGTCATCTGGCAAGATTAGAAAGAAAAGATTGCTTGTAGAAAAGCGTCCTATGTCACTATATACTAGATTCTAACACTTGGTAGAAAGTATCGAATCATAAAAGAAACTAGTTGATGTTGTCTTCATCTTCTCGAAGGGTGAGAAAGGAATCATTGACAAATTAACTATTCACCAGTTGTTAGCTCATGTGAGGTAGAGAAATCACCTTAACAAGGGATTGCAACACAACTTGCACAAGTGAATAACCAAAACATAGAGAGTTGTATAAAGTGGACATCCTTGGAGGATGGAACAAAAATGTTTAAAAGAGGAGGATTTTTTACCATCAATGGTGGTACAAGTTGAGGCATAAAAAAATATCCACATAGATTGAAGGAATCATGACCCAAAACCAAGGGTTTGAAGCATGGAAAGAATGAAAGGCCATTCAATATGGTCATAAGCTTTGGCAAAGTCAGTTTTGACAAAAAATAACAATCTGTGGGACTGGTGAGCCCACTCCATTCCTTCCCAAATAGCTATTATGTTATCCAAGATATACTTATATTTAATGATTCATGTTTCCTCAGGTCTAACAATAAGTAGTAACAAAGAACATAATTTAAGGGTAATCTCTTCAAATGGCGATGATTTTGTAGGAGACATTCAACAACGTGGTGGGGTGATAGTTATTGGTATCCTTTGGGTATCCAATTTAATGTATGAATTTGATAGTTGCCTTTGTTAATCAAATTACCTAAAGACTCATTGTAAAGAGCTTCCAAGTAGACCATATGAAGGTATTTGCCCACAGTTTCCCAACTTGTTTTGTAGAATTCACAAGGGAAGTCATCCAAGCCAGAAGCTTTGTCATTAGCCATGGAAAAGGTTGCTTCTTTAAGGTCCCCTTGGGAAAGTAATTGGTCATAGAAAGTGTGTTGGCTACTTGAAAAATGGCAAGGCATCATGTCCAGATATTTCTACAAGGTACATTACCTTGTAGGACTATTGTCTTGGGTAGCAAAACATTTTCATAATGAAAAACAAAAACTTGGAGAATATAAAGTAAATTATGAAGGATTTGATTACCTTCATGGATTTCCTTGATAGTGTGGTAGGTATGGTGGGCTCACAAAGCTTGGAAAAGTTCCTTAAAGACGTTATAGATCCAATTTTGAGCTAGTGCAATCTAGCCTTCATTTGAGAAACATGGGAAGCATATGCATCTACAATTTACTTTTGTTGAGGCAATTGAGAAATATATAATTAGGAGAAAAGATCAAATAGTTGAGCCTCCAAGTAAACAACTTGGTAGAGCTCCCAAGTGGTGGTCTCATAAGAGCGACGATGATAGCAGGGTAGCCAACACCCAAAATTTTAAAGAAATTTGGTAGCATGGATTATGACATCATTCCACCACAATATCCAACCAATATCATGAAGGATAAGTATCTCAAGATTCTAAACATTTCTAATATGAGTAGATGTGGCCTTGCAATCAAGAAGAGCCATTTTGAGAAAGAATTGTCCCTTTGTTGGTTTCGAAGCTGCAACTTGCCATATAGGGAAGTGTTTTCACAAGATGTCCACCAATAAATCAATAGGCAGGGAATAACAACTGAAAAAATATAATAATTATCGCACCAAAATGATGATGCAATAAATATTTTTTATGACTCTTTTAGGGATGACCTAGCAAGTTGGCCCACATGTGCCAAGGTGATTGATTAGGACAATTTTTTATACATATAGAACCATGTCTCTCTTACTCCAATTTCATATAGCATAGGTAGGGTTCTAACATTATTTAGGTGAGATTCAATAAAATTAAAATCCCCACATAAAACCTAATTAGTACTTGGAATTAAATTAACTATCCAATGTCAAAGGGAAGATCTTTCAACCACATCATTGGAGGCATACACATTCATTACTTTAAAAGGATGATTGCACTAGTGGAAAAGAGCCCAAATCACTTTGTTAGTAGGGTAACATCCATGATCAACCATAAGATGAATCCACACAGGAAAGAGAAAGGTGACAATTTTGTCCTAACAAGCCTCACTATTCGAATAAAGAGCAAAACTAGTTAATTAGATGACAAAGTTGAGAGTAGAAAACTAGATACTTTGACCTCTTGAAGGAAAAGAATGTCCAAATCTAAAATTGAGCTCACAAATCACAAATAGAATATTTTGGGGGGAGGTTATAAGACCTCTCACATTCAAAGAAAAATATTTTATTTAAAATCAAGGGACATTTCTGTTATGCCTTGCATATCTATCTCCCCACTAGTCTCCTTCCGTCAAAAGTTGGGTCCCCTTTCTTTTTTTTCTTTTTTTCTTTTCTTTGTTTTTTGACCTCGAAACTTTGGAGTCCTGGAGTCCCGAGGTCCCCTTTTTCTTTTTGGTTTTTGACCTCGGAACTCCCGAGTCCCAGAGTCCCGAGGTCCCTTTTTCTTTTCTTTGGTTTTGACCTCGGAACTCCGGAACCTTGAAGCCCCGAGGTTTTGTGTCTTCTGCCTCAGAACTCTGAAGTCCTGAAGTCCCGAGGTGGAGCCTCCTTTCCCTACTTCGGAACCCCGGACCCCCAGAGTTCCAGGGTGGGGTATTCCTTTTCCTGTGTCAAGCTCGGAACCTCGGGACCCTAGAGTCCTGAGGTCGTGTTTAAAGTTCGTACAAACGGGCTTGGGATGAGCTACAAATAGGGATGATGGACTTTTAAAGTTCATTTGTGCATTTAGAGCTCCTCCTCCCTAGCTCCAAGTCGTGAACCTCCGGACTTCCAAGCTTTCCTTGGAATTTTTGGGCATTTCAATTCACAAGGTTGGTGATTTTTCTTGCCCATTTTGGTGGTTTGCGGTTTAGTTTTTCTTTCCTCTTTGTTTTGTTTTGGTTGTTGTTTGTTTTCTTTTTTTTTTTCCGTGCCCTAGTTTTAAGCCCGGAACCCTAGACCCTTGAAGTTCTGGGTAGCTGGCCTGACCTAAGCCCATTCACCTAAGCCTGGAACCCCAGACTCCTAGAGTTCAGGGTGGCTTTCGTTCAACCTAACCCCGGACCCCCAGAGTTCCGGCTTGCGCCCGTTTAACCTAAGCACGGAACCCCGGACCCCCAAAGTTCTGGGCAGCCTTTGTTCAACTTAACCCCGGAACCCCGGACCCCCAGAGTTTTGGGATTCCTTTTGCACACAACTTAACCCCGGAACCCCAAAGTTCCAGGCCTTCTTCACTTGTACCTAGCCCGGGACCCCGAGATCCCGAAGTAAATCAACTTTTATGCTTATTATCAAAGACTGAGGATTTGTGTTCTACTTGCAGGTTTGAGTGGTTAGATGGACTCATCCTCAAGCAAAAGAGGCAAAGAAATTAATAGATTCCTAGCCACCATGAAATATCATTATAAAGGATAGGTCTATGTTTCAAATCTAGAGGATCAAGTCAGATGGGTCATAGATACCGAAATCGACCATATAGAAATTGAGGATATCAAGGCTCAATTGGAGAAACCTAGTCTGGAGGCCCTCCAAAGGAGAATCAAGAGATCCGGCCTAGTTGAAGCTACTACCTTTCCACAATCATCACAGGCACCGGAGTTCATAATGACCATTGCCCCATTTAATAACCTAGAGACTAGAAAGTGCATAGATGCACAAGGAAAAATAGTCATAGACTTGTCTCCAGACATGCTCCGGTTCATTTTTGGTATCCCAACTAGGGAGGAGATATTTCTGTTAACCGAAGAAAGAAGAAAGAAAGACAGGTCTCGAGGCAACACAGATCCTGAGGGCAGATTTTAAAGAGCCTCAAAGAGACTTAATCATTATGCTTAACATGGCTTTTGGAAAGCCGGATTGCAAGCATTTTCATCACTGGATGTTCCAATTCATGAGTACTATTTTAATAGGGAAACAATACTTTAATTGGCCGCAAATTCTCCCTGACAATATCTACAAGCAGATGAAAGAAGTTCAACATACCCAAAAGTTCTTTTTCACATCATATGTCATCTGGGTAGCTGCTAGAGTTGGAAAGTTTCCAAGGCTGCAAGTAGAAGGTCATTTGGGAGAGGAGGAACTACAGAAGAAGGTATGGGAGTATTATTCCCAACTCACTCTAGCCAATGCAAAGGCTCATTTCAAGAGACTTAATGATGCCTTCATTTTCCCAATAATAATCAAATTGATAGGAGATGCAGGATATCAGATTAGACCAGAGGCCATGGTTATCATCTAAGAGTGGGCATGTTGGTTTATCCAAAACCCACACTCTACTCACATCAGGGTTAACGGATTCACATGGAACCCAATATTGCTGCCCCAATATTGCAATGATAGGATAATTTTGCTAGAATATGTAAGGCAACATGTGGGCCTCCAGTCACTTTTGTCATCAAAACACAAAGCAGGTATCGATTTCTCAGTATCTATTGGGTACTTTGCATGTTCTAAGATACAAGTGGCCAAATTAGCAGCACAAGAGCTTAAAGATTTGAACTTGAAGGAGTATGATCATACTAGGGAGTTTTATGATCCCTACGGGAAACTTAAACAAGCTATGCCTAAGGCATATGAGGGGCACAAGCCTAGCCTGGAGGACATTTGGGCCAGCCTGCAAGATGTTTTTGAGGTTAGGGAGAAGAGCTATAATAGGTTATTTGTGCCACAGGTAAGAGGTTTCAGAATTTAGACTAACCTCCCTAAAGACCTTAGGGATGATGGGGACTTACTTGATCCAATTTATAAGGAATTAGGGATACATAAAAGGCCTCTCTCCCTAATAAAATGGTCTGCAAGTGAAGACATGAATATGGAAAAGATCTCCCAAGTAGTCATCATCAGGACCAAGCAATGGTTAGGCCAGAGGGTAAGGCCCAACATCACAAAGGCGAAACAAAAGGAATCCACTTCAGGGGTACCTCAATCAAGGGGCCATAAGGAGTATGCCCGGAAGACAAGGTCAACCTCAAGGAAAAATACCTCCACTGATCTAGGTGAGGAGGACAAACCTCGAGAAAGTATTGAGGACTTAATCAAGAAACTCCAAGAAAAGATGAGGGAGTCTTAATTATTAAAGAAGGCAACGGACTTGGGAGTGACTGATGGATTGGGAGCAATACCACTTTCCAAAGTTCTCCCACCAAGGATAACTTTAGGGTAGACTGCAGGAGAGGGTACCCAAGAGAAAGAGGAAGATATAAAAATTATTGAGGATATACCTACTCAACCACCTTCAATAGAGGCCACACATGCTCCAAGAACTTATGCCCCTGCACCACCACCAGCTAATATTCCCGCAGGGCATCTTGGAGTAGAAGGCTTCAATTCTACCACTGAAGGAGTAATAGTTAGAAACATTGAGTCAGATTTAGTTCAGGAGAAAGAAGATCTTGAGCAATAACAACCGTTGGAAGGGGAGAAAGAAGGGGATGAGGCGGAGGACCTATTGAATGAAAGATTAAATCTAACCCCTCAAGATCAAGAGGACCTCCACAAGGACATAGCAGTCGGGCAGGGTGGAACAGAGGCAGATGAGGAAGAGATGACATTCAATGAAGAGGTCAATGGCAAATTGAGTGAATTACATAAGCAACAGGCTCTCCAAATAAATCTAGCCCGTCAAGTTACCTCACCTCAAGATATTGGGCAGATAAAGGCAGAGGAAAGAGATGAAGCAGAGGAGGAGGAAGACGTCCATGTTATAACTACAGAAATAGTATCGCATCAAGGTGACAAGGATGAAAATATACCGCAATGGCTTGAGTTCACTTTTGAGAAGAAAAAGAGAAAAGCAGAGCTTCCCAAGGCCACTTTACAACATGTAATCACCGAGGAGCCACCAAAGGTTAAGAAGTTAAAAACCGTTCATCATTTATCAAAAACGGAGCAGATGTGGCAGTTCCTCTCCAAGTTGAGGGATAGGCTTCTCCCTATTATCAAATATCCCAGGTAAATTTGGGTAGACAAACCAAGTGGGGAGAGCTAGATACTATGGAGCTAGCCACAAGTGTTGTTAGGGGGAGTGTAGAAAAGGAGCATACAACAAATATGGAGGTCAAAGCACAACTAGGGCAATACAAGCAGCTCCTGATTGAAATGAGAAAACCTCTAGACTCCTGTAGAGTTGATGACCTACCTTCAACCTCATCACTGCCAGAGGGAGAAGTAAAGACACTGGTGGAGGTGAGACGAGTGGTTGTTGCAGCCAAATCATGGACCCAAATGAATGCAACTAAGATTAGGTTGTTCTTGCAAAATATGGTAGAGATATATCATAAGGCGGTACAAGCAGGCAGAGCTTTGGCTTCCTGTTCCATGCAATGGGAACGGAAGTCAAACATTTTCAATAAACAATTCTAAGTTTTGAAAAAGATATTGTAGCTAGGGGAGAGACAGTAATGAAAGAAGACCTCTTAGGAGGTGACAACTATGAAAAAATACAGTCCTATGTATACATTTTGGAGCTGAAGATTGAAATGCTTCAACAGTATATCAAGAATATGAGGGAGATTCGGGACCCTCTCCTCAAGGAAATTTTGTCGTATGAGAGTTTTGTAAAGAATATGCTAGTACCTTTTGGCCTCAGATTAGCTGACATGGGAATAATGGAGCAGCAACAAGTTTTGGATCAGTGGGATGCATATGAGGCGTAAAACCTAGGACCCGTGGCCTAGTTTGATGTCATCCTTATGGACAGGTACACATATCTGATTACTCAGTGCAGGAGGTGGCATGCACGGTGAAGGAGTTAGAGGAGGGGAGAACGCATGCAGATGAAGTTTTGAAGAAGTATAAATTTAGAGTTAAGCATGTAGTTGATCCTCTAGTTCAAGCAGTTGCATGTATAGTTGATAATTATAGAGATTTTACCAAGAAATAAGGGATAAGCACATAATTGCTAAAGATGGCAAAGCTTTTTCATAAATCCTTAATCTTGTATTTTTAGCTGCAGCTCCTACTCAAGTTCCAATTTTGAGAGAAATTCTACATGATTATGAAAATGTGGCTCACCTAGCAGAGTCTTTGTAGTGCTCATGCAGTCCCCATTTCATAGTTGTTAAGTGGAGTGTCAAGGCAAAAACTTGCAAGTTAATTGCGACTCCTAGTTTTAGTTCTTAATTTAGGGTAGGGTTATTTCCTAGATAGTAGGGCATAGAACTTCTATAAATTGAGAAGTTGGATTCATTTGTAAGGGTCCCCAAATTGATGATTTGTGGCCCACTTAGAGATTTTAGAATATTTTGCAAATTAAGTTTGAGTTATTTTTGTTATACATTCATTGAGATCAATATAAGAAGCAGCTTGTGGATTGCGTGATCTACGTCTATGTTCTACCAAATTGTTCTATCTAATCTGGTAACATTCATTATTTGGAGTCAGTAATGTGGTTTAAATCTTTCTGTTTATCATTTTATGAATCATATTGCACAGGCTAGTGGTGTATGAGAATTATTGTGATAAGCCATATTGTTGATTATTTTATTTTCATAAATATGTGAAATTGATGATTTTGCAGGTTTCCGGGAGGTCCGTTATTGAATGCTAACTTGGATAATATTTGATAATTTCTTGGATTGCAGGGAACTAATTGAGTAGTTCATTCAGTTGTTATTATTGGTTTTGATTGTTATTTTCTTGTTCCCCTTTACGCTTCGCATTTTATTTCCTAGAGAATCTTAAACCATAAAAATACAAAAAAGGAAGGAACTACAGTTATCCATAATCAGCGAGATCTAGTCTTACTAGCAGGCCCCTTGACAAATACAACCATATCAACCATTGGGTTGCCCATCACTGTCGAGACCCAACTATAGAGACCTTGGAGTAGTGAGTTTTCCCAAATTCATTGCTTTTCAGGAGAGGTGGTGATTGTTCACATTGGCTACCTGATTGTTCGTGGGTGTGTCAAAACAGTCGTCAACAATTTTCTCATTATCCTACTTATCAAGGCTAAAGTAAATGTTCTGAAAAAGTGTGTCTTGACTGTCATAACTACCAATTTGGAGATTAATATGGCCCAACTATTTGTGACAAGGGAATTATTCACCATCCTACAACTACCCTAATGGGCTACTATATTTCCTTTGACCCACCATTGGTGGTGAGTTTTCACAAGCATCACCAACCTAGGAATGGGAAGCAACCACACCAAGTTGATTTATTAAAACTATCGTTCAAATTAGGGAGCTTGAAGCCCCTAGCCTAAAGGAATTGGAGAAAAATTAGGGGTGCTGATATTCTTGGATATGTGATTTACCATTGTAGACTAACCAATATTATTCTTAGAAGGGGATGTGAAACCTGTAGAAGTCTATGGAGGTGGTTTAGGGCGTTGGATAACCAATAGAAAATACTTATTCTTGTGGTTGGATGTTTGACATCAATAGAAAGTACTAGGAAAATAAGATCCTAGTCTACAAATGTAAACTAAGATCTAAAATATCCATTTCATATCATTGAAACACAAATTAGGTTTAGCTAAAATCTTGATAAGAGATGTGAACTCTTAGAATTTTGTTCCTTAGTTGCAATGGAATTGAGATTGTGGATTGTGTAAATGACTAGGTTAAATGATAGAAAAATGAAACTTTTAGCATAAACAGTGAAATACAAAATAGAAAAGCAACATAGTAGCTCAAATATGGAAATAAGATATAAATAGGAATTTGTTTAATTAAAATATGGAGCTGAAAGTATCAAACATAGTTAGAGTATTCCCTACTCTTAAGGGTGTCCAAATTGACAAAAAGGGGTATAAATGTAGTTAGGAGGTCCTATAGGCTCGTCTCCCATAAATCTAGCCAAAAAGTGTTGGACAAAGGTGCTTGGTACCCTAGTCCAAGTGTTTCTGCCTATTAAACTATCTATCATAATCTACTCTAAACTCTAATTACCCTCTCTATTGTTGGAACTAAACTTGCATACATGAAAATGGGAAAAAATAATTTTGATGTATAGTGGCTTGCCTAAGTCAAACCTCATGTCGGTATTCCAACCTCCACAATAGCTATGGTTGATGTAAAAGAGATCTTATCCTCAAAAAGGAAAAAGGCTAAATAATAATAGAAATGCTAAATTAATAAATATTACCTTAGTTATGGATTGATGGTAATAAAATGATCTTTAGACAAGTCCCCCAAGTGTTAATGTGATAACATGACAACAAAACATAATCAATATGAAATAATACTTGAATGTAGGTTGTTGTATCTTGTTACTCAATATATTGATTACTCAGATTTGAAGTGTTTTCTTGATAATTCTAGATCAAATGGAATGTAACTTAGACCTTTTGAAAGTTAGAACATGTGATTTATGCAAGGTTCAGAAGGTATTCCCAAATTTAGGCCCACAACCAACGATTGAATGAAATCATTAAGACTAGACCATGAATGATGGAGGTCAACACTCATACATATTTTAATTTATGATGTAGGAGCATCCCCGATTCATAGCAATCTTGCATCAACCAAAAATATTTTCCTTTTTGTTTTGCTTTCTGTTTGTAGTTTCAACATTTCTTTCTGTGTGTCCCGGATTTGGCTCACCAGATGGAGTTGGATTCTACTTGAAGACTTGATGATCTTCCTTATTCCCAAACCATGGAGCATTTGGATCATTTTCCAGCAAGTTATCGCTATCGGTTTCCATGACAGTTTCCTGTTACCAGTTGACAATTTTCCTGTTACTAGTTGCCTAGACCTATTTGCATTTGTGATCTACCGGATCCCTTCCGTAGCTTACAGAGCCCTGAGCATTGATTTCAATGTTCCTTGGCATGTGGCCGACCTTTTCCCACAATCTGCACTTCATCCTTTGGAATTTCTAGAGGAATTTCTTTGGTGGAGGGCAACCTTGTTGGTTTTGCACGTTAGGTCTTGTTCTTTGGGTTTTGATTCCTTTTTGGGCCAACCGGATCCCCTTGGATCGTATAAATAATTGTAATTGAGCATTAGAATATAACCAAGTAGTTAGACTAAGCGTAGAAGATATATCTTAAGATTGAAGGTCCTGGTTGTAACCTATTCTATACTTTGAGCATGTTTTAGCAGGCCTGTGAGTCAATTTATGTAACCCAGTTGTTACTGGTTGGTTGTAATCAATTTTCATGAAATAAAACAATCTGTTCTGCATTGCTTCTGTCATATCTTTATGTTTCCATTGTGTTTACTCTTGCTGACTGGTCCGGATTGATCTCTTTGAGGTCCCTCCTAACCGGTGACTTCTTCAAGTGGTATTGTAATACCCTAAAAATGGTCATCTAAACCATGGGCCCTAATCTTGACAACGTCACCAAGGTC
Source organism: Cryptomeria japonica (assembly GCF_030272615.1). Taxonomy (NCBI): domain Eukaryota; kingdom Viridiplantae; phylum Streptophyta; class Pinopsida; order Cupressales; family Cupressaceae; genus Cryptomeria; species Cryptomeria japonica. Next base: position 103,026,237 of record NC_081414.1, read on the forward strand.
CTAACCAAAGGCAATTAAATAAATCTTGAGCACACAATTAATTTCTAAAATCATCAATGTCACATGGCAAAATTAATCACTCAATATTAATTAAATATTTATTTAATTAATTGATCATTCCAAGTAAATCATTTTAAACAATTATCTTATTTATTTTATTAAATATCCTAGCATATTTAATTAAATAAATCAATTTGCCATTAAATCATCAAAACGAGGAATTAATTTGAAAAATAAATAAAAATTGCTATAAATCTTCAAAAAAGGAAACAAATCAAGAAAGAGGAATTGGAAATTATGAGCACAAATCTTCAAAAAGGAAACAAATCAAAAAAGGAATTAATTGACAAAAAAAAGAATTAAAAATTTGAGAAAAGAAATCAATTGAAGATAATCTTGAAAAAAAATTTAAAAATTGATAAATAATCTCAAAGAAAGCAATTAAAACAATTAAATATTAAAATTGAATGAAATAGAGAATAAATCAGTTTTTTTTTCTGATTTTATCTTAATTTTAGTTCAATTTCCTTTAAAACTGAGAAAAGCATCCAATCACATCAATTCACCTGGATTGTGCTTCCTCTTGGAAAATATTGACCGCTCATCATCATTTGATCTGAGCCTTTGGTTTCTTTCTGAATTTTCTATAAATTCAAGCTCTCATCTCTCATTCAAAAATCCTAGAGAATGTATAGTTATTATGTCGTTTATGCTCTAGGTTCATTGAGAATTTGCATTGAGATATTGCATATTAGTTAATTAATATTGCTTAAATCATTTAGCTTAAATATTCATATATTGCTTAAATCGTGCTAGATTAATCTTGCATCCATCTAGCTTAAATCCATGCTCATATAGATTAAGAATCCTTCGTTTAGGTGTTGTCTAGTCATGGGATAGCTTAGCAATCTGAGAGCAATCTAAACTCGCATCTACTAGAAGGCAATGGGTCGCTTTGTAATGGTTTATTATTCATTGATTATTGATTTACTAACCATGCATCTAATGACTTAATTGAAATGTTGTGTATTCCAGATACAAATACAGGTCCACTTTTCACACACACATTTTTGGTGCCCACCATGTGGCTCGAACCCACGACTACAATATTTCTAACATTTCTTGAACAAATTTAATGTTTGGTTTTTATAACTAATAAACATGTGTTAAATTTCCAAAAAAAAAAAAACTTTCTTTTTGCTTGTTCTTCTATGACAGTCAAAAATGATCTCTGTTTGGAGGGCATAACTTTGTATTGAACCATTGGATCTGAACCAATTTATGATATGTTGTTGAAAACCAAGTTTTCTACATTTTCACCAAATAGATTTTCCTAAACATTTTGGGTTTGAAAGTTATGATTGACAGAGTCCAGTACTATCATTTTACTTATTCTTCTATGACAGTCAAAAAGGGTCTCTGTTCGGAGGGCATAACTTTTTATTGAACCGTTGGATCTAAACCAATTTTGATATGTTTTTCAAAACCAAGTTTTCTACATTTTTCACCAAATATATTTTCCTAAAGATTTCGGGTTTGAAAGCTATGAATGACAGAGTGCAGTACTATCATTTTACTTATTCTTCTGTGATAGTAAACAATGGTCTCTGTTCAGAGAGCATAAATTTTTATTGAACCGTTGGATCTAAACAAAAACCAAGTTTTCTACATTTCCACCCAAGCGATTTTCCTAATTATGTCTTGTTGGAAAGTTATAAGTGACATAGTGCAGTACTATCAAAACTGTCATAACTAGGATAGTCATAAAAATGGAAATTCTTGTTGGATTAGTTTAATTTACAGTTTGCATGCTAGAATTTTCTTTTGATGATTTTTTTTTAATGTTATTTTGGCAACTAATCTTGGGCTTTTAATGTTTGCGGGTCCTCTTGACAAAGAATTCAATCATTAAACATACGCTTGCCAAAGATTATAAACTCAAACTACTAATATCTTTGTTTTGCAAGTTGCCTCTGGAGATACAAACAAACATTCTGTCTTCTTAATATTTTTAGGAATACTTCAATTTATATAAGGGAAAAAACTTTGTTTTATGTGTTTTTAGGAGAAATCTAGAGTAGGAGAGTATGCTCTTGTCCATTTGGACAATCAGAAATCCAGACCCTGAGGTTTTTTCTATTAGAGTTTGAGATCTGTTGATACCTTTAGAGGGCCTGCCTCCCGAGAAGCCCCTAAGGCTCGGTGAGAGGGAACGACTTAAGTGATTCCGGGCAAAGCCAAGAATCCAACTCACTATAATAAAACACTTTTGGGGTGAAAGTCCCAGGAGACAGAATAATCGGTGGCACTGCTTCATTTATGATGAGTGTCTCATGTTGAGAATCTTGTAGGGCTTCGTTGTCTAAATCACGCTTGCGTGACTACATGGTTTCAACATCCTGCTGGGTTTGTATCTAAATCACGCTTGCGTGACAGTTAGGTAGTCCTTTCGAATGGAACCCTTACTAAAAACTATAAGATAGAGGCTACCCGATTCACCTCCGAAAGGGGGATAATCTTTGTGCAAGAGAGATAGTAACTCTCCCAAGACACTTGCCATATCGTGCCCCCATTAGCGTTTGGATTCGGCTAATACATCGTTGAGAATCCATTGCGTGAGACTTAGTGACCGTATTCTGATTAGCTATTGGGTGTGTACCTAAGTCAACAAGCAAAGATTTTCTTCTCTAAGCCAACTTCTGTAGGGTTAGCATGTTGTGATTGAATTATTATATATCTTGCATGTTTTCTGCATTTTCATCCTTGAAACTGAAAAATGAAATACTGAAACTAGAGAAAACAAATCAAACAATATCAAACAATTCAGTTATAAACTTTGTCTATGTCCAAACTGGTCTCTGTCAGTCATCGAAACATCAATCCTTATAAAAAACTGGTAGTCGTCAATCATTGAAACTCTGTCTGTCAAAATCGCATCTCTGTCCAATCCTCTGTCATATGAATTCCTGATCTTGTCAGTCAAAACAATCAAAATTGCCCAAATCAGTCTACAACGAGCATAAAACTGGTCATCATCCTCCTCCTAAGCATAAACAACCTTGATAGTGTACCCTTGCCGTTGCGTTGCACGATTTTGTCAATCATCTCTCAGCTAATTCAAACAACATCTTATCAAACCTAAGTTAACTTAGATAACATCTTACATAGGATAGATTGTTCCCGAAACCAGACTAGATCTTAGTTACTTCTCTCAAATCACTATGTTAATCAAACAACTAGCTCCAATTTGATCTTAACTTCTGCAACACATCTAGCTCTTGGTCCCGTCGGATGTAAATGTATATTCAAACCATAAGCTCTTCTAAAAATTCTAACAAAAGTAAGAAGCCCATGGCTCCCTTAGCTCCAATTCCCATGGCTACCTTGGCTCAAATACTTCAAGATATCAAGAAAGAAATATATGACATGAAAATCCAACAAAATAAATCAATGACTCCATTTGAAAAACAAATGCATGATATCAAGAGTGAGAAACTTCAAGGAATGCTAAAACGATTATATGATTTGACAATCAAAAGCCAACAAATAATTGACAATCAAAATCAAAATCTCAAACAAGCTCACAAGACACCTTCATCAAGACATAAAGACATTTCCTCAAAATATCCTCTAGATAGACAGTTTACACCTTTAGGGAAATCTATTGAGTCAGCTTTGGAAGAGTTTCTTAAGAATAGTCTTATCATATTGCCTAAAAAGACCACATGGGGATGTGAAGTTTTGAGTAATTATTGTGCATATCATAGGCATAACAAACATAAGAATTCAATGTGTATGGAATTAAAACATAAGATTCAAGATCTCATTGATAATGGTGTCATTGAAATTGAAGATCCTAATGACTCACCTAAAGAAAAAGAAGGAACTACATCTAAGCATGATCAAAATCATGAACCTATGTCTAGCAAGGCTCCATATTTGGCCTTCATCCCTTCCATGATGCCTTCATCTTCTAAGACTTCTCAGCAACAATCCATACCATCTCCTTCAAACAATGAAACTTCTCATGTTTACCTTCAAGGGCTATCTCCTATAGAAATCCAAGTTAATGCCAATATTGATACAAGTTCCTCACATAATTTAAAAATCCCATATCCTATGCCATCATGCACTCCAATCCCAATCATACCCACTCCAGAAGGCCCTTTCCAAAATGATTCCCCATCATGTCAAAATATGGAGACCTTCCAAGAATCCCCTATGCCTATGAAAAATCCTATCCCTTCCTTATAAGTGACTCCATGTCAAGAGGATAACCTTAAAAATCAAGAAACAAGTCCTATCATAAATCAAGATCAAGACACCAAAAATCCTCAATCCCATCTAATGATTGAAAAAGATCTTATTTCACTAGAATCCCATGATGATCCCCTTATACCTTTCCATTTCTTCCAAGATGACCCCCTTCCATCTAAAGAGAAAACCATCCTTCCAAATCCCATTCCTAGTCTACTTCCTAAGCAAGATCATGATGCCTCTTCCACCTTTTCAAACGATCTTATTCAAAATGAAGAGTCAAACACCCTTCCTACTCTATCCAATGGTCCTCTTCCATGTCAAGATCAAAGTATCCCTTCATCTCGTTGTCATAATCCTCCATGTTCACCTCAAGAGTCCATCATGCCCATAAATCCCTCTCACGATCCTATCATTCCTTGCAAGACACCTCCACCTCAAAATGGACTTGCCTCTAACATCAAAAGTAAGAAGAAATCCTTTGTTAAAAAGATCTTTAAAAGCATGCATTATCAAAGAAAAGGGTTAGAAATTCATGGACAAGGTATATTAGAACCCCCTGCTATAAAAGAAAATCTTGATTATAATGGCTACATTTCTGACTCTCAAGATGTTGGTATCCCTCATAAATCCTACATTTCTCTAGTTAAATCCAAATATATGCTTTCCCCATCATCACTTCCATCCATTCTAGGTTCCTATATCCCTCCATCCCTTATGCAAGATCAACAAAGGCAAACATCTTCGAGTACCTTCCATCCATCTAAAAGACCTCCATATCATTCCTATCTATCCACGCATCTCCCTCCAAGCAATTTGGATGCCAAGAATAAAAGTCATAAGTCAAGTAATCTACATGTATTCAAGGATCAACATGTCCCATCTAATCAACATGTCAAAACAAACCAAAATATGTTCCAAAAAGAAAAAGAAAAATACAAAACGCCACAAAGGCCCACAAAGAAAGAAGAAAAGTCAAAAGTTATATGGGTTCCTAAGGAACTTGTACAGGTAATGCGCTCTAACGAACTACAAAAGCATCAAAAATTAAAAACCATGTGGATACCTAAGCGACTGCTTGAAGCACAACAATCTAAAGAAAAATCAAAATTGGCATCCAAAATTGTTGTTCCTCCATCCAAACCTTCCGAGTCTATTCCTCCATAACCTCCTTCATCCTTTTTTGGTTCTTATGCTCCAAAATTTGTAACCTTTCCTCCATCCAAATCTCAAAATCTGAGATTCACTTCTCCTCCATATGTCCATCACCCCTCAAGGCGTGTGTCAATATTGATCTTTCCAACATTTCCATCTATCCATACACAATTCTTCCAACATCCCATCCATTATCCAAAACCTCTTTTTCACCCTTCCATCCCTCTTATCCAATCCTTTGCATAAATCATTGCCCTAGTTTCATTTCATTATCCTGCCAACATCTTTGAGCATACCTTCATAGCCATGGTCTATTGCAACTCACATTCTAAGGGTACCATCCAAAGCAGCAAGACATTGGGGTCCTTCTTCCATCCCCTATCATGCCTCCATTGTCTTCCAAAAAGAAAAAAAGAAAAAAATGATGAAAAAGAAAAAAAAAATTAAAAATAAAAGTAAAGAGAAATAAATTCGTCCTTGTGTGAAAACCACTTCTTGTGGTGCCTTGGGCAAGTACCATGATGAAAACCTGGCAAATAGGCATCATGCGTAATCCATTATCCTTTTGCACTTTATATGGAGGGCAAGTTCCATCCATGTACATCCATATATTATCCTTCATCCTCCATTATCCCTCATTCGCTCTATCTACATTCATATCCCTTTTCCACCTTTGATCTTGACAAGGTTAAGGATCTTTATAGGTTTTGTATGTCCTATATATTGCACTTGATCCACACCCTTTAGCTCCTATCCATTGCTCGCTTACATCCTTCATTACCACCTTTGATCTTGATTATCCTATTTGTTCCCTATCCAGATCTTGATCAACACTATGGACAAAATGCAAAAAACATGTTTTCCACAAACCTCTTGACATGGCCACTTCTTTGGACCATATGGCTTTGTTACGCTATATCCTTGCTTTGATGTACTATATCCTTGCTTTACATCACTAAAATCCTTGGTTTACATTGCTATATCTGGACCATGTCCTTGGATTAATGTTGTGAGATAGTCCTTGATAGCATCCACCATCATTCGCTTATCCATTCATGTACTCAAAATCCCTTTTGCCTTGCTAGACACTAGGGGCAAACATTAAAAAATCATAAAAATCATAAAAAGACCTGAACAAACTCCTAAAAATCATAAAATGTCCTGATCAAACTCTTAAAAATCATAAAATGTCCTCAACAAAATCCTAAAAATCATAAAATGTCTTGAAGAAAATCCTAAAAATAAAAAACTCACAAAATCAATAAACTGAAAAATCAAAGCAAGAAAGCATAGACTATCCGTCAAACTAAATCAACATCAAACAAAATCTCAAGGTCTACAATCAAACTTATCACATGTCTTGTTAATTAATCTATCAAACTCTATCAAACATCAACATGTCTTATACAAGGAAGGGTACACTCGAAACAAGATAGATCGGTCTTATACGGGGTACTTACTCTTTGAAACCAGACATTCCTATCAATGATCACACAAATCAAAAAAATGAACTAGATCAGTATGGCTGCTGGATTTTGTCCAGGGTAGTCTTATCTCTTGTACTGAAATGTTGCATCTTTTCTTTAGCTTGCACATATCTTTTAGTCACTTTCGTGACATCTTGGTTCTTTTGGGACCCTCATGGATTGAAACCGATCATTGTCCTAGTCTTAGGGTAATCAGCTGAGCAATTTACATGTCCTAAGTAGTATCAACCAAGTCATTTTCAATCAGTGATACCCGGTCATCCGCTTTGAGTCAGTCACCTGTCTCCTGAATACTTAAGAGTTTTATCATTGAGTACACAAGCAAAACAAAAATGAAAACAATTACTAAACTGTTTGAGATATGCATGAAATTTTTTTTGTGTGTTGTCTTTTACATTGGCTTTCGCTTATTATTCCCTCTGAGTAACTCGAGGAAGTCTATCTTGACTAAGAGGAGCAAGAGTTGGGGGCATAATATTTTCTTTGTTTTCTGCTTGTAGGAATGATTCTGATGATCTGAAAACATCTAATCAACCGGGTGTCTGTGATAAGTGCCTTCACATTAAGGTGAAATCGCCACACATACCTCGACTCCGCTTATTTGTATGCTACATGGAGGTTCCCATCATTTCTTTGTCTGTTTTGAGGGAATTTCTTTATCATGCAATCCAGGGCCCTACGAAATCTATCCAAGGATATGAACGAAAAATGGGCCATTGTGGACAAGATAATTAATATTGCACATGACAAAGAAAGGAACTCTAATCTACCTGCTATGTTTGTAAAACACTCAATGATGAAAATTAAGCTTTTAAATCTAGTGACTAGGTTTCGGTTGCATCTCATCTTGCATGGCATTCTGCATCTCATGAATTTAGAGTGATTTTGGTATGGTAACATTGATTTCTTTATCTTCTGAATGAGAAGTTGGAAGCATCATCATTTCTCAGCTAAGTGGTCTCTTTTTCATCATCGTTTCTCTGATTGAGTACTTGTATATTGATGTTAGCCGCATACATGAGCATCTTATATAGATCCATACATTTCATTTTATACTTATTTGCATTTATATTATTGCATGAAGAAAAATAAACATTTGCATTACTAGTTACTCATTCTCATTTATTTGCATTATCATTTATTTGCATCAAAAAGAAACAAAACAATAAACATCAATATTCATTTGCATTTCATATATCCATAGTGAAAAGATATGCATACATATAGAATAAAGCATATAGAACAACATCTCATAATCAATCAACACAAGTGCGATGAAATCAAATCAAGAGCTCATAAATCGGTTGTCCTAAGTCCATTTTCAGGATCGAAATCAAAATCTGATGTCAATTCTCTCATTGAAATTTCACGATGTTGACCACTTAGCACTTTCATCAAATTCTCATTCTCTTCTTCAATTTGCGCTCAATTTCTCGTTAATCAATGCTAAATCTCAATTTAATTCTCACATTAACTCTGATTTTAATCTTCAACATTAATCTTTGTGCTCAAATAACTTATAATCGCTAAAAATTTTTTGCTTAAAATCACTGCACAACCCTCGCCATCTTTTGATTTCTCTCCCGAGGGGGCATACTCATGACCTTATGACCTCACATCTTCAAATGTCAAGAAAATTTTCAAATCTTCAAGCAGCTAAGCTTCATCAAATCAATCTCTAGGGGCATATCAGTTTTATCGCTTCATATCAAGCTGATATTGTCTTTGTCTGAATCAGTCTCTTAACGTTAATCAGTTTCATCTCTTTTCATCAAGATGATTATTCATTTAAACTCAATCAAGGGTTTAAAGAGTATCTTCGATCACACTCAATCTAACCAGGTGTTCAGTTTCATCGCATTGAATCAAGCTGGACAGTTTATCTTCGCTCATCGTGTCTTGATCAATCAAGTTCAAGATTGATTTTATCTTCACTTACTATGTCTAGCTCAATCAAGTTCTAGATCAGTAAGATCCGCTTCTTGATCAATCAAGTTCAAGTTCGGTATCTTTTCTCTCTATCATTCCTAGTTCAATAAAGTTCGGGATCGGTATCGCTTTAATCAATTCTATTCAGCTTCATCGCTTCAAATCAAGCTAAACACCTTGCTCTTCATATGGTTCGTGATCAATCAAGTTTAGAACTGGTATCTCCTAGACATCAACTATTCTTTGAACCAATGCGTTGCTCGCACATTAATTCAAAGAGGGGCAAATGTAGTACCCTAAAAATGGTCATCTAAACCATGGGCCCCTAATCTCGACAACGTCACCAAGGTCCTAACCAAAGGCAATTAAATAAATCTTGAGCACACAATTAATTTCTAAAATCATCAATGTCACATGGCAAAATTAATCACTCAATATTAATTAAATATTTATTTAATTAATTGATCATTCCAAGTAAATCATTTTACATAATTATCTTATTTATTTTATTAAATATCCTAGCATATTTAATTAAATAAATCAATTTACCATTAAATCATCAAAAAGAGGAATTAATTTGAAAAATAATTAGAAATTGCCATAAATCTTCAAAAAAGGAAACAAATCAAGAAAGAGGAATTGGAAATTATGAGCACAAATCTTCAAAAAAGGAAACAAATCGAAAAAGGAATTAATTGACAAAAAAAGAATTAAAATTTGAGAAAAGAAATCAATTGGAGATAATCTTGAAAAACAAATTAAAAATTGATAAATAATCTCAAAGAAAACAATTAAAACAATTAAATATTAAAATTGAATGAAATAGAGAATAAATCAAATTTTTCTGATTTTATCTTAATTTTAGTTCAATTTCCTTTAAAATTGAGAAAAGCATCCAATCACATCAATTCACCTGGATTGTGCTTCCTCTTGGAAAATATTGACCACTCATCATCATTTGATCTCAGCCTTTGGTTTCTTTCTGAATTTTCTATAAATTTAGGCTCTCATCTCTCATTCAAAAATCCTGGAGAATATATTGTTATTATGTTGTTTTGGCTCTAGGTTCATTGAGAATTTGCATTGAGATATTGCATATTAGTTATTTCATATTGCTTAAATCATTTAGCTTAAATATTCATATATTTCTTAAATCATGTTAGATTAATCTTGCATCCATCTAGCTTAAATCCATGCTCATATAGATTAAAAATCCTTCGTTTAGGTGTTGTCTAGTCACTCGATAGCTTAGCAATATGAGAGAAATCTAAACTCGCATCTATTAGAAGGCAATGGGTCGTTTTGTAATGGTTTATTATTTATCGATTATTGATTTACTAACCATGCATCTAATGACTTAATTGGAGTGTTGTGTATTCCACATACAGATACAGATCCACTTTTCACACACACAGGTATCAGAGCGAGTTTTAATTCCGGAGATTGCGTTGTCCTGAGAATTTTGTTGTAGGGTGGTGGACTGAGGATTCGACCTGCAGTTGCAAAGGATTGGTGTAAAAGATGGCACGAAAAGGAACTAGGAATGGTGAAGTGAGTGGAGATGCAGACCCTACTATGATGGAAATGTTGCGAGGGATAACAGCCTAGTTGGAAGCCATGGAGAAATCCTAGAGAATAGGATGACACATCAAAGATGTAAGTGAAGATGAAGGAGAAGAAGCCTCGACAGAACAAGTAAACCCACCAGTGGTTGATTTGGATGAGGAAAGTTTTTTGAGGGTTTTGAGTAGGGCGAATACTAAACCTCATATTACCCCACCGGAATATGATGGAAAGTTGGATTTGGATGAATTGATGAATTGGATCTCAGAGATGGAGAAATATTTTAATTTTGAAAACACTGCAAAAGAAAGGAAGGTGAAATATGCTTGTACCCAGTTGAAAGGTCATGCATCTCTTTGGTGGGAACATTTGCAGGTTGATAGACAAATAAGAGGTAAAGAGAAGGTCAAGACATGGGATCAGATGATTGCTAAGTTGAAATTAAAATTTATGCCAGTTGATTATCAAGTGAATATGTTCCGGAAGTTGCAGAATTTGAGACAAAAGGAAACTAGTGTGAAGGAATACACCGAAGCATTTTACAAGTTGAATATAAGATCTGGACATGTTTATGATTAAGTTGAACAAGTTGCAAGATATTTGAATGGATTGTGGGTGTCTATACAAAATGAACTTACTTTGATAAAATTACAGAGTGTTGAAGAGGCTTACCAGTATGCCCTAAAGGCTGAAGAAAAGCTAAACAAAAGACATGAGCAGAGGCAGAGGTTGAAGGTTTACTGAAGGAATATTTAAAGGAGGAAGAGGATATACCAAAGGTAGAGGAACCTAAACAGATCATAACAAGGATAAAGAAGTAAAAAAAGAAGGTAATTCATACCAGAAAGACGATAGAAATTTCTACTGGAAGAGAGAACTGGATGGCTACTAGAATGAGAATTTTGGAAGACAAGACAAGAGAATATTTAGAGGAACTTGCTATAAGTGTGGAGGAGAGGGACATCGTTCTTTCGAGTGTAAGAAGACAGAGAATACCGGAAGAACAATAGTGGTGGAAGAAAAACCCACCGGATCAGATAATAAACCGAAAGATGAAGAACTGTTAATGATGAGGAGAGATTTGTGTCATATTGGGAGAGATGAAGAGCCCTTGCAGAGGAAGAATTTGTTCCAGACTAGATGTAAGGTATTCGATAAGTGTTATAAAGTTGTTATTGATAGTGGCAGTTTAGATAATCTTGTTTCAGAAGAGATGGTGAATAAATTGAATTTGCAGAGATTGAAACACCCTAAACCTTATCAGATAGCATGGATTCAAGATGAACATAAGTTGTTAGTAAGTGAGCAATGTTTGGTGAAATTGAAAATTGAGAATTATCATGATGAAGTCTTGTGTGATATTATGCCTATGGATATTTATCATCTTTTGTTGGGCAGACCTTGGTAGTTTGATAGATAGGTAGTACATGATGGGAGGAAGAATACATACAGTATTGTGGCCAATGGGATGAAGCAAACCTTGTTGCCCTTGGAGGAATCTTTGAATAATGAAGTCTGTACGAATGCTAGAATCTGTTTGGTGGATGGAAGGAAATTTCTAAATGGTTTGAGACATGAGAATGTGTGTTTTGCCTTAATTCCTAAGAATACTAAGAATCCAGGGCATGAAGAGGAACAACCAGAAGAGATAAAATATTTGCTAATAGAATCCAAAGAAATCATTTCAGATAATGTACCTGATGGTTTGCCACCTGTGAGAAGTATCAGTCATTACATGGACCTGGTTCTCGGAGCTAGTTTGCCTAAAAAAGTTGCACATCGGATGACATCGACAGAGAATGAAGAGATGAATAGACAAGTGTATGAGTTGTTGAAGAAAGGTTTGATTAGAGAAAGTTTGAGCCCTTGTGCATTACCAGCAATATTAGCACCTAAGAAGAATGGAGAATGGATAATGTGTATTGATTCCAAAGCAATAAACAAGATCATAGTGAAATACCGGTTTCCTTTGCCTAGGATGGATGAAATAATGGACTGTTTGAGTGGAGCCAAATACATTACAAAGATAGATTTGAAGATGAGTGGATTAGAGAAAGTTTGAGCCCTTGTGAGTTAGGATTAGAGAAGAAGATGAGTGGAAGACAACATTCAAGACAAACGAAAGATTGTGTGAATGGTTGGTGATGCCTTTTGAGTTAACTAATGCACCGAGTACTTTCATGAGGCTGATGAATGAGGTATTGAAGAAATTCTTGGGTAATTTTGTTATTGTATATTTGGATGACATGATGATTTTCAGTGAGACAGAAGAGGAGCATTTGTTGTATTTGAGACAAGTTTTGCAGAGGTTGAAAGAATAAAAGTTGCTGAGAAATATTAAGAAGTGTAGTTTCATGAAGGATGAGTTAGTCTATTTGGGATTTGTGATATCTGAGGATGGTTTGAAGATGGACCCAGAGAAATTAAAAGCAATTGTTGAGTGGCCTACACCAGAAAGAATTGGAGAGGTAAGATCATTTCATGGATTGGATAGTTTCTACCAGAAGTTCATCAGAAATTTCAGTTCAATTTGTAACCCTATGATTGAGACCATGAGAGGAGATAAGAAGGAATTCAAGTGGACCACCAGAGCAAACAAAATTTTTGAACTGTTGAAGCAGAAAGTGATTGAGCAGCCTATGTTAGTTTTACCGGATTTCAATAAAGTATTTCAAGTGGATTGTGATGTAAGCGAAACAACAATAGGAGCAGTCTTGAGTCAGGAAGGGAGAGCAGTAGCTTATTTCAGTGAGAAATTGAATGATGCCCGAAGGAGATATTTAGTGTATGATCAAGAGTTTTATGCTATAGTTCAAGCCTTGAAGAAGTGGAGACATTACCTGTTGCCTAAGGAATTTGTGTTGTATACAAATCATCAAGCTTTATAGTATTTGAACAATCAGAGTAAGTTGAATCAGAGACACATGAGATGGGTAGAATTTTTGAAGAGTTACACCTTTGTGTTGAAGCATAGAAGTGAGAAATCTAACAAAGTTGTTGATGCATTGAGTAGGAGAAGGAATTTACTGACAGAGATGACAGTGACAGTATTAGGATCAAATAAATAAATAAATATTTTATTTATTTATTTAAAGGAGAAAAAGAGGTTAAATTAAATAAATGTGCTTTATTCATTTAATTTGGTAGTTAGAGTGTGACTTAATGAATTAATTTAATTAAATTGAATAATTTATTTATTTAATAGAAAAAGAGGTTGAGGATGAAATTAATTAAATATTAATTTAATTAACTAATTATTGATGGTTAATAATCAAATAAATAGTAAATATTCATTTAATTAAGTGGACAGGTTTATGGCTCCTCCCTTGTTCCTCTCCTCTCCAAGTTCCCCATGAGTGTAGCCCTCAGCTTTTGCACTACTATAGATTTCTTATGGAGATTCAAGATTTATGAATAATGAAGATAAAAGACTATGCAAATGCAAGCAAACTATAGGAGTTGAGAAAATACAACACCACAGGAGCCTAAAGATCTTTTGCAAGCTGAATAACCTGTTACAAGGAGAAGCAATGAAGCAAAATCTGAAGAACATATAAAACACAGAGAATATGCTCAAAAAGAGAGAGCTCAATATTCACAAAAATATGTAATGTGATTCTTACAATGAAAAGAAAGAACTCAACCTTTAATAGGTCAAGAAACCCTAAAAAGGGAAAACCTAGGTTTGCACATAATAATTAATTAAAATAATTAATTATATGCACCTAAAGTTAGCTTAAGTGTAAAAGAGATAAAGGGAACTTAAATAATTAAACAAAGAATGTTTAATTAATCAAGTAAATACCCGAATACTCTAACACAAACTAGATATGAGAAAATATATAAATAATCTATATTGATTTTAGCCAAAATAACAAACTAGATATGATTTTACTCCTAAATGCTCTCTCAATTTTACTATAGGTTAGATGCATACAAGATTTCTGGATCTGGATTAAGAAGGAATGGGCTCTATTTATAAGAAAAACAGGGCAATGGATGGTTGAGATTGAGTAATCTCAACAAGGATTGGGATTGATGGGTTTATGATCCATGTGAGGGCTTTCAACCCAATCCCGGGATGACAAATGTCAACATGACATGGCTTGAGAGGAGAGGGAAGAAGGATTAAATTCTTGAGATGACTTGAAGGTTACCTTGGGAGGTAAGGTTAGGCTTGAGTTGAATGAATAAAGCCTTTATCCAATGAATAATGTCTTTATCCAATGGATAACCTCTTGTGCAAGAGTTAGTGAGGATAACCATGGTCAAAGCAATGAATGCTTGAAGAGACCCATGAGTTAAATGGGGGTTGAGTTAGAGTGAAAGTCTCTAACCATTTGGGTGAGCTGAGTTAACCATTAATGGTTATGTAAGAGCCACAAATGGTCATGTAAGAACCATTAATGTTTGGAAGACTTTAGGGATTAACTTGTTGGAGACATAAAGCATTTAATGCTTTTCAAAGACTTTTGAGGCTTTGAGAAGCGACTTCAAGTTGCTTAGGAATGTGACAATAATTAGGGGATGGGTTTAGGCTAATTAGGAATGGTTTGGAAGAATCTAGAATGGGTTAGGATGCAAGTGGGTTTGGTGGGTGAGAGAAAATAAGCTTTTAATTAAAATAAAATTCATTATTTCAACAAAATAGGTGCAACTTGCATTTGTAGGAGAATGCAAGTGGGGGGGGGGGGTGGGGTAGTTTAGGGATTAAATAAATATTTTATTTATTTATTTAAAGGAGAAAAAGGAGTTAAATTAAATAAATGTGCTTTATTCATTTAATTTGGTGGTTAGAGTGTGGCTTAATGAATTAATTTAAATAAATTGAATAATTTATTTAGTTATTAGAAGAAGAGGTTGATGATGAAATTAATTAAATATTAATTTAATTAACTGATTATTGATAGTTAAATAATCAAATTAATAGTAAATATTCATTTAATTAAGTGAACAAATTTATGTGACTACACTTAGCAATAGTTGTTTTCACCACTTTGAGAGGTCTTCTCATATTTCACTAAATAACTAAGCTAAGTGCTTAGCATTGGTAAATATTCCAATGATAATAGATAGAATGTACCATACCAAATCTCTTTCATTGCCACCAAGAAACCACCCAATTTTAATTCCATCACCAATTATCTATGAGATTTTGGAGTTTAGCTCCTTAAAGCATTGATCACATCTACACACAAACTCTACCTACTTATTGCTTGATTGCCTTCAATACAACACTATTTATGTGAGATACCTTTTAAAAATTGAACTCTACCATGAAAACCCTCTCAAACTCTTCCAAATTACCCTTCATATCATTCACATTATGATGTTCTAAACACACATTCAAAGAGGTTACAAACAACCTTATCTTCTAGTCATCATCATCATCGATGCCTTTTGCTCTCCATAGTGTTTCTATCACAACCCTAAAAGTAAATATGGTGAACTACGGTCAAAATATGTATTCATTACTACGAATAGATAAAAACAAATATATATTTGTATGTAAATATTTATGCATTGATCTAACTATAGCATTATTATCAACACTCGATTTGGAAGTGTCTTAAATAAGATAAGAAATTAACTGACACGACGGAGGGGATTGATTGGTGGAGAGGAAGGCGAGTTTGCATGGCGTGAGGAAGAATAAAAGTGGGGAAGAGGAAGAAGAAAAGGAAAGAAGATTGCGAAGGGATTGGAACCTTTTTACATGCATGACTATGACGGGAGTGGGGAGAGAGAGCATGGAATTGAAGATGAAAATGAAGGAGGATTGCCAAGACAAAGATCAAGAGGATGGAAGGGGTGCCCTACATATCTCAGGTATGCACTCTCAGATGTCTATCATCTTACTCAAACGATCTCAAGACTTGTATGGCTTATGTTGATACTATTTGATGAATCCACTGATGATACCTTGTATGCCTGCATCTAGACTTGTTATATATCAGTTAACTGTACTGTTGTTGGGTTTCTCTTTTGCCATTATCATTTGCTTGGAATCTTAATGAAGCCTTTTTAGTAAACCATTGTGTGCAAATCCTATTATCGCAACATTATGAGCCACACTTTCTTTGAGGATTCTGTTAAAACATTTCACACATTACCCTGCAATGGGTTTCCAATCACATTATCCATTTAAAATGATTTGAAAAACTTTTATGAGGAAATCGATAACCTGAGGGCACTGTCAATGGTATTGCGCAGTTATTGCCATGGTACTTTGCACCCTATTCAGATTGTCTATCGATGTATTTAAACGATTTGGGTTCATATAATAATCATCTTTCGATTCATCATTCGATATAACCCATTTTGACAAAGCGTGGGTTGATGTAATAATCATCTTTCGATTCAATGTGATTCATTACTCAGATTATCTATCAGTGTATTTAAACGATTTGAATTGATATAATAATCATCTTTCGATTCATTATTCTATGCTCATGATTCAGTATAACCCATTTTGACAAAACCTGGGTTGATATAATAATCATCTTTTGATTCAAGATTCTATGCTCATCATTCATTATTCAGACTGGAATTTCCAAAGCCTTTTGAACAGATCTTTTTGCCCATATCCTATTATCATGCTAATCCAACACCTCACATCCTGGTAAGGAGTCTTGTTAACAAATTCCGCATGCTAATAATAAGGTTTTTTTTGGTCCTCGACGACATTTTTTGCAGCATTTTGTGTATATATATATACCGTCTTTCGGCCTTCTATACAAACTTTAAGCATGCTCTGAGACAGTTGGATGTTAATAGAGGGACGATTAAATTCCCCACACTCTCGGGTTCGGGCTTCACTATAAGGGTGAGGACTAATGTTTTGTCTTCATATTTTGACAGAGAGATGATTAAATTCCCCCATGATAGTAGATTAAGCTGATAGATTAAGTTCTTTTGTGAACAGTTTAAATCATATACATTAATCTTACATTTTTAGGCTTAAAAGTGTTTAACATTCAGAATTGACAATATGTTGTTTAGTGTGTGGTTTAAGGCTGGCCACTGTTTTGATGAATAGCTTCGCTTCATGGTAGTATGCCGAGAATCTTATTATCACATTGTAAACTTAATTATTATTTATATAATATAGTTCGAAAACAAAAAAATGCTTCCTCGTGTTGATTCTGATTTTCTTTTTCCAAATTGTTGATCTTAATGTTGGATAGGTTTGTTTGATCCTTGCATCTACTCTTAGATTCCATAGTGACAAAATCCAAATCATGAATTTTTGGAATAAATATTTTTCAACTTGAAACTTAAATTCTCATTAGATTATATAATTGATTGGGAAAATAAGAAGAAATTGGTCTTAGAAAGATTAGATTATCTTCTTTGTTATAAACGAGTTCTTTTTATTATTATTGATTTACAATCTTCATGTAATGTTTCCGATTTTGACAACATTAATTAAATAAGTTAATTATGTTGTACAAAATAAATATTATTTCAAAAGGATAACTTGATATTAATTAATTTATTTTAAAACAATAAAATAATATTCATTTGTCACTTATTTAATAATGTTCTCAGCCTCAAGCATTTAATGTAGGACCATCTTCTAGAGAGTTGATGGGACTCTTTAAAAGGAAGGGTTTGTGGATGAATTGAAGATGTTCAGATTGGTATTAAAAAAATTATGTACAATTCATCTACTTTCCTTGGAGTGAAGTTTTTGAGGATGCAAATTCTTGGAGCTTGAAGGTTGGATGAAAACCCAACCATTCTACATGGAGTGATTGCATGTCAACAATCACTGCAAAGAAGTTTTGTAAAGTCTTTCTCCGAAGATAAATTTTGATAATAAAGATATTTGTTATTTTATTATCTCGGACAAATCAAGAAGTATAGATGTGTGCACATGATAATCTATAGGGGTCAATTTGATCAATATTCAATTTTGAGCATCATGCCATGTGGGTTATGTTAATATATAAACCTTGTTTTTTGGGTGTGGATACATCCCTTCTTTTGGTGTGGAATTTTAAATAATAGTGTTACACTTTCTCCTTACCTAGCCGTGAGACTCTTATTATTGTGGCTTAGTATATTGGATAGATTCATTTCTAGGTAATATAATTTGGAATACTTTTTGTCCTCGTTGTACACAATTTTTATTCATTTCTAAGTAGTACCTTGTATGCATCTCTTAAGTAAATTTGCCAATAAGGCATTCTACTGCTGTCAACAAAGGTCATGAATTATTTACTTTATTAATCAATAAGTTGTTCAAATTCTAAATGATTTATCAGTAAGAAATGTGATCATTATGCTCAATATGTTATCTATTTTCTATTATTCAATAGATGATATTAAACTTATACAAACTCCATATTAAATTGAAAAAATCAAATTTTACACAAACATGCAACTCAAAAGTTTTAGAATAGAAGAAATGGGAAAGTACAGTTGATATTGGGTAAGGGATCTTACAGTGGTATCAAAGCTAGAATCCTACCAGCCTATGAATCATGCGTCCTTTAAGAGATATATTGGAATAGATCTTTATGGTAAGAGTGGAGAAGAGACTACAATGGTAATCTACTATAAATATCAGGTTGCAGAAACTATTAAAAGGTAAGAAAAATATTTGCATCAATTGAAAAAGTTGAAGCCATCTCTCCCCTTTTCAAAATATGAAGAACTAACAAGAAAAATTTCACAAAAGAAATGATAAAGATAGAGTCGAAAACATTGTATCATAATAGATCATATGATTTCTTGTAACATTGTATCATAATAGATCATATGATTTCTTGTTATAACACATACAATATTCTTATTGAAAAGATTGAAGATATGCAAGAGAAAATATCTTTTTCTCTTTTTGCAAATTCGATGGGGATAATAAAAGAATATTGTGCTCCATTGTAAGAGACCAAGTCTCAACCTACTACTCAAGAAAATGAGGAAGAACACTCAAAACACAAACCAAATAGTGATGGAGTCTTAGCAGAGCAACTTCACTTATTGAACATGAAGAGGCCAAGATAGAAATAAATGTTCCAATCCATGAACCATCAATTGATCTTTCATTGTGTAATAAGTTTAAAATTCATTGTTTCATGAGAGCATCTCTTTGTGATGACTTGGGTTTAGTGAGATGGGTATATTGGTAAAAGTGCATGAGTAGACAACAACTTTAGAGTTAATTTTTAGATTGGAGTGGTCAATTATCAATGTACATTGTGAAGTTTGAAGTTCACCATATGTTGTTTCAGACATTGCATTTTTTAGTACAACTGATTGTACAAGTTGGTGTCAAGGGGATTTTTCTTCTAGCTTTGAGCCTTTGCACATTCATAAGACACCAACTAATGGTGCTTGGATGAGAGATGTTTATCTCATCTTGAGGATGCATACCATTTCTTCAACCGAACATGTTGGAAGAATATGATGACATTGGAATTTGCATGATTGATGCAGTGCTTCATCAGATGCTACAAAAGGGTAGTGTTGCTAATGACAATTATATCGAATTAGCACAACAGAGTCATGAAGTAATGATTCTAAGATTGATATGGGATCCTCGTATTTGGTTTAGCATACATATGCAAATTTCTTGAGGGAAAGTTATCTTTGAGAAGGGAGGACTGCAATATCCCCAATTTTGATAAAGTGATATTACTTAAATTAATTAATTAATCAAGTTGTCCAAAAATAAATATTATTTTTAATGGATAACTAAATATTAATTAATTCTTAAAATTAATAAAATTGAATAAAATCTCAATGGGGTTGTGCTCTAATGGCAAGGCCATAAGGTTCTCAAGATGGAGATCCATGTTCAAATCCCCAAAGTGACATCTAGTCTTGGAATTCCAAATGGTGGCTCTTGGACTTCCATTGTGACTTCTATGTTTATCTAAGTTGATTAAGTGTCTTGTTAGTTAAATATGTTGATTGTGGAGGAGGTCCCCATTGTGACCTCCCCTAGACTTGGGCTACGCTAAAAAATCTAAAAGTTTACTAATCAAAAGAATAAATTTGTAATGTCCCCTTCTCAGACCTGATCTTTGACTTGGTCATTATTGGCTTCAGGGCATGATTGAAGAGTTAAGTTGATATATTTAATTAAAAGGTCACATTTTAATATTATATTCGAACGTTGACTCCTTGGCCTAGTCTATTGACTTTATGTTGTTTTGAAAAGTGGGCTTTTTGAGGGTGGCGCCTTCATTAAAGATTATTTTATTAATTTCCAAAGTCTAAGCAAGCTTAATGTGGGCGTATTTATCAAGGTATTGATTTTAATTAAAATATCAATATTAAGCTTGAAAGGAAAAGGATGCCATCTTGGAGAAAGGATTAGGGTTTGGATATTGAAGTGGATTTTAGGGTTTTGTGAAGTCAACAGGAAGTTATAAAAGGAAGACTTTGAGCATCATTTCACATCTTTGGTCTACAGTACTGTTATGTTGCCGGTTTGGCTCTGGGTTTGCTTCGAGGAATGAAGGCCTCCTAGCTTGGGCATCGCTTCTTGTTTGTAAGACAACAACTAGTGGTGATTTTAGTTTAGTTTGTGAGTTCCTTGAAATTTGTGCATTGTAATCAGCATTGTAGTTCTTAGTTTCTAATTTTTGCATATTAGAAGTTCCTGGTTTTTGCATGTTAGCTTCAGCAGATTGGATGTTTAATTCATAAATCAAAAAAGACAAAGAAATTCGTTGTGTGTATTGCATATTCCCTTCCATGTAGGGAAGGCGCCCATGTGTGCCAATTTGTAGATTTATTTGTGAAGCATCAGATTTTTAAAAGAGAAATCGCCCTTTCCAGCTGGGTCGTACCTTTGTTGTCTTGGGAATTGTGCATTGAGTGTTAGATGCTTTTAAAGTCTGTTTTCTGTTCTTAGTCTGAGCACCTCCTTTCTATTAGAGTTTTGCAATTGATATCAAGCATTTTGAATGAGTAAAGAGTGAGTTCCAAGCATTTCAAAGGAATACTATGTTGCTGGTTATTTGTTGAAAGGTGCAGGTCTGTTAAATCAGTTTGGAGAAATCTGCAATATCTTTATTCGATGGTGGTGAGAGTTCTTTGAAAGCGATGGGAATGCTTCATTGAAGATTTATTCAAGTCTGGAGAAAAGGTTGGATCTGTTTATTGCCATTTCCGCTAATCTTACTTCTCAGCAAAGGAATTCATTAATATTGTACCTCTCTATTTATATGCTGATATGTATTGTTTGCAAGATTTCATCTTTCATAGTGTAAGCTGGCAGTAGTACTGACAACAGAGTATAATCTTGCTTTATCAAATTGTAATGCTCTTCTTACTTTCAGCATTTGATATTGTATTTAATTGACCTCCGCCCTATGGTAGCTACTTTCCCATTCTGGGTTAGCAAGCACATTCTAGGTGTTGAGTATTTCCAGCTTCCGCATTTCTTTTCAAGCATTGTTTTGTAATCACTCTGCCATATGGTCGCCCCTCACTCCATTTTGGATTGGGTAGCACATACTTGGTGTAGAGTTCCCTTTCAGCATTTAGGGTAGAAGATCCTCTGACCATATGCTCGCCATCATCGGCGCCATTCTTGGTTAGAGTTACTACATAAGCAATTTGTTTTAGATCCTCTGACCAATGCTCACACCTTGCCCACAACGGGATCCTGGTGTACATTCTGGTTAGAGTTGCTTCAGCACGTTTTGGTTTATCTTCTAACCTTAACGGGTGCATTGAATGTAATTTGTAATTTGTACAAACGAAAAAATTTGGCTCGGAATACTTCAGTGGTATCAGAGCCAAGATCTTGCCATCCTGTGAACAATTTGTCTATGAGTGACAGAGAAAAGAGGTACATTGCAAGGGAAGACAAGAAGGTTGGAAAACAGTTCCAGCTTTATCAGGCTCCAGAAGGTCAGACAGCTTCAGAGATCTTGAGGGCTCATTGGGAGTCTTCTCATGAATCAGATATGGCAGAGGGTGAGAGATCAGTTGGGGGTAACGAGAGAGTTACCAACAACAGAGATGACAGTGGGAAAGGAAGAGAAAGATCTATGAGTCCCGGAAAGAGATTTGAAAGAAAGATGGATGCCTTGATGGACATGGTATCTCTCATGATGGGGAAAGTGGGTCAGAATACCACTCCACAGAACAACTCAGGGCATAGAGGAGAGCATAGTGCCTCCAACCAGCATGATGGACATGCAGCCCGGACTGTGTCAAACAATACTTATATTTATTCCAGGCCATTCAAACCCACCTTTTTGGCACCTGAAAACACTCAACCAGAGCCTAAAGAGAATGCTTCATTTGTGGAGCAGTTGAGACTTGGTCGTGCAGAGTATGATTCTCTACCTGACGACATCAAGATGGATATGTCCTATAACGATTTCATGGATCATAAAAGGAAAAACAAAGGACAAGGGAGACACTATGATCAAAGAAGACCATCAAATCAAGGAGACTTGTACCAAGCTGTCAACAAGGTGACACTTCCACACTTTAACGGGAGTGATACCAGTTCAGCCCGAGCTTGGATTCAGAAGCTGGATAACTATCTAGCTCTCAGACCTATGGCAGAAGAGGAAGCGATCAAGTTCACTACGCTACACCTTGATGGGGTGGCGCATGAATGGTGGTACCATGGCCTAGTTACTCTGGGTCATCGGTCTATCACAACTTATGATGAGTTCACTACTAGGCTCATCGAGAGGTTTGAAAAGAAGGATTCTGAAATTCATTTCAGAGAACTCGCACAATTGAAACAGTATGGCACTGTTGATGCCTACATTGCGGAGTTTTAGAGACTCTCAGTCATGGTGACTGGAATCACGGAGAGGAGATTGGTGATCCTTTTCAGTGAAGGGTTGACAAAACCACTCAAAGGTTGGATTAAAGCCTTTGATCCACCAACCCTGCAGGAGGCCATGAAGAAGGCAAGAAACATGGAGTGGGCTGCTCCTAAGGCAAAATTTCAGTCAAATTCCCCCTTCCAGAAAAGGGATAAAGGGAAAAGACCTCAGCATAGACCTCCTTTGAGACCTCAGCACAAGGAGTTCAAACATCACAATCCCCATGTCACTAGGTTGGATCCTGAAACCCTGAATGAACTCAGAAGAAAAGGGTTGTGTTTCCGGTGTAGGGAAAAATGGTCTCAAGATCATGTTTGCCCTAAGGGAGTTAAATTCAATCAAATTGAGTACTATTCTGTTGGTGAAAGTAGTTCTGATTTTTCCGACCAGCAATCTGATTTTGAAGAAAGTGAGGTAGAAAGAGCTCCAGAAGAGTCCGGAGATGAGAAGGAAAGTAGTGGAGTTTTGGCTCAGCTTTCGAGCTTCCAAAGAAATGAATCATTCAAGGTTCGAGGGATGATCAAAGGGCAGCGAATCGTTGCCTTGATCGACACTGGAGCAACACATAACTTCATTGATGAAGTTGTGGTAGCAAAGAAGGGGCTGCAAACAGAGGAGTTTGAGGGCTTCAAGGTCATGGTTGTCGATGGATTCCATATTTCATGTACTAAGAAAATCTCGAACCTGACCATGCAATTGGGGAATTACGAAGTCAAGGATGACTTCTATGTAGTCCACATTGGAGATACTGATGCTGTCCTAGGCATTCAATGGTTGCGTTCTCTTGGGGAGATCTCCTTGAATTTGCAGACTATGGAGCTGAAGTTTCAATCTAATGGGAAGAAGATAGTTCTAAGAGGAATGTCCAATGGGGGCCCTCGGGTTGTGTCATTCAAAAGAATAGCAAGGCTGATCCGTCACAATCAAGCCGAGTGGGTTGCAGAGTGCATGATCCTTCCTGCTAGTCCGGTTGAGACTAAACGAGACCATCCTCCTGATGTTCAGTCTCTGCTCACGAAGAAGAGAAAGGTCTTTGCAGACTTGCCTCCTGGACCAACACCTGAACGGGGTTTAGAACATATCATAGAGCTCAAGGAAGGAGCTAAACCGGTGATTACAACTCCATATCAGTACCCGAAGAGGCAAAAGGATGAGATTGAGAAGAATATTCAAGAACTCTTGGAGATGGGTTTCATTCGCCCAAGCAAGAGCCCCTTTGCATCTGTTGTGGTTCTTGTGAAGAAGAAGGATGGTACCATGCGCATGTGTGTGGACTATCATGCTTTGAATCAAAGCACCATAAAAAACAGATACCCCATTCCCAGGATAGATGAGCTCATTGATGAGCTACATGGGGCCAAGTTCTTCTCGAAGATCGATTTGAGATCGGGTTACCATCATATTCGAATGAGAGGATCGGATGTGGAGAAGACAGCTTTCAGATGTCACTATGGCCATTTTGAATTCTTAGTCATGCCATTTGGGTTGACTAACGCTCCGGCTACCTTTCAGTCTTGCATGAACCGTGTTTTTTAGAATTAGTTAAGGAGGTTTGTATTGATTTTTTTTATGACATTCTGATTTACAGCAAGACTTGGGAGGATCATCTCAAGCACTTGGAGGAAGTGCTTAGTATTCTGGAATCTGAGAGTTTGTTCGCAAAAGCATCCAAATGTGAATTTGGAATGGAGGAGTTACTGTACCTTGGCCACATAATCAGTGCTGAGGGAGTAAAGGTGGATCCTGAAAAGATCAAGGTAGTAGTTGAGTGGCCACCTCCTGAGAACTTAACTCAGTTGAAAGGTTTTATGGGTCTTTGTGGTTTTTATCGAAGATTCGTAAAGGGGTATTCACAGAATGCTTCTCCCCTTACTAATCTCACCAAAAAGGGAGCCTTTTGTTGGTCAGAAAAGGCTCAAATTGTTTTTGACAAGCTCAAGAAGATCATGAGCTCGTGCCCGGTTCTGGCTATTTCGGATTTCTCCAAGCCATTCGAGCTGCAGTGTGATGCATTAGGTGAAGGAGTTGGGGCTGTCCTGATGCAAGACAAACACCCTATTGTGTTTGAGAGCCGAAAATTAAGGGGTGTGGAAAGAACATACTCAATTTATGACAAGGAAATGCTTGCCATTATGCATGCATTAGCCAAGTTCAGGCAGTACTTGGTGGGGAACAAGTTTGTGGTTAAGACTGACCACAATAGCCTCAAGCATTTCATGCACCAGAAGGACCTAAATGAGAGGCAACAGAAATGGGTGAGTAAGCTTCAAGCTTATGACTTTGACATTGAATATGTCAAAGGGAAAAATAATATCGTGGCTGATGCTTTATCCAGGAGACCTCATCTTAGCTCATTATGTGAGCTTACTGCAGATTGGAGAGACATGTTGCTTGTTGATTATGCCAAAAATCAGTTTGCAACCAGCATTCTTGAGGGTACTTTTCATGATGAAAGGTACAAGGTGGTTGAGGGATTGATACACTATAAGGGAAGAATCTTTCTGGTGGCTGATTCTAAGCTTAAGAAGAAGATTCTTTTGACATTTCATGATATTCCGGTTGCTGGTCACCAATGTTTTTTTAAGACATATAGGTAGATCCGAGAGAGGTTTTCTTGGAAAGGGTAGAAAGGAGAAGTACAACGCTACATTCAGGAGTGTCCTGTTTGTCAAGTGAACAAGAATGAGCATACATTACCAGCTGGTTTGCTGCAACCACTTCCTATTCCCAATCAAAAATGGGAAAGCATCTTGATGGATTTCATCACAGGTTTTCCCAAGGCCCAAGGGAAGGATTGTATTTATGTAGTGGTGGATATGCTAACCAAATTTGCTCATTTCTTTGCCATTACCAGCACTTTTTCTGCAGCCCAAGTTGTAGATCTGTTTTTTCGAGAGGTGTTTAGGCTGCATGGGTTGCCAAAGAACATTGTGAGTGATAGGGACAGCAAGTTCCTAAGTACTTTTTGGCAAGAAGTCTTCAGAATGAGTGGTACTGTGCTCACTCCAAGCACTAGTTACCATCCCCAAACAGATGGACAAACGAAAGTAGTGAACAAGTGGTTGGAAGGCTACTTGAGAAACTATGTGTCAGAACAGCAGAGAGCTTGGGTCAAGTGGCTGCATATAGGCGAGTACTGCTACAATTCTTCTTTTCATATGTTGATTAAGATGTCTCCTTTCTTGGCTCTTTATGGGTATGAAGCACCTAGCTTTGCCGATTTGGTGTTTGGTGAGAGCAGAGCACCCCAAGCCAAGGACTTGTTGCAGCAAAGTCAAGACATCATGAAATCCTTGAAGGATAATCTGCAGATTGCATAGAATCAGCAGAAGATGTATGCTGATCAGAGACATGTTGAGCATTCTTTCAAGGTTGGGGATATGGTTTATCTCCGATTGCAGCCTTATAGACAGTCTACTCTCAAGAAGAGTGGAGCTGAGAAGCTCAAACCTCATTTCTATGGGCCATTCAGGGTCATTAGAAAAGTTGGGGCAATAGCTTATGAGTTAGAGCTACCTTCTGATAGCCGAGTGCATAATGTTTTCCACATGTCTCTCCTCAAGAAGGCACTTGGACATAATGTGGCTGCTTCATCACAGTTGCCACCTTTGGATGAGGAGGGACAGTTAGTTCTAATTCCAGAGGAGATACTTGATTTCAGAGAATGTTCTTTGAGGAAAAGAACTATCAGAGAATACCTGGTGAAGTGGAAGAACCTGCCTATGGAGGATGCGACTTGGGAAAGTGATGAGATTCTGCAGCATCCTGGTTTGCGATTGCTTGAGGACAAGCAATCTTGGGGAGTGCGGACTGTAATGTCCCCTTCTCAGACCTGATCTTTGACTTGGTCATTATTGGCTTCAGGGCATGATTGAAGAGTTAAGTTGATATATTTAATTAAAAGGTCACATTTTAATATTATATTCGAACGTTGACCCCTTGGCCTAGTCTATTGACTTTATGTTGTTTTGAAAAATGGGCTTTTTGAGGGTGGCGCCTTCATTAAAGATTATTTTATTAATTTCCAAAGTCAAAGCAAGCTTAATGTGGACGCATTTATCAAGGTATTGAATTTAATTAAAATATCAATATTAATCTTGAAAGGAAAAGGACGCCATCTTGGAGAAAGGATTAGGGTTTGGATATTGAAGTGGATTTTAAGGTTTCGTGAAGTCAACAGGAAGTTATAAAAGGAAGACTTTGAGCATCATTTCACATCTTTGGTCTACAGTACTGTTATGTTGTCGGTTTGGCTCTGGGTTTGCTTCGAGGAATGAAGGCCTCCTAGCTTGGGCATCGCTTCTTGTTTGTAAGACAACAACTAGTGGTGATTTTAGTTTAGTTTGTGAGTTCCTTGAAATTTGTGCATTGTAATCAGCATTGTAGTTCTTAGTTTCTGATTTTTGCATATTAGAAGTTCCTGGTTTTTTCATATTAGCTTCAGCAGATTGGATGTTTAATTCATAAATCAAAAAAGACAAAGAAATTCGTTGTGGGTATTGCATATTCCCTTCCATATAGGGAAGGCACCCATGTGTGCCAATTTGTAGATTTATTTGTGAAGCATCAGATTTTTAAAAGAGAAATCGCCCTTTCCAGCTGGGTCATACCTTTGTTGTCTTGGGAATTGTGCATTGAGTGTTAGATGCTTTTAAAGTCTGTTTTCTGTTCTTAGTCTGAGCGCCTCCTTTCTATTAGAGTTTTGCAATTGATATCAAGCATTTTGAATGAGTAAAGAGTGAGTTTCAAGCATTTCAAAGGAATCCTATGTTGCTGGTTATTTGTCGAAAGGTGCAGGTCTGTTAAATCAGTTTGGAGAAATCTGCAATATCTTTATTCGATGGTGGTGAGAGTTCTTTGAAAGCGATGGGAATGCTTCATTGAAGATTTATTCAAGTCTGGAGAAAAGGTTGGATCTGTTTATTGCCATTTCTGTTAATCTTACTTCTCAGCAGAGGAATTCATTAATATTGTACCTCTCTATTTATATGCTGATACGTATTGTTTGCAAGATTTCATCTTTCATAGTGTAAGCTGGCAGTAGTACTGACAGCAGAGTATAATCTTGCTTTATCAAATTGTAATGCTCTTCTTACTTTCAGCATTTGATATTGTATTTAATTGACCTCCGCCCTATGGTAGCTACTTTCCCATTCTGGGTTAGCAAGCACATTCTGGGTGTTGAGTATTTCCAGCTTCCGCATTTCTTTTCAAGCATTGTTTTGTAATCACTCCGCCATATGGTCGCCCCTCACTCCATTCTGGATTGGGTAGCACATACTTGGTGTAGAGTTCCCTTTCAGCATTTAGGGTAGAAGATCCTCTGACCATATGCTCGCCATCATCGGCGTCATTCTTGGTTAGAGTTACTGCATAAGCAATTTGTTTTAGATCCTCTGACCAATGCTCACACCTTGCCCACAACGGGATCCTGGTGTACATTCTGGGTAGAGTTGCTTCAGCACGTTTTGGTTTATCTTCTAACCTTAACGGGTGCATTGAATGTAATTTGTAATTTGTACAAACAAAAAAATTTGGCTCAAAATACTTCAAAAATTAAATAAAATGATATATTTAATTGTCACTTTATTTAATAATATTCTTCTTATCCTCAAGAATTAAATTTACGCCTATCTTCTAGAAGGTTGATGAGATTTTTTGAAAGGACTTTAGGATGAATTGAAGATGTTCAGATTGCTATTGAAATTGATATGTAACACATTTCCTTTCCTAGGAGTGAATTTTCAAAGGATGCAAACTCTTGCAGCTTGAAGGTTTGGACGAAAACCAAACCCATCCCTATGAAGTGATTACAAATCATAAGTCACTACAAAGTAGATTTATTGTAGTTATAATAGGTTTGGAACCCTATTCCAACTCAATAATGTGTTCAAATCCCTATCTAGAGGTAATCCCAAAGGCATGTCATTGAAAACTAATCTATGCTTATCAAGAATTTTCTAAATTTCAAAATGGATATTACCTTGTTTCTTGGAGGAGCTTGTTGGATGAATTATAATTCCTTACCCAAGCTACTTGTCCTCTTCAAAAATTCCTCTCAATCCTTTTTGTAGTGACTATTCAAGGTGCTCCATTTGATAAGTCTCTCAATAGAACCCCTTTCCCATCAGATCGAAACTTAAAATCCATCATTTCATTATTCAAATAGTAACCTCCAATAGATTGCAGCCATTGGACACCTAATACAATGTTTGTTTCTCCAATACCCACTACATAGAAGTCATCACATAGCTCATAATCACCCAAAGTCATCTTGAGTTGTCTAATCACCCAAGTGCATGCCATAGTAAACTCATTGGAAATAGTGACATTGAAGCCTTTGAATTGCTCTACTTTAAGTCATCTTCTCACAACAAATCCTTCATTTAAAAAGTTGTGGGTAGCCCCAATATCAAGTAGAACATTCATCCTTTGTCCAAAAAGCACTCCTCAAATCCTAAAAGGGTGATACCTTGGAGCTCTTAATAAGGCCACAAAATTGTCTTCTATGTTGATTTATTTTTCTTTGTCTCCTTCCTCTTCTTCTTGGGTATCATAGAATTCCACATTGCCAACTGATTCAAAATTTGAAATAGCTACAATAAATTGCAATTGTCCTTTACCCAAGCATATGTATCTTGGAGCCCATGTTTCTTTGCAAGTGAAGCAAAGTTTTTTCCTTTGTAGCTCACTTCTTATTTCTTCATCCACCTTCGTATTTGTTGCATTTGGTACATTCTTTGATGCTAGCAGTGGGAATATCTTTTTAATTGCCCTTATATTTTGAAGGATTAGGAGGCCTTTGATTAGTTACTAGTTTCTTAGGCATAAAAGTTTCTATGATGCAAAATTCCGTTGATAGCTTCCTGCAAGGTCAAAGGTGAAAAATCCTTAACCAAACCCCTGACAAGTTCTTCAAGTCCTTCAAGAAATAGATAGATAATCCTCTTTTTATATATGTCAAGTACCATAACTAAACTTTCTCAAAATCCTCTACATTATCATTGACAAATTATATTTGCCTCATCTTTGACAACTCTTTGAAATACTATTTCTCATCCTTTGGTTCAAATTTCATATCAATATTTGAATAAATTCATCAAAATAATTTATCCGGTTATTTCCTTGAGTAGTCATACCATGGTACCACCAATCATAAGTTTCATATTCGATATGTAAGATTGTATATTGAACACCATCCTTCTCCTTCATGGGATTGAGAGTGAAGAAGGTTTGTAGTTTCTATAGCCATGCTTTCACTAAAATCTTGGTTGTCCCATCAAAACTAGGAGTTGAAAGCTTACTTAACTTATTCTTGAGCTATTTCCCCTTTTTAATCTTGCTCCTTTTGTTGAACACAAACGAGTATTGAGGGGGAGGTGAATTCGCACTTAAACAGAGGTTAATATGATCATCAACTATTTATCAAAAGTAATTATCTAATTACAAGAAGGAAACCACAGAAGCACACAACCATAACAGTGGATTTACATAGAAAACCCAACAAGGGAAAAACCACAGTGAGAAAGCTACTTGGAACCACTGTCCAAATACAGGCAATAGTAAAAACATGATTACAAATTTCTTTTTGGACTTCAAACCAAGGAAGTAACAACTCACATAAATAAAATAAGCTTATTTTAGGGCATCAACCCAAGGAAGCATGTTGGTTGAAAATTTTGTAAACTGGAAAGGTTTACAAAATGTAGGTTTCAGCCACAGTGTGTGAGATTAAATCTCTCCTCGCAAAGGGGAGATTGCCTTCTTATTGACTTTCCACTAAGGAACTAGTATATATTCTAAAATCAACTATCTATTATATCCAAGGGTGTTACAAAATTCTCTCTTTCAAAACGAATGTTTCCCTATTCTCCTTTTTCATAATAAGGGGGTTCTACTTCTCTAAATACTTGGAACTTTCAAGACACTAACATGAGAAATAATAATCGATAAAGAGTTAAGCTAAACAAAAGAACAACCTAAATATGTACCAGTGCAATTTATACAATTTAGAAACTTGCATAGCACAAAGACTTCCACAATTTCTTATCCACTTTTAACAACAAAGATAACAATATATTGAATCACAAAGACTTTTCGATTAATATTTCCTATAACTTACGAGAGAGAAAATTTGTAGCTCAAAGACATCAAAATTTTCTATCTCTTGACTCTGATTTCTAACTTCAAAACTTGATATTGTAGCTCAAAGAATATCAAATATCAAATTCAAACTTCTTTTAAAACTCACAACAACACTATACTTCAAGTAAATTCAAGGTCATATAATTGCATTGACATAAGAACACTATATTCGTATGAAATAATGCTTCAACACAAATTTTGAAGGCACAACTACTCCTTTATTCTTATTTACAACGAGCATCCTCATATATATAGGAGAGGAGATATGAGTAAAATTAGGAAAAAATCAACTAACTATGACTAAGTCAAAAGTAGAGTTCTATTTGACTTAGGACTTGTGCAATCCTACAAAATGGCACCTGAAGTGTTGATTGCCAACTACAAAAATGCACCTACGACTAAAAAGCATGAAAAATGACTAAGTGCCCTCAGACACTTCATTTTGATCTTGTTTTAGAAACTCTTCAAAATTCTACAAAGCAGACTTCATCTAGGACTCATCAAGACGTTGAGTATTATTGGTGATAACCTTGACTCGAGTAATATAATCTCCCAACCAATGTAACATTTCCTGTGTTTCTTTAGGAGAGATCCTAAGTTGTCTAGAGTAACTTGAAGATCTACTAGTTTGTCAATTGAGGATATGGTAAAATCCTCTTTATCAACTTTTGCACCAATTAGCAAGTTGAATTTCTTGATGATTGCATCCACATGAAGACTCTTTTGATTTTCATCTACGAATGTGCAAGTAAACTCTGATATTTTCTTTACATTTTCTTTTCCCTTATCTACACATTCCTTTTGTGCTTTCTGCATATATCTTTGATGAGTCATTCTAGGGTGTTCATTTGAAGTTTCGACACCTCCCACTACTCAATGTACATGTCCCAAGTGGGAAGCACTCCATTATCAACTAGGATTTTCAATTCAAAGTCTTCTAGCTTCAACCAAGCATTGAAGTCCTTTTCTCGCGTTTACAATTCCTGTGAGAGAAGATCTAGTGTTTTGTCCACTTCAGACTTTACACTTTCTAGATCATTAATCAATGTAGTTGCACATCTTAGGAGATGTGTTCCTTGACTTAGCATTCTATCCATCCATTCAGTGACTACCCTTCCCCATGAAGTGACCTGCTCAGGTTGCTTTATCACTAACTCATGAACTGATGAAGTTACTAGCTCAATTATTTTTAAAGATTTAGTAATATTTATCAACACGATGGTAAGTTGTTCCACCTATGCCTTAAGCTTATCTTTCTTGATCTTATCTTCATCATATCTTGCCACAAGGGTATCAAAAGTTTCCTAAGCATCTTCTATTGTACCATCATGAGTTTGCTTGCTCAATTCAATTTTGTTGATGACATAGTTTTCAGATTGAATTTTATCAATATTTGTGTCTAGAGGAGGCACAATAATCTCAACATACTTGTTCTTGGACTTTTCCACCTTGACTCTAGAAAGAGTCTTGGCATTCTTTGTGGTCTTAGGCTTTACTGGAACCAATTGGTTGAAGTTGAATTCATTTGGGTAGATGGTTTATTTCTTCCTCTTAGGAGTATTTGAGAGCAACCACGGTGGTAAGGAAGAATAATCTTCAACCCCTACAATCATTGTCTGAGGAGGAGTTTCTTGTCCCTACACAACAATGGTTACAATAGGTGGAGTGGAAGTCATGATAGTAGGTGGAATCTCTATAGTGGAAGCATTTGGGTTGTGTGTCATCTCTGACATGAATTTATCAAAGTCATCTAACATGGTAGCAGATACTTGAGACAAGTTTGGGAAGGAACAAAATAATTTTTCAATATTGTCTTGAGGAGTATCTAGGGCAAACTCATTGGTGGTAGAAGAAGGAATGGTATGGACAACCACACTAGAAGCTACTGGAGTATATGAAATAGTGGAACCAAAAGGCACATAATCAGAGTAGAAACTTGTGGGGGTACAATAGTTGGAACAAGATTTGTTACCTGAGGAATAGAGTCTTGCATATCTTTATGTTGATGGGCTTTAGGAGTTCCTGGCAACCTTTCCTCATAGTATTCCTCTTATTGTTCCTCATATAGTAGTCCTTCTTTGGATTGTTCTTGATCAACAAGTTCATTTTCTAATTCTCCTTCTTTTGATTTTCTTTCTATTGAACAACTTAAGTGGAAGATCTTTTCCTTTACTCTTTCCCATGGTAAACTTGTATTTTGGAGCCTTTTGTGGAGCCATAGGATCTTTCTTGTTCTTAGTTCTAAGCTCTAGTTTCTTTCTAATAAGTCCAATAGTATCACCCCCTAACCCAGTATTGAATTATTTCAATTGAATTCCCTTTTGTGTCAACCAAACATTAGTGTTTGCGAGGATGTTCTAGAATCTAGCTCTTATTGAAGTTACTTCCTTTTGACACCATTGGATGAGTAGGAGTGGTGTGTAAGTAATCATTTTGCTCACATATACTTGGTATATAACATTTCCATCATCCTTTAGACGTTTGAGGATATTTGTGATAAAATTCAAGTCTCTTGATGTCTTCTTTAGTCCCAAAATCTATCTAGATATCCTCTATGCAATGTACATGAGTGTAGCCCTTTTTCAATTTATTCTTCATTCCCCTATAATAAAAATCTCTCTTGGTTTTGAAAAATTTCATTGTGACTCTTCTCATTTCTTCATCCATTGCCTTGGCTTTGTAGATAGAAGAAATAGAATACCTCCCAATGGGCAAGGTAAATTTGAAACCAAGTTTATGGGAACCTGATTTTCATTCATGAACTGTAACCATTTGTCGAGCTAAATCCATGAGAACAATTTTATCGGATGGATATCTAGGAGGCATGAAGGTTTGATCATCAAAATATCTAACATACATCTATATTGGTTGACCACATCCCATGCTTCAACTAATACTCTCTTCTTTATAAGGTCTTTGTCAAGCATACAAATGTAATGATAGTGAAATGATGCAAGTTATTCTTTAGAACCAACTAAGAGTAGTACTCATGGACTAGAACCTGTCATTTGTCTCCTTTTGTGGACAAACCAAGAAAGTGCCTCAATGATGTCACAACATAAACAAAGTAGGAATCCATATAAAAATTTAAAGTGGTGGGTACCTTGATGAGCTGGTCACATAGATCACTTATCTATTTATCCTGGTATATATTTTCCTTGTTCTGCCTAATGACATCGATATATTGATGCATCCACTCATAGCATTTTTTAGAGATGGGAAGACCTTTTACTCTGTTGCGAAGAGAAACCAAATTATTTACCTCCATAATGAAGTCACTGTGGTGAAAGGTCTTAGGACATCTAGCAATAGTGGGTCTTGGAGTCTTGAACCAATTATCATTCATATTTCTCTGACACTTGTCTGAGTGTTTTTCATAATAGGCTTGGGTTGTCTACATGTCAACTTCAGTGTATCTACCTATGTTCGGACATTTGAAGATAGTGTCGAAGAAGTCTTCATCCAACCTAATGATCTTTTTACCATCTACATCTTTGGCACATATATTTTTAGGATCAAAATACCTGGCTACTTCGAGCACAAATTCTAGATTTTATGCAGACATAAGAAAGGCTTAAACCAAGTGAATACTATTGTTGATGGTTGACTCCATTTTGTATTATTGAGGTGGCTCTTTAACCCTCTTGATAAATTAATTGAGGTCCACATGGCCTATTTCAATGTCTCTAATATTATCAATGTTAGACGATATTGAAGAAGGTGAAAAGATAGGATAAATATCTTGCTTTTTGAATTTCATGTTTCTCTTGCTAGGAGATGGCTTCGTCGTTTATTAGGAAGTTGAAATTACTACATTTTGTGAAACAATCCTTCTAGAGTTAGACAAAAACCACCATCATGCCTCAAAATGAAGCTCATAAGAAACATTCTTCACTTGGAAAAACAAGCTTGAAGAAACATTCATGACAAAATTTGGGTTAAAAGCCTCAAATTTCACTTAAGAGGTTCAATGATGTAAATCAATTTTATAACCCTGATTTACACTTGTACATTTTAGGCTTACATTGTGTAGTGATTTATTTTAGGTTTATAACCCTCAAACTACACTTGGGATTAAAAATAACAAGTTGGTGCAGTTCAGGTTTATAAACCTGAATTATACTTGTTTACAAGTGAGATGAGCACGGTGTAGTTCTTAGGAGTGGTTTGGGGTTAAAACACCAAACTATACCTCTATGATGTTTTGGGAGTTTGTAATGTGTTCAGTGTAATTCAGGGTTACAACCTCGAACTACACCCAAAGGGAAGAACCCCGGTGTAATTTGGGGTTGTAACCCCGAAGTACACCGTTTGATGAAACTTTGACAAAACATAGAGCCCAATGTAGTTTGGGGTTGTAACCCTAGACTACACCAAGGGTTGTTTGATAAAAAAAAGATATGTAGGTCAATTTTGTTAGCCCGCACTACATGTTAACAATGTGTGGTTCAGACTCACAACACCAAACTACACTTAAGGGAAGTGCAAAAAATGATAGTGATAGTTTCGTTCAAACTTGTAAATCCAAACGATGCCAAAATACATTGTTTTGTTAATTCATTCAATCGAATATTTAAAATGATACATGTTTTGACAACACAATAAACATAGAAAAACCCTAAATTGAAACTAGGGCATGTATTTTACATTCAAAAAATGAATGAAAAACAATGGAGAAAGAAAGATGACATGACTGAACAATAATGTCAAAATTTTAAGCTTTGAATAGTGAATAAAGAATCTCCAATCGGCACCAATGAAGGAAAGGTAGGTTTAACAATAGGAAAACAAAGAGGAATAGAAAAAAAATGATAAAAATGAAAAGAAAGAGAAGTGGATTATAAAAAAAAGAAAGAAAAGAAACCAAGTGAAATAAAAACACTTAGCCATTAATGAGATTTGTGCTTAACATTAATAGGTGTATTCAGGGTTACAAACTGGTGCAGGAGCACCTAGTTTTGAGTCCAGTTTCTTCATTTTGGTGTGTTTTTTCATAGGTTGATTTGGAATGGTGAATAAGAGTCTTCTCTTAGTTCTTAATATGTTTTTGTAGTGCTTGGGTAGGTTGAATGTCCTTAGGACAATGCATTTGCTCAATTTTGGCTTGTAAGCCCTTGTAAGCCTAAAATGGCAAAATCTTGCATTTTGATGAAAAATGCCTTGAACAGCTTTGTTTGGCATTATTAAATTTAAATGTAATGGTTTTTAGTCATCTTAGATGGTTTGGAGGAGAGAATCAAGCATGTAAGGCAAAAATGCACTTTTTGGCAAAAGTTGTCAAAGTTGCTTGACAACTTTTTGCAACGTTGAGCAAAGGGTTGGTTAGGGAACTGATGGAGAGTTAGTTAGGTCAGAAATGGCATATAAAATCTTTGATAATCAATGTAATGAGGTTGTTCAACGCCTGGAGTAGATTATAATACATTTTGAGACCTTTTTTTGAAGTTTTACATTGCATTTGTCAAGAATTAGAGCGGTAAGCCGTACTTAATGGGTTGATTGCATTTTTGTACCTTTCTTGTTGTTTTGTACATGTTCTTGTAGTTCTCAGGAATCAATTTGATTAGTTTATTTTCAGGTTTGAATTGAGTTTCCAATTTTGTAAGCTCTCAACCTGAGTAAGGGTTTGATAGGCCAAGACATGGTTCCAGCTTGAAGTCCTTTGAGTTCTTCTCAATAACCCTTGGGACTAAAGCCATGGAATATTTGTACAGTTTATATAGCTTTTATTTTCCTTTGGAGGTCATTTAAAGGCCAATGAGCATCATTTCCTAGGCGAGCTCAGTCATAGCCCAGTTAGCAATTGAACGAGATTATGCAAGTGTGTGCAGGAATGAGTAGGGTTGGAGTTGCAAAGTGTTTGGGATGAACAAGTGATGTGTGGCAGAATATATGTGTGAGTTTGGAGGTGAGGCAGATCAAGGAAGACACCTAACCCTTGGAAAAAGACCAAAACAAGCCCAAAACCACCTAAAACAAGTATTTCTCGGGTTCCATACCTATATGGTCAGACTGAGTTTCCTAAATTCAAAAGTTGGAAAGCACTTCAAAAAGGGTATCCTCATCAGCAAATATTTTGTGTGGGTCTTTGGATAAATTGGGAGAAAATTCACAAAAATCAGTTAGGTAGGGCTAATTGGGGCTCTAGGGCTACTAGGCCTAGAAAATAGGAAAAGGAAGGAGCGATGGGGAAAAGAATGAAACCCTCACTCAAAACCAATTGATTGACCTTGAAAAACATCCCAAGTACCTACTACACCCTCGGCAAGCACTTGTTAAGATTTTTAGAGTGTAAGGTTGGATTCACCCTTGTGAATCTCAACCATGCTTGAGCAACATGTGAGCACACCTGGATTGGGAGCACTCCTAGAGAGCTTAGGTGTTTAATTGACTAGAAGACAACATGAAAAAAGTATGAAGCCCACAAGGATAACATCTAACTTCCCTTGAGCAAGGAAGTAGCTCTCTTTGAGTAACCTCCCCATCATAGTGGTATCAGAGCTTCCAAAATTTGGGAAGAAGCCAACATATGACAGACACTGAATCAGTAGGAGAGAATAGTTTAAGGATGTTGACCAATGCAGAGTTACCAAAGAAGGTAGAAGACCAAGAAGAAGAAAATAGGCTCCTCTGAGAAAGATTATTGCAACTGGAGAGTAAACTAGATGTAGTTGAAGATAAAACTAAGAAAATGACAATCAAGGTCAATGAAGGGAAGGGTAAAGAAGTTGTAGAAGAGGATAAGACTCTTGAACCAGATCCTATTCTACCTGAAGAACCTTTCCTTAAAGCATTTAAAGCCTTAGGAGGAAACTCCCTAGAAGGAGTGCCACTTTTTTGAGGAAAAATGGAGCCTAAGGTAGTCCTGGAATGGATAGAGGGATTGGAGAATCACTTTGAATGTGATGGAATCAATGAGGCACAAAAGGTGAAGGTAGCCAAGTTTAGATTGAGAGGGGCAGCATTGACCTAGTGGAAATTTATCCAAGAAGTGAGGCAAAAAGAGGGCAAGAACCCCATAGCTATGTGGAAGGGCATGTTAGCCAAGGTGAAAGAGGCATACATCCCTAAGGATTATGAGATCCAGTTGCACAAGAGGAGACAAAATTTGAGGCAAAGAGACTTGGATGTGAGCATCTATACTGAGGAATTTCAGAAGTTGTGTAGATCCAAGGTAGTAGAGGATGAGAACATCAAGGTAGCCAGATACTTAAATGGCTTGAGATGGAATATCCAAGAGGAATTAAGCTTGTTATGCCCCAGCACCATGCACAAGTGCTATCAATTGTCACTAAGAGTGGAAGAAAAGAGCAAGAAGAAACAAGAACAAAGCAACAAAGGCAGAGGTAGGGGAAGAGATGGCAGAGGTCAAAGAGGTAGTTTTGGTGGAAGAAGCGTAGACCAAAGATCCCAAGGGGAATCCAAGTTGGTTGAGAAAAGTGGGGATTCCAATAGCAAGAGCCGATATAAGTATGGGGATCTAGCAACTCTAGTAGAGGAAGGTCTAGTGGATCAGGAAGAGGGTCCTATTTTGCCACCATGAAGTGCTACAACTGCCTTCAACTTGGACACCCAGCCTATGGATGCCCTGAGAAGTCTTCTTCATCCCAAGGAGGTGAGAGGAGAGTAAATTATGCTCAAGATGATGCAACAAACATGAAAGGATCAGAAGTAAGCTTGGATTCAGAGGTTGGAGAGAACCTCATGATAAGGAGAGTCTTGATTAAAGACTCGGTTAAGGAGGAACCTAGCCAAAGGAGATCCTTGTTTAGAATAAAATGTAAGATCATGGGAAAGGTATGTAGAGTGGTAGTGGATTCAGGATCCATAGACAACATAGTGTCAGAAAAGCGGTGAGTAAACTCAATTTGCCAAGAATCCCACATAGTGATCCCTATAGAGTTACATGGTTCAACAAGGGGCAACATGTTCTTGTAAATGAACAAACTTGGGTTGAGTTCACCATTGGAGGTTACAAAGACAAAACATTATGTGATGTCTTACCCATGGATGCTTTCCACCTATTCCTAGGTAGGCCATGGCAGTTTGACAGAAAGGAAATACATCATGGAGAGAAGAATGCTTATACCTTCCAAAAAGATGGAACCACCTACAAAATCTAGTCCATAGGAGACCAAGTAGAGGGTAGATCCAAATGTCTTAATGTGTTGTTGGTTGTTGAGAAGGAGTTCATCAACACACTCAAAGAGGGAGAAGGAGTGGGGTTTGCCATTGTTGTGAAGCCAAAAGAGGACAGCAAGGAGAAGAAGGTGAGCATTCCTAAAGAAGTGCAACAGGTTCTAGATCATTTTGAGGACATCGTTAGTGATGGAACACCAGCTACATTTCCTCCTCAACATGCCATAAGTCATCAAATAGACTTTGTACTCGGAGCTTCTTTACCCAATAAGGCAGCTTATAAAATGATACCGGATCAAAACAAAGAGATAGCCAAGCAAATAAAAGAACTCCTAGATAATGGTCCAATCAGGAAGAGCATCAGCCCATGTGCAGTACCCAACATTTTGGCTCCAAAGAAGGGAGGTACTTGGAGACTTTGTACTAACTCTAGAGCCATAAACTGGATTACTATCAGATATAGATTCCCCATCCCAAGAATTGAAGATTTGATGGATTGTTTGGGGGGTGTTGAATACTTCACTAAGATAGATCTTAAGAGTGGTTACCACCAAATCAGAATAAAGGAGGGTGATGAATGGAAGACAACCTTCAAGACTACAAAAGGACTTTATGAATGGCTTGTTATGCCATTTGGACTTACAAATGCCCCTAGCACATTCATGAGGCTCATGAATGAAGTACTCTGACTACATTGGTAAATTTGTTGTTGTTTACCTAGATGACATCTTAATTTTTAGTAAGTTTAAAGATGAGCATCTTAAGCATATAGAAATTGTCTTGAGTAAACTATGTGATGAACAACTAACCATCAATTTGGAGAAATTTGAGTTTATAAAAAAAGAATTGGTTTATCTTGGGTTTGTAGTCTCAAGAGGTGATTTGAAGATGGATACCTCTAAGGTGGAAGCCATAATCAGTTGGCCTACACCTAGGACAGCAAGTGAAGTGAGAATTTTCCATGGCTTGGCTCAGTTTTATAGAAAGTTCATCAGAGGGTTCGGTGAAATATGTGCACCCATGCTTGAGACAATCAAGGGAGGTGTGAGAACTAAGTTTGTATGGACAAAGGAAGAAAAAAGAGGCTTCAAATTCCCGAAGACAAAGGTGGTTACTCAACCTGTACTTATCCTAACAAGCTTTGACAAACTCTTCATAATTGAATGTGATGCAAGCAACATAGCGGTTGGAGCAATTTTGAGTCAAGACAATAGACCAGTTGCTTTCTTTAGTGAGAAAATCAATGATACAAAGAAAGGGTATTCCTCCTATGATTTGTAATTGTATGCACTTGTCCAATCACTTAGGAAGTGGAGGCATTATTTGTTACTTAAGGAATTTGTGGTTTACACTGATAATCAAGCTCTTAGCTTTCTTAATTCACAAGAAAAGTTAAACCATAGGCATATTAAATGGGTAGAGTATTTGCAGTCATACACCTTTACCATCAAGAACAATAAAGGATAATGTAATAAGTTAGTTGATGCATTGAGTAGGAGGTTACTAACAATGCAAGAAGTGCAGCTCAAAAGCATTGGAGTGGATAGCATTCAAGAATTTGTATGAGGAAGATGAAGATTTTTCTACTGCCTACAAGGTTTGCCAAGGATTTGGAAACCATTTCCATAGTGAGTATGAAAACTACACCTTGCAAGATGGTATTTCATTAAAAGGAGGGCAGCTATGTGTGCCTAGAGGATCTATGAGGGAAAACTTGATGCAAGAAAAGCATAATGGATGCTTGAGTGGACACTTTGTTTTGAATAAGACTTTGGGACTTGTCCAAAGATTATACTTTTGGCCTCAAATGCAAAGAGATATCAGAAGATATGTGGAGAAATGTGTGGTTTGTCAAAGACCTAAGGGTACATCTTCCAATGCTAGTCTTTATCAACCTTTACCTATTCCCAATCGGCCATGGGAGTGTGTAAGTATGGACTTTGTGGTTGGTTTGCCAAAAGCCAAATCAGGTTTTGATAGCATCTATGTTGTGGTAGATAGATTTAGTAAGATGGCACATTTTATTCCATACAAGGTCACTCATGATGCCAGCCACATTACTCACTTGTTTTTCAAAGAGGTTATTAGGATTCATGGTTTACCTATCAACATTGTGTGAGATAGGGATGCAAAGTTTATTGGTCATTTTTGGAAGACTTTGTGGCAAAGATTAGGTACTAATTTGTCTCAGTTCAGCCTATCATCCCCAAATGGATGGTCAAACTAAGGTGGTTAATAGAACACTTGGGAATCTACTTATATGCCTAACAAAAGAGTATGGTCAAGCTTGGGATCAGATCATTCATCAAACAAAATTTGCTTATAATGATAGTGTGAATAGGTCCACCGGTAAAAGCCCTTTTAAGGTGGTGTATGGCATTCATTCTAGAGGAGTTTTGGAACTCAGAGATATGGGAAAGATGGGACAGTAGAGTGAACATGTCTTGGAAATGGCCCAATCAATGCAAGAGGTTCATGAGTAGGTTAGGACAGCCCTATTGGACACTACTCAAAAGATCAAAGACAAGGTGGATGAGAAAAGGAAAGATATCCAATTTGTTGTTGGTGATATGGTGATGGTTCATTTGAACAAAGCAAGACTTAAAAAAGGGGTCCCTAGTAAGCTTCAAATGAGGAGAATAGGTCCTTGCAAAGTTTTGGCCAAGTATGGTAGCAATGCATACAAGGTAGACTTACTCGGTGATTTGGCTTTGTCACCCATTTTCAATGTGGCAAATTCGGTGTAGTATAAGGGCACACTTTTGGCAAAAGATAGTAGAGTTTCATAGGTCTCTCAAGCACTTTCAGACCTACCCTTACCATCTGCACCCATTCCCCAAGCCGAGAAGGTGATAGATTCTAGAATTTTGAAGAAAACAAGGCATACCACCTACATGGAGCAATTGGTCAAGTGGCAGCACCTTCCAACATCAGAGGCTACTTGGATACCTGAGGCAAACTTCTCTAAGCATTAAATTCCTTTTTCTTTGTTGCCTCAAGGTGTCACTTGACTTCTTTTCTTTTGGGGAGTATGGTGTGGGAGCACCTAGTTTTGAGTCTAGTTTCTTCATTTTGGTGTTTTTTTTCATAGGTTAATTTGGAATGGTGAATAAGAGTCTTCTCTTAGGTCTTAATATTTTTTTGTGTGCTTGGGTAGGTTGAATGTCCTTAGGACAATGCATTTGCTCAATTTTGGCTTGTAAGCCCTTGTAAGCCTAAACTGGCAAAATCTTGCATTTTGGTGAAAAATGCCTTGAATAGATTTTTTTGACATTAGGAAATGTCAATGTAATGGTTTTTAGTCATCTGAGATGGTTTGGAGGAGAGAATCAAGCATGTAAGGCAAAAATGCACTTTTTGGCAAAAGTTGTCAAAGTTGCTTGACAACTTTTTGCAACGTTGAGCAACTTTTTGCATTTTTGTGCAAAGGGTTGGTTAGGGAACCGATGGAGAGTTATTTAGGCCAAAAATGGCATATAAAATCTTTGATAATAAATGTAATGAGGTTGTTCAACACCTGGACTAGATTAGAATACATTTTGAGACCTTTTTTTGAAGTTTTACATTGCACTTGTCAAGAATTAGAGCACCAAGTCGTACTTAATGGATTGATTGCATTCTTGTACCTTGCTTGTTGTTTTTTACATGTTCTTTTAGTTCTCAGGAAGAAATATGATTAGTTTATTTGTAGGTTTTAATTGTGTTTCCAATTTTGTAAGCTCTCGGCTTGAGTAAGGGTTTGAGAGGCCCAGACATGGTTCCAGCTTGAAGTCCTTTGAGTTATTCTCAATAACCCTTGGGAATCAAGCCATGGAACCTTTGTACAGTGTATATATCTTTTATTTTCCTTTGGAGGTCATTGAAAGGCCAATGAGCATCATTTCCTAGGCGAGCTCAGTCATAGCCTAGTTAGGAAATGAATGAGATTATGCAAGTGTTTGTATGAATGAGTAGGGTTGGAGTTGTAGAGTGTTTGGGATAAACAAGTGATGTGTGGCAGAATATATGTGTGAATTTGGAGGTGAGGCGGATCAAGGAAGACACCTAACCCTTGGAAAAAGACCAAAACAAGCCCAAAACCACCTAAAACAAGCATTTATCGGGTTCCATACCTGTACGATCAATCTGAGTTTCCTAAATTCAGAAGTTGGAAAGTAATTCCAAAAGGGTATCCTGATCACCAAATATTTTGTGTGGGTCTTTGGATAAATTGAGAGAAAATCCACAAAAACTAGTTAGGTAGGGCTAATTGGGGCTCTAGGGCTACTAGGCCTAGAAAATAGGAAAAGGAAGGAGCGATGGGGAAAAGAATGAAACCCTCACTCAAAACCAATTTATTAACCTTGAAAAACATCTCAAGTACCTACTACACCCTCTACAAGCACTTGTTAAGAGTTTTAGAGTGTAAGGTTGGATTTACCCTAGTGAATCTCAGCCATGCTTGAGCAACATGTGAGCACACCTGGATTGGGAGCACTCCTAGAGAGCATAGTTGTCTAAATTGACTAGAAGACAATATGAACAAAGTATGAAGCCCACAAGAATAACATATGACTGCCCTTGAGCAAGGAAATAGCTCTCTTTGAGTAACCTCCCCATCACAAACCTAAAATGTACCAAGATGTGTATTTCGGGTTTGTAACCCCAAAATGCACCTTGACATAAGAACAAGTGCAAAACCAGAGTTAAACTTCGAAAATGCACCTGCAAAATAAAAAATAACTTTAAAACAAGATTTTGTCAATTTTTTGAATTGACTACTTAGACTCAAAATTGGGGCATACAAGAACTAAAATGTAGGCAAGGGGAGTGAATCGATTTACGTGCTTAGAGCACATCAACTACAAATTGGACAAAATTTGTAGAGGTTATCCCATGTTTATGTGATAGTTAAAAATGGGGATAACAAAGCAATAATTCCCTAAAGTACAGTTTTGGAAGAAAAGGAATGATTGTAATTGATGGCTTTTTCCACTAATCAGTCAATGATTATTTTTGTTTAGCTTCATTAACTACTTCTGGCTCACTGTCTTGTGCATTTTCACATTATCAATACATATTTTGCTTCTTCATATAACAACTTTGATCTTCTTTATATATATATGAAACATGAATTGATTTCATCAGTCAGCCTCATGAAATACTCTTCACAAGTATTCAAAACACCAAATAGATTAGCAGTAGATGAAATGCATAGAGAACTACACTAGTCGGCCACAAAACTCATAAGCCATGAGATATAATGCTCTATAGTTCAAAACAAGATTCAACTGGCCCATACACATCTCAATGCATACTCTCAAATTGGCACAAACACAAAGAAACATGGCACAATCATGAAAACAATGTCCCATTGGCCCATCACCCATTAGACACCTAAAGAAACAATATTGAATTATTTGTGGTACCAGAAGGAGATGACTATCACTATATGCATCAATATACATACAATTTTACCCTTTTAAAATA
This sequence comes from Cryptomeria japonica, assembly GCF_030272615.1. Classification (NCBI taxonomy): domain Eukaryota; kingdom Viridiplantae; phylum Streptophyta; class Pinopsida; order Cupressales; family Cupressaceae; genus Cryptomeria; species Cryptomeria japonica. The sequence continues at coordinate 103,071,193 of NC_081414.1, forward strand.
ATTTTATATACATCCCTAATAATTGATACATGTTCGCGCAAGTACATAACCATTTGTACAAGTGAAGACATAACATACCAGTTCAACTGTATCACTTTGGCACTATGAAAACTAAACTTGTGGTACACCAAATTATCTTTAAATTTAATAGAACATACCTTAGACATCCATGAGCATATCCTTTAAACCGCATGGCCATGTAAAACGGTACAATGGAATGCAAAGCATTATGGCTTGAGCTTTGATACCCTTTACTCTACCTTACCGCAGTCTAGTACACTATCAACTCTTTCTTTTCAAAAGACTCTATGGCATGAAACTCTTAATATAACATCTAGCTATAGCTCAGCAAACTTAACTTTTGAACCACAAGATAATAATATATTGCTATGTGTAGGGACGCAGACCAAAATACAATGTATGTCTTAGAAGATATATTGTTAATGCCTTAAACAATTTTATGTAACATGTCACTATGTGTAGTGTATCAAATTAATAGTAGATTACTGCAAATCACTTAAGACATGCATACTAACTATCATATCTTACTTAGACATCCAATTTGATTATATTTGACATAGATCTCATCAAAATATAGGCTCATCAAGGATATAAAGTATGGATATGAACTTTAGAAGATAAGGTATAACTATGTACAATAAATAATTACTCCTCCTCCACGTTATTGTAATGTTGAATATTTTTCTTCCATATATCTACAAGGTTCAACAACATGATACATATAACATGTCAATCCAATGTCTACACTAAACTCCCCCTTAGTCAGGTCATAGGTTATTTGCACCAATCTCCCTTAGTCATACAAGTGTATCTTTGGTTAGCATATGAGTGTAACATGGGTTGAAATCAATGAAAACATACTTCTCTCTATGTACAACGCCTTCTTATAACCCTTTCTTGGTATCAAGGCATTCATCATGTCCACATAATCTCATAAGGGAACCGAACTCCTAAATTATTTATCTAAATTGATATAGGCTGCCCTCATTGCAACCAAATTTTCTACATTTTATTCTATAGGATTAAGAGGTAGTTATTGAGTGGATGCTTCATTTGTAGGTAAGAAAACACTTTGTAAATATTTTGAAAGGATGGCTTTAAATACTTTTCAATTTCTAAAGGACTCCCCTTCTCATTTGTAGACACTGAACTTTGTAGTTTCTTTGTGAGTAATTTCATCACGATTCTAGTTTCCACCAAGATTTCTATAGTTTGTCTTTGACCATTTTGGATTTCTTGAAGAAAATCCTTATGCATTTCCTCAATATCACCCTTGCTCACTTTGTTGGAAGCTTCTATTTCAGTTTCTTCTAAAGATTGTCCAACAACTCTTTATTACTCTCCCAATGTAAATATCTTCTTTCTCTTTCATTGGGCTACAAAAAATATATCAAACCCTTAGGTTGGAAAGATCATAACTTTGATACCACTATAATAACCCTTCATAAAATATTGAATTAGATTTGAAGAATTTATTAGATTTCTATTATAGATTTGCAAAGAATGGGAAAATGGTGAAATCATGTGTACCAAAATATTCATCAAAACACAACAAAATGGATCAAAAATGGAATGCAAGAAATGTAGAATGCATATTACTTATTGAACATTGTTTTCACGTCATGTTTGCTACTAAAAACATCAAATAATATTAATACATTTTCGTTGCATAAACTATATCAAATGGAACTCCAAATTTGAAGCTCAAACATAGAGACAAACCACTGCAACTTTAAAATAAACTCTCAAAACTCTTAATAACCATTCTCAATAGAAAAGAACATTAGAAAATACTCTAACAATAGTAGAACCCATGGCCTCAATTCTTCCAAGGGCTTACTTTCATTCAAAACTACAAATCAAACAACTAATTGCAAATCCGAGAGCTAATCAACAACACAAAATTCATAGAAGTTTCACACAACTCATGAACAAAGTTTTGGAACATATAACGTTTGATCCTAATATGAAATATCAACAACATATGACTCCATTGTTATTAAATCTTTAACCAAATTTGAAATACTATCTCTTCACAAACCCACAAACTACTAACAAAATCCTTAGAAAATTCACAAATAAAACTAAATCTAAACATTCAACACAATGGCAATCTTTGTGTGAGGCTACACCTTAGTGAACCTCTAACTTCCATCCTTATTCCACCTAAAACCCTCAAACATGCCATTCTTGAATCTTCTTCTCTACAAGTTCAACAACATTTGAAGGACAACAAAATAATTAGCTAAATATCAACTAACTGAGGGAGAAAATGGTATCAAAACCCTCTAAATAATATGCATAACCAAAAATCATGACCAAGAGGGGATAATATTTGAATTTCCAAGAATATAACTCCCCCATCCACTTATCTTACACCTTCTAGATTTCTCGATTCTCACTTGCCATATTCCTGTGTTGTCAAAAAAAATCAAATTCCACTTGCATTCCAAAATGAGCTTCCCAATATCTCACTCCATATTTATCCTCCAAAACATTAAAAATTTTATTTATTAATTCAACATTAAATCTAATTCGACCATTTAACCACAAAGGCAATATTTTCTAGTTTATTTGCAAGTCCCACTTTACTATTTATTGATAACTAGACTTACTATAACTTTTGGCCCTTCCCAAGCTACATCTTCAATAGGAAAACCTTTCCATTTGATCAAATGCTTTGTTATGCTTCTATTTCTTAACTTCATGTCACTTGTTTCCAACACCTCTTTTATAGTTAAAATCATCTTTCCTTCATCATCTAAAGGTGGTACATCAAATGAGACTACTACTTGTTCTTCCACAATGTTCATAATACAAGAAACATCCAAAAAAAATTATGTATTTTCTATTCGATGGAAGCTATGATTCATAGGCTACCTCCCTACCTTTTTGGTAATCATGTAGGGTCAATAGAACCTATGCTTGAGTTTCTTTACTCCATTTCTCTTTAAAAACTCTACTTATATTGCTGAAATCTAAGAAATATCAAGTCCTCAATCTAAAAAACTCTTTGTTCTCTTCTTATCTACATCTACATCTTCTGTCGATTTTGAGCATGATGCAAATTTTCTTTGAGTGACCTGAAAACCTTTTTTCTCTGTTTGAAACAATCACTTGCTACAAGTACTCCACTATCTAAAAATAATATATCAGTTAAAAAAATTACATTATAAGTGTAGAGAGATTGAAATGGAGGCATACCAATATACATATGATGGGAGGTATTGTAACAATACTCCCCTAGATGCAACTGATTTACCCAGGCACTTTGTTGATTTGAAACATAGTTCCTCAACTATCCTTTTATTCATTTTTTTACCATTTTTGTTTGTCGATTTGTTTGAGGATGATAAATTGTGCTAGGTATGAGCTACCTACCTGTGAAATAAAATAATTTCTCCCAAAAATAGCTATGAAACCTTCTTCTCAATCACTAACAATATCCTTGGGAAGACATGAAATCTAAAAATCTCTTGAAAAAACAACTCTATTTCTTGGGATACCTTAAAAGCATATGTGATAGGAAAGAAATGTGCATATTTGGTCAATATATCTACCACAACACATATACAATATTTACCTTGATCCTTTGACAAACTAGTGATAAATTACATGGAGATGATTTTCCACTTTTGTTCAAGAATTTTAAGTGGTTGTAATAATCCTACAAGAAAAAATTTCTCTCTTGTTATGTTGGCAATCCATACACCCTTTCATATGTTTGAGGACATCCTCCTTCATCCCTTTCAAAACAAATATCTCTCAAATATGCTTATATGTTTTGAAATACCATTTATGACAAGCCAAGGGTGTATCATGAAAATCTCTAAACATCTTCTGCCTTGGATCCTAGTACCAAAAATACTCTATTCTTGTAGTAGATCAACACATGAATGACTATGTACCTATCATGCTCCACCAACTCATTCAATACGTTAGAGGAAAAAGAGTCCTTAGCATATTCTAAAATTATGGAGACTTTCCCATTAGCAAAAGTACAAGATAGAGAACATAGAGTAGGCTTCCTAGAAAGAGCATCGACAACTACATTTTTCTTACCTTTCATATATTTATTAGTAAAATCATAAGCTTGCAATTTACTCACCCATTCCTGATCTATCGATTACTTAAATCTCTTTAGTTCAAGAATCACTTGAGACTACTATAAAAAAATTTTAACCACAAACTTTCCACATACCAAATATTGCATAAACTTATTAAGAGTGTGCAAGATTTCTAACATTTCCTTGTCATAAAAGAAATATCCTCTTCCTACTTGGCTCAATTTTCTACTCTTAAAACCTATTGGATGCCCTTTTTGAGTTAGGACATCCCCTATACCTTCTCAAGATGAATTACATTCAATAACACAAGGTAGAAAAAAATCAAGAATTGCAAGCACTAGGCATGCACTCGTTACCTCTTTAAACTTGTCAAATATTTATGTGCTTCTTTTGTCCAATAAAAAGCTCCTTTCTAAGTTAAATCAGTTAAATGGGAAGAAAACTGAGAGAAACCTTTGACAAATCTTTTGTAATAACTACACAAATCGAAGAACCCTTTAATTTGAGAAAGATTGTTTATTGTGGCCAATCCAATATTGTTTAAATCTTCTATTAGTCAACTTGCACTCCCTTAAAATTTATGAAATGTCCCAAGTATAGAATCTCAATCAAAACCAACTCACATTTGGAAAACTTAGCATAGAAAGATTGTTACTCCAATATTCCCAAAAATTGTATCTAGATGTTTTAGGTACTCTTTCCAAGTTTTATTGTAAATCAAAATATCATCAAAGCACCAAAATAAATTTACTAATATGTTTATTGAATACCTTATCCATGTGTAGCATCCTAAAGTTGCACCCTTTGCAATTTTGACAACATTTGGGGCCCTCGCCTTAGTGTTCTTATCCTCACACTTGATTTGGACCTATGTATGCCTCTACCATGCATTAAATATCATATTATTATATTTTACCTTACTGGGACCCCTTAACCCTGACCCAATTTGGGGTAGGACTAGGGCGTGGCACCTTGGTCCTCCCTAATTGGGGCCTAATTTGAACACTTGGCCCTATCCAAAATTTGGGTGGAAAACCTTCCTCCATGGCAGCCTATGTCAGAAAATTAATATGTTTGACGATGGGAAAGTATATAAGAAAGTCTTCCCCTTCCCCTCTCATTTGGGAATAAGGCGGATACATTTATGAAGGCGAAATGGGATCTCAAGCAACCAAGCATTCAAGCATTCATCATCAAGCATTTCTAGAGGTCCTCAAGGCTGCATATTCTTCATCTATCCATTATGGAGCAACATTACATCATTCATTTGCAAGCATGTGTGTGTGATTAGGGTTTTGTCATATTCCTACCATTTCATACAACATATGTAATTACATTCAAAAAGAAAAGAATCATTATCAAACACTACAGATCTGAGGTATATACTTCCATCATTTTATTTCAAAATTTACAATATTTCATTCAAGGTTGATTCCAAACCGGGGTTTGACTTAGGCAAACCCCTATTCCCAACCTTTTTCCCCTTTCTTTATGTGTGCAGGAAACAAGTGTGTAGTTGTACTTCTCAGAATAAGCTTCAAACATAGAGACAGAACAACCCTTTTTGGTGTGCGAAAAATTCAGACAACCATGTTGCTGCATCATGATCCCTGCTTTTTCAAGGAATTTTCGCAAGGTAGATCTGAATTAGCTTATATTATTTGGATCTAGGTGCACGACAAAATCTCAAACCTGTAGCTCATTATTTTCTCAATTTTGTCTTCAATTTTAGTACTTTACCCTAAATCGGTATTTCAACTTACAAAAGAGGGGAAATCACATCATAATCACTTAGTATTCAGTCCTTACCTGATTTGTGACTGAATCTAGTGAATTCCTCCCCTCTTTTGAATGTAAAGGAATTTCTCCCCCAAAGCAAAAATTTATTTTGTGATTTCTCCTTCTATGTTTCAAATTGCCAAATCAAATTTTCCCCTTTACACCATGCAAGATTGGAATGTTGTTGGATCATTAGTGAGAATAAATGGCATAACAAGAAATTCAAAGTGCCCACAATGACATTGAAAATAAATCTTCACCACATATTACTTTCTCATGTGAATTTGGTGATACCCCAATCTCAAATAAATTTTAGAGAAGTACACTATACTATGTAACTCATCAATGAGTTCATCAATCCAGGTATGGGATATCTATTTTTTATGGTCTTCTTGTTCAAATCTCTATAGTCTATACACATTCTCATTGTCTCATATTTCTTCTTCATAAGTACCACTGAGGAAGAAGATGGACTAGACCTAGGCCTTATGAATCCCATGTCAAAGATCTCCTTAATGGCATTCACTATATCTTCCTTAAAATCCATTCGATGATGGTATGGAGTAGCTATAACAGGGTTGTTACTGTTCCAACTCAATAACATCATCAAATCCCCTATTCAGAGGTAATCCTAAAGGCATATCATTGTAAGCTAAACTATGCTTATCAAAAAATTTCTAAATTTGAAAATTGAAATTACCTTGCTTCTTCGAGAATCTTGTTGGATGAATTATGATTCCTCCTTCCCAAGCTACTTTTCCTCTTCAAAAATTCCTCTCCATCATTTTCACAGTGACTATTCAGGGTGCTCCAATTAAAAAGCTTCCCAATAGAACCTCTTTCCCATTAGATTGGAACTTTAACTCCATGGTTTGATGATTCATATAGTAGCTTCTAATAGAGTGCAGCCATTGGACAACCTAAAATAGTGTTCATTTCTCCAATATCCACTACATAGAAGTCATCACATAGCTCATAATCACCCAAAATCATTTTGATTTGTCTAATCACCCAAGTGCAAGGCATAGTGAACCTATCTATAACAATGACATTGAAGCCTGCAAATTGCTCCACTTTAAGTCATCTTCTCACAAAAACCTTCATCGATTAAGTTATGAGTAGCCCCACTATCAATTAAAACAACCATCCTTTGTCCAACAAGCACTCCTCAAATCTTGAAAGGATGATATCTTGGAGCTCCTGGTTAGGGTGCAAAAGTGTCTCCTATGTTGATTTCTTTGTATTTCTCTTTATCTTCTTCTTGGGTATCATTAAATCTCTCATTACTATATGATTTAGAATCTAAAATAACTTCAATAAATATCCCCTTACTCAAGCATATGTGCCCTGGAGCCCACAGTTCTCTACAACTGAAGCAAAGGTTTTTCCTTTACTCACCCCTTGTTTCCACATCCACCTTCTTATTTGTTGCATTTGGAATATTCTTTGAGGGTAGGGGTGGTAATGTCTTTTTCTAAAAAAATCTTCTTTTGTTTCTAAGGATTAGACAACCTTTGAGTAGTTATTGGTTTCTTAGGAGTAAAAGCTTCAAGCTACAAACTTCTTTTGATAGCTTCTTCCAAGGTCAAAAGTGAAAAAGACTTAACCAAACACCTAATAGGTTCTTCAAGGCTTTCAAGAAACATGTAGATAATCCTCTTTTTAGACATGTCTAGTATTATAGCAGCAACTTTTTAAAAATCCTCTATATACTAATTAACATATTTAGTTTTCTTTAACTTTGACAACTCTTTGAAATACTCTTCCTCGACCTTTTGTTCAAATTTGACTATCAATCTTTAACTAAACTAATCAAAATTATATATATCTGGTTATATCCTTAAGTAGTCATACCATGATACCACTAGTCATAAGTTGCATCTTTAAGTAAGGTTTCATATTGAACAACATCCTTCTCCTTCTTGGGATTGAGAGTAAAGAAGGTTTATAGGTTCTATATCCAGGCTCTTGCTGAAATCTTGTTTGTCCCATCAAAAATAGGAGCTGAAAGATTACTCAACTTATTCTTTAGCTCTTTCCCACTGTTACCTTGGTCCTTCTTATAACCCTCTCTTGGCAGCAAGGTATTCATCATGTTCACATATTCTCTAAATGGAACTGAACTCATGAATTTTTCATCTAGATTGTTATAGGTTGCACTCATTACAACCAAAACTCCTACAATTTGTTCTATTGTCTTGAAAGATAGTTTCTAAGTGGATGCTTCAACTATACGTAATAAAATACTCTATGAAGATTTTGAATAATATGACTTTGAAAATTTTAAATTTTTTTGAAGAACTCTCCTTCTCATGTGTAGACATTGAACTCTATAGTTTCTTTCCAAGTTATCTCATCACCTTTTTGGTTTCCACAAGGCTTTCTATAGTTTTTCTTTAACCATTTTGGAGTTCTTAAAGAGACTTTCTATGCATTTCCTCGGTATCACCCACGTTCACTTTCTTGGAAGCTTATAAATTTCAATTTCTTCTAAAGAAGAATTGTCCAAACTCCCTTCATTCCTCTCCTACTCTAAATGTCTTATGTATCTTTCACTGGGCTACATAAATTCTATCAAATTCTCAGGCTAGTAATATCATATCTCTAATACCTTTGTAATAACCCTGGCTAAAACATTGAATCAAATTTGAATAATTTCATTAACTTCTATTGCATATTTGGAAAGAATAAAAAAATAGTGAAATTGGATATATCAAAATGTTCATGAAAACACAACCAAATGGATGGAATAACTAATGCAACTAGTGTAGAATGTATATTACTAATTTGGAATTTTTATTCACATCATATTATAGTTGTATACTTCTACAAAAAAACACATCAAATAAAAATTCAAATTTGAAGCTCAAACATAGAGAGAAACCACAATAACTTCAAGATAAATTCCCCAAACTCCTAAAAACTGTTCTCAAAATAAATGCACATGAGAAAGGAATCCAATAGTAGTAAAACATCTAGCCTCAAGGCTGCAAAGGATTTACTCTCACTTATAAATACAAATCAAACAAATACTTGCAAATCCTAGAGCTAACCAACAATGCAAAATGCATACAAACTTCACACAACTCATGACCAAAGTTATGGAAGATATAATGTTTCATAGTAACACGAAATAATAGTAGTATGACCCCATTTCTACTATTAAAGCTCTAACAAAATTTTGAAATACAATCTCATCATAAACCCACAAACTACTAACAAAACCCTCACAAAATGTTTAAAGAAAACTATTGAATATGAACCTTCAGCACAATAGTAATCTTTGTGTGAGCCTACACCATAGTGAACCTCTTACTCATGTCCTTGTCCACCTAGAAACCCTAAAATGTTTCTTTGTGAACCTCCTTCTACGTAGGTTTGGTAGCCTCTGAAGAATAAAAAAACAATTAGAAAAATTTAAAGTGAATGAATGAGAAAACGGTACCAAAACCCTCTAAAATACATGTGTAACTAAAACTCACTACCAAGAGGGGAGAATATTTGAATTTCCAATAATATAACTCCCCCATCCACTTGTCTTCCACCTCTTAACTTTTTTGGTTATCACTTGTCACTTGCTCATGTTGTCAAAAGATTCTTGATGCCACTTAACATTCTAAAATGTGCTTTCCAATTTTCCTACTCCATATTTTGCTTCCAAAACATTTCAAATAGCATTTATTAATTCATATTTAAATCTAATTTGATCATATAGCCACAAAGTTTTATCTGCAAGTTTTGATTTATTGTTTCTAGATAACTAAACTTACTATAAATACTAAGTACTATTACTGGAAAAGGGACATGACATGTCCTCCATCCCAAAGATTTCTTGATGCAGGAGCACCGGTTGAGCAATTTTCAGAGGAATTGCTTGAGATCATGGCATTTCTTCTTGTTTGAGTGTTTAGCGTTGTGGTTTTTGGTTTATTCCCTTGTGTTCGTTGTCTTTATCGTGTTCAAGTTTCATGGCTTTTGGATTTAATCCCGATGAGTTATCGATTTCGGTATTGGCCCGGTTGATATGTTCTTACCGATTAGTCTGGCAATGTGTTGAGTGAAGTTGGATCGAGTTGCGGTGGATCTTCATAACTTGCAGATTGTGCATTTATGTTTCTTGTGTCATGTCCAATGTTCCCAAAGGACCGCGCATTATTTTATGCATTTTGGAAGTTGTTCTTAATGATTTGAGTCAACATGTTACCGTTACACGTTTCATGAACCAGTTGGTCTTTGGGCCGACTTGATTGAGTTGTTATTATTTGTGGTTGGTATAAATGGAAGCTTGTGAATCATTTGAGAGGGCAGAAGATAGTAGTTCAAAGACAGAGTTTAGAGATCGAGCAAAGATGTAGATCCGGCGAGATTCTAATCCGATGGACTGAGGCCGGAAGGCTAAGATCTGGATTAGGGTAGAACCGGTAGACTGTTTTTGGAGGCCGATCTAATATATGTATGATCTACAGATTTGATATCTATGTTGTAAGCATTTTTTGTATCCTAGACTGCGACCCAACATGTGGCATATGTAATTCTTCAAGTTGTTATAAGATTTATTCATATTGTTTACTAGTTGTGTATCATGTGATGTTACCGGTTGTTCTTTCTGTTATTTCTGGCATCTTATTACTGGTTATCGATATATTTGGCATGGGTTTGTGTTAGGCTACAAGGTTGGGTTGTCCTTCATTGGATCGCCCTACTTTGACTGCATCAAATGGTATTAGAGCTGGTTTGTGAACCTGTTGTTGGACGGAGTGTTGATTATGCACCGGTTGGCTGGAGAGAAACTTGAGGCAACTTGTAGACTTGTTCAGATCATCGAACATGAGACAGAGAAAGGTTTGCAGGTAGATCTCTAATCCTAGAGCTTGAGCTTGAGGCAGTTAGTGGGTAGAGACTTGAACATATCGTCGATTGAGGCAGGCTATAGTTTGGACCGGTAGATCGCCGTGGAGAGGCAACCGGAAGTTGTAGACAAATCATCGAACCCCCCTAAGGTAGTTGCAAGTACCTACTGATAGGTCATCAAACCAGATCAAGTGATGGGACTCACTTTTCAATTAACCCCGAGAGTCTGATGCAGGAGTGCCGGTCTAGTTCTTACTGGTTGAGCAGTTTTCAATGGAATTGCTTGATATTGTGGCATTTCTTATTGTATGAGTGTTTAGCATTGTGGTTTTGGGTTTATTCCCATGTGTTCGTTGTCTTTATCGTGTTCGAGTTTCATGGCATTTGGATTTAATCCTATTGAGTTATCGATTCCAGTATTGACCTGGTTGATATGTTCTTACCAGTTAGTCTGGCAGTGTGTTGAGCGAAGTTGGATCGGGTTGCGATGGATCTTCGTGACTTGCGGATCGTGGTTTTATGTTTCTTGTGTCATTTCCGATGTTCCCGAAGGACCACACATCATTTTATGAATTTTGGAAGTTGTTCTTAATGATTTGAGTTGACATGTTACCATTACACGTTTCATGAACCAGTTGGTCTTTGGGCCGACTTGATTGAGTTGTTATTATTTATGGTTGGTATAAATGGAAGCTTGTGATTCATTTGAGAGGGCAGAAGTTAGTAGATCAAAGATATAGTTTAGAGATTGAACGAAGATGTAGATCCAACGAGATTCTGATCCGATGGACTGAGGTCGAAAGGCTAAGGGTCCGGATTAGGGAAGAACCGGCAAACTATTTTTGGAGGCTGATCTGATATATGTATGATCTGTGGATCCAATATCTATGTTGTAAGCATTGTTTGTATCTTGGACTGTGATCTAGCATGTGGCATATGTAATTCTTCAAGTTGTTATAAGATTTATTCATATTGTTTACCGGTTGTGTATTATGTGATGTTACCAATTGTTCTTTCTATTGTTTCTGGCATCTTGTTACCGGTTACGGGTATATTTAGCATGGGTTTTGTGTTAGGCTGCAAGGTTGGGTTGTTCTTCATTGGATCTCCCTACCTTGACTACATCATTTCTTGTCCTCAAGCAATGGCTATTTGGATGGTTAATAACTTTTATCCCTTCCCAAGTTGCATCTTCAATAGGAAAACCTTTCCATTTGATCAAATATTTTGTTATGTTTCTATTTCTTAACTTCTATATTGTTTCCAACACCTCTTGTAGAATTAAAATCATCTTGCCTTCATCATCCAAATGTGGTATGTTAAATTAAACTACTACTTATTGCCCCACAACCTTCTTAAGTCAACAAACATGGAAAGCATTGTGTATCTTGTTGTTTGATGGAAGCTCCATTTCATAGGCTACCTCCCCTGCCTTTCTGGTAATTTAATAGGGTCCATAAAACCTTGGTTTGATATTTTTGGGCTGCATTTCTCTTAAAGAACTCTACTTACATGGCTGAAATCTAACAAGAAAACAAAGTTCCCAACCTCAAAAACTCTTTATGATCTATTCTTATCTACAAACATCTTTTGTTGATTTTGAGCATGATGCAAATTGTCTTCGAGTGACCTCAAAGCCCTTGGCTTTGTTAGACAAAATCACTTGTTGTAGGAACTCTAGTATTTAAAAATAATATATTAGCAAAAGAAAGTGCATCATAGCCATAGAGAGCTCAAAAATGAGGCATACCAGACATATGATGGGAGGTATTGTAGCAATACTCCCCTAGATGCAACCATTTTACCCAAGCACTTTGTTGATTTGAAACATAGTTTCTCAAGTATCCTTTTATCCATTTGTAAACAATTTATGTTTTCCCATCTATTTGTGAATGATAACTTGTCCTAGGTGTGAGCTTTGTACCTATCAAATGAAAGGGTTTCTTTCAAAAAGAGCTTAGTAACCTGCGACCTCTATCACTGACAATATTCTTGGGTAAGCCATGCAATCTGAAAATCTTCTTGATAAACAAATTTTCTACTTGGGATGCCTTGAAATCAAAAGTGGTAGGAAATAAATGTTCATATCTGGTCAATATATCTACCACAACATATATAGAATATTTACCTTGAGCCTTAAGAAAACCAGCAATAAAGTCCATAGAGATGCTTTCCCACTTTTGTTTAGGAATTGGAAGTGGTTGTAATAATCTCGCTAGAAAAAATTTCTCACTATTGTTCAGTTGGCAATCCATACCCTCTTATATGTTTTACAACATCCTCCTTAATCCCTTTTCAAGAAAACCTCTCTTCTAATTTCCTATATGTTTTGAAATACCCTTGATGACCAACCAAGGATATATAATGAAAAGCTCTTAATATCTTCTTAACCTTGGATCCTAGTACCAAAAATACTCTATTCTTGTAGTATATTAACCCATCAATAACTATGTACTTGATATCGTCCACCTACTCATCCAATAAATTAGAGTCAAAAGATTCCTTACCATATATGAAATCGTGGAGACTTTCCAATTAGTAGAAATGGAAGATAGAGAAGAGTAAGCTTCCTAGAAAGAGCATCAACAACTACATTTTTCTTCCCTTTCATATGTTAAATCTCAAATGTATATGCTTGCAATTTCCTCACCCATTTATATTGATGGTCATTTAAATATTTTTAGTTCAAGAAGAACTTGAGACTATTATGATTTGTTTTAACCACAAACTTTCCACATACCAAATATTGTTAAATATTTCTAACATTTCTTTGTCATAAATGAAATATCCTCTTTCTATCTAGCTCATTTTTTTTTCTCTTAAAAGATATTGGATGCCCTTTTTGAGTTGGGAAATCCCCTATAACTTCTCTAGATGCATCACATTCAACAACAAAAGGTAGAAAAATATTAGGAATTGCAAGCACTAGGCCTGAGCTCATTACCTCTTTGAACTTGTCAAATATTTTTTGTGCTTCTTCTATCCAAGCAAGGGCTCCTTTCTTAGTTAAATTAGTCAAAGGGAGAGAAATTTGAGAAAAATATTTGATAAATCTTTTGTAATAACTACACAAACCAAAGACGCTTTTCAACTAAGAAAGATTGCTTAGTGGTGGCAAATCCAATATTGTGTGAATCTCCTGTTGGTCAACCCACACTCCCTTAAAACTTATGGCATGTCCCAAGTATAGAGTCTCAATCAAAACAAACTCACATTTTGACAACTTATCGTAGAAATATTGCTGCTCCAAAATGCCCACAATTGTATCTAGGTGGTCTAAGTGTTCTTTCCAAGTTTTACTATAAATCAAAATATCATCAAAGAACATCAAAAATAAATCCACTGAAATGTTTATTGAATACCTTATTCATGCAAGATTTGAATTTTGTTGGAGCATTGGTGAGACCAAATGGCATAAAAATAAATTCAAAGTGCCCATAGTGACATCAGAAAGCGGTCTTACCACATCTTCCTTCCTCATGTGAATTTCAGAATACCTCAATCTCAAATCAATTTTACCGAAGCACACTACACCATATAACTCATCAACGAGTTCATATATCCTAGACATGGGATATTTATTATGTGTGAGATTCTTCTTCAATGCTCTATACTTTACCCACATTCTCATTGTGTCATCTTTCTTCTTCACAAGTACCACTAAGAAACCAAATGGGCCAGATGTAGGCCTTATGAATCCCATGTCAAAAAGTTCCTTAATGGCCTTATCTATCTCTTCCTTATAACCCCTTGGATGATGTTTTGGAGTAGCTATAACAAGTTTGGCACAATTCCAACTCAATAACATTTTTGAATCCCCTATCTAGAGGTATTCTTGGATGCATATCATTGAAAACTATACTATGCTTATCAGGAACTTTTTTAATTTAAACATAGAAATTACCTTGCTTCTTTGAGGATCTTGTTGGATGAATTATGATTCTTGTTGCCCAAGATGCTTGTACTCTTTTAAAATTCCTCTACCAATAAGTCTCTCAATAGAACCTCTTTCCCATCAGATTAGAACTTCAACTCCATGGTTTGATGATTCATATAGTAACCTCATGTAGAGTGCAGCCACTGGACATCTAAAACAATGTTTGTTTCTTCAATATCAACTACACAGAAGTCATCACATAGCTCATAATCACCCTAAATCATATTTAGTATTCTAATAATAGCATTGAAGCCTTGAAATTGTTGTGCTTTAAGTCCTCTTCTCATAAAAAAATCCATCATCTATAAAGTTATGAGTAGCCCCACTATCAAGTAGAATAGTCATCATTTGTCTAGCAACCACTCCTTGAATCCTAAAAGGATGATAACTTGGAGCTCCTGATAAGGTTGCAAAAGTGTCTCCTATGCCGAATTTTTTTTCTCTTTCTTTTTCTTCTTCTTCTTCTTATTGAGTATCATGGAATTCATCATTACAATCTGATCCAAAATCTAAAACAACATCAATAAAGTTCACTTGTTCCTTACCTAAGAATGTGTGTCCTAGAGCCCATGGTTCTTTTCAAGTGAAGCAATTTTTTTCTTTGTAGCTCCCTCCTTGTTTCTTCATCCACCTTATTTGTGTCATTTGGCACATTATTTGAGGGTAGGAGTGAAAATGTCTTTTTTCTAATAAATTCTCCATATGTTCCCAAGGAATAGGGGGAATTTGATTAGTTACTAGTTTCTTAGGCATAGAAGTTTCATTGCAAACTTCTTTTGATGGCTTCCTACAAGCTCGAAGGTGAAAAAACCTTAGCCAAATCCCTAATAGGTTCTTCAAGGCCTTAAGAAAGAGATAGATAATCCTATTTTTAGACATGTTAGGTATCATAACAACAACTTTCTCAAAATCCTCTACATACTCATTGATAGATCTAGTTTGCTTCAACTTTGACAACTCCTTTGAAATACTTTTCCTCAACCTTTAGTTCAAATATGTCTATCAATAATTGACCAAAATAATCATGTATACCCGGTTATGTCCTTAAGTAGTCGTACCATGATATCACTAGTCATAAGTTGCATTTTAAGATATAAGGTTTCATATTCAACAACATCCTTCTCCTTTATGGGATTCAAGTAAAGAATGTTTGTAGGTTTTGTAGCCAAGTTATTGCTGAAATCTTGTTTGTCCCATCAAAAGTAGGAGTTGAAAGCTTACTCAAATTATTCTTGAGCTATTTCACACTATTGCTTTGGCCCTTCTTATAACCCTTTCTTAGCATCAAAGTATTCATCATGTCCACATGATCTCTTAATGGAACCAAACCCTTGAATTCTTCATCTCGATTGTTATAGGTTGTCTTTGTTGCAACCAAATCTCATACAGTTTCTTGCATAGGAATAAGAGGTAGGCTCTGAGTGGATGGTTCATCTACAAGCAATAAAATATTTTGTGAATATTTTGAAGAGGATGGCTTTGAAGATTTTGAATTTTCTGAAGTACTCTTCTCATGTGTAGAAATCTAACTCTATAGTTTCTCTACAAGTGATCTCGTCATAACTCTGGTTTCCACCAATATTTGTGCAGTTTTTCTTTGACCATTTTGGAGTTATTGAAGAATATCCCTTTGCATTTTCTTAGTATCAGTCATGCTCACTTTCTTGGAAGCTTCTATTTCAGTTTCTTCTAAAAAAAAACTATCCAAAATCCCTTTATTCCTCTCCAATTGCAAAATCTTCTTTTTGTTTCACTGGGATGCATAAATTCTATTAAACCCTTAGGGTGGCAAGATCATAGATTTGATACCATTGTAATAAACCTTGCTAAAAAATTGAATCAAATTTGAATAATTTCTTTAACTTCTATTATAGATTTGGAAAGGCAAATTATTGGTTTATCTACAAGTCTTGATTTACTGTATTTTTATAACTGAACTTACTATAAACGGTAAGTACTATTTTTGGAAAATAGACATTACAATTCCTCCCTCCCAAATATTTCTTGTCCTCAAGCAATGGATATTTGGATGGTTAAGAACTTCTAGCCCATCCCAAGTTGCATCTAAAATAGGAAAACCTTTCCATTTAATCAAATTCTTTGTTATGCTTCTATTTCTTAACTTATCTCTCATTTCCAACACCTCTTCTGGAATTAAAATCAACTTTCCTTCGTCATTTAAATGTGGTACCGAAAATGAAACTACTACTTGTTGTCCCACAACCTTCTTAAGACAAGAAACATGGAAAACATTATGTATCTTGTTGTTTGGTGGAAGCTCCAATTCATAGGCTACCTCCCCTACCTTTCTAGTAATATGTAGGGTCCATAAAACCTTGTCTTGACTTTATCTACTCCATGTATCTTCAAATATTTCTTCTTGTATGGTTGCAATCTAACAAAAACCTATTCCCCAACCTCAAAAACTCTCTTTGTTCTCTTCTTGTTTGCATACATCTTTTGTTGATTTTCAGCATGATGCAAATTGTCTTTGAGTGACCTTAAAACCTCTTGACTTTGTTTGAAAAAATCATTTGTTGTAGGAACTCTACTATCTAAAAATAATATCGGTAAAATAAAGTGCATCATAAACGGATAGAGCTTGGTAAGGAGCAATACAAATAGACATATGATGGGAGGTATTGTTAGGGTTTAGGCAGATCCTAAGCAAATACAAATGAACAATTATATGCAGATACAAACACAAAAGATGAAGAAAAATGCTAACCCAGATAACACAGAGATTTAACGTGGTTCACCCAAGATGGGCCACATCCACATAACACAGTCGTCCAATCTTTTCTTATTATCCAGTAAATCAGTACAACACCATTACAATGCCCTTTTACAGTGCAATCGCTTATAACAAGCAATTTTTAGGGAAACACTCAAAGTCGGTTATTTTTAGGGTTTTTTCAAAGTCGGGTTTTTTTTTTTAAAAGACAGAAAAGAAATTCCTTGGGGGTTGCACCCCTGAACCCCCTCTTTCTCAGGGTCTGTCACCCCCGAACCCTTGCTCGAGGCCCGAACCAGACCAGATCCCCGACAAGGATACATAACGAGTGTACAGTATTTGCATGATCAGTCGACACATATCAACAGGTATTGTGAAAATGCTCTCTTAGATGCAACCATTTTACCCAGGCATTTTGTTGATTTGAAACATTGTCCCTCAAGCATCCTTCTATCCATTTGTTAACTATTTGTGTTTTCCCATCTATTTCAGGATGATAAATTTTTCTAGGTGTGAGCTCTATAGTTGTCAAATGAAATATTTCCTCTCAAAAAGAGCTTAAGAACCTAATATCTCTATCACAGACAATATACTTGGGTAAGCCATGTAATCTAAAAATCTCCTTGAAAAACAACTCTGCTACTTGGGATGCCTTAAAATTAGATGTGATAGAAAAGAAAGCTGCATATTTGGCCAATCTATCTACCACAACATATATGCAATCTTTACCTTGTACATTTGGCAAACTAGTGATAAAGTCAATGGAGATGCTTTCCCACTTTTGTTTAGGAATTGGAAGTGGTTGTAATAATCCTGCTAGAAAATTATGCTCACTCTTGTTTTGTTGGTAAGCCATACACTCTCTAATATGTTTAAAAACATCCTCCTTCATCCATTTCCAAGAAAATTTCTCTTAGAACTATCGATATATTTTGAAATCCCCTTGATGACCAGCCAAGAGTGTATCATGAAAATCTTTTAATATCTTCTTAACCTTAGATCTTGCTACCAAAAATATTGTGTTCTTGTAGCAAATCAGCCCATCAATAACTATGTACCTGTCATCCTCCACCAATTCATCAAATACACTAGAGGCAAAATAGTCCTCAGCATATTATGAAATTATGGAGACTTTTCAATCAGCAAAAATAGAAGATAGATAACATAGAGTAGGCTTCCAGAGAGATCATCAACAACTACATTTTTCTTCTCTTTCATATATTCAATCTCGAAATCATTTTGCAATTTACTCACCCATTTCTATTGATGGTCATTTAAATCTTGTTGGTTCAAGAAGAAGTTGAGACTATAATGATGTATTTTAAACACAAACTTTTCGCATACCAAATATTGCCTAAACTTATCAAGAGCATGCATTATTGCTAACATTTACATATCATAAATAGAATATCCTCTTTCTAGTTGGCTCAATTTATCGCTCTCAAAAGTTATTAGATGCCCTTTTCGAGTTAGGACAATCCCTATACCCTCTATAAATGCATCACATTCAACAACAAAAGGTAGAGAAAAATTAGGAAACACAAGCATTGGGCATGGTCTCATTACATCTTTGAACTTGTCAAATATTTTTTGTGCTTCTTCTATCCAAGCAAATGTTTGTTTCTTAGTTGAGTAAGTCAAAGAAGAAACGAGATGAGAAAAACCTTTGACAAGTATTTTATAATAATTACACAAACTGAAGAACCCTCTCAACTTAGAAAGATTGGTTGGTAGTGGCCAATCCAATATTGCCTGAATATTTTGTCGGTCAAGCTACACTCCCTTAAAATTTATGACATTTCCCAAGTATAGAATCTCAGTCAAGCCAAACTCACATTTGGAAAACTTAGCATAGAAATAGTGTTGCTCCAAAATTCCCTAAATTATATCTAGATGTTGTAGGTGCTCTTTCCAAGTTTTACTAAAAAGAAAAATATCATCAAAGAACACCAAAACAAATTTCCTAAGATGTTTACTGAATACCTTATTCATGCAAAATTGGAATTTTGTTGGAGCATTGGTGAGACCAAATGTGATGCAATAAATTCAATGTGCCCATAATGACATCAAAAGCAGTCTTCTCCACATCTTATTTCCTCATGCAAATTTGGTGATACCTCGATCTCTAATAAATTTTAGAGTACCCTACACCATGTAACTCACAACTCAAAACTTTGGAGATTCTAGCCTCCAAAAAAAGAAAAAGTTTCCAAAAGAATTGAAGACTAGGCTCAAAAAGAATTGTGGGTTTCAAAACCTCATGAGGTGTCCAATTAGGTTTTCATTATCTTGTTGGCACTTGATAGTTAGCTCACAACTACTTTTCTCTCAAAAGTAAAGTTTTTGAGGCTATCAAAGAGAAGTGAAGAAGAAATACAAGCGGAGATGAAGAGAGGTTTTGAAACCTTTATCTAACTCCAACACGGTTTTGACAACCAATTAAAAAGTTGTCTATTTGTTTTGAAAGGCTACTTTTGAGAGTCGGTGCTAAGAGAGGCCATATATCAAACATTAATGATGTTGTCAGAGCCAAAGGAAATCAATGTTAAGACATTAATAGGGAAAAAATCAATTCGAAGGGAATCATTTCACAAGTAATTCACAAGGTTATTTTCATGAAGGGTTTGAAAGTGAAAAAGTAGAGTTGCAAAACAATGAAGCCAGTCATCAAAAAGCAGAATTGAACACAAAGTGGTATTTAGCAGTAGGGCACTAATAAGTTCACAACTCTCCCAACTCCATAGTTGTAGAAAAGAGTGTTTTTCATACAAATTCAACATTTGAAAACTATGCTACCAAAAAATTTCTAGTTTTAGAAAACATTGTCCTAAGCTGAATTTTAGTCAAAATGAAGTATAAGTAGCTCGAATAGGAGCATTTGTCAAGTTTAACCAACTCATTGTTGAAAATTGGCGGCAATAGTTTAGGGCTTGTTAACCTAGCAGAATTTTGGGAAAGGGTCGATCAGTAAAATATGTCCCCTATCACTCAAATAATGGTAGAGAGTGGGTTGTTGGAGGCAATTGCCTCGCCTGTAGTTCTGTAATGCAAATACATAGTCCTACAATGCATAAATCACTAGTAGTGGTTGCTTTCATTTATAGAGAGGGAGGTCTATGCAAATTTTGATTTTATAACATCACAGGCCCAGTTCAATTAAAGGAAGGGTCATTATAAGAATATCATTGTGAGGGATTGGTTTCTTGTCCCGAAGAAGAACAAGTCCCAATTGCCGAACAATTTACATAGGTCACACTTTATTGAAGAGATTTCAGACATGGTGGTGTTACTACATAGATTGAGGGTCAATGTTGCCCATGACTTTGAGGAATGGATGTTTTTCTTTATTCAAATCATTGTTGTGGGACAACAATACTTGGATTGGGCAAACTCTCATCAGTAACAGGTTGCACTATATGATTTCCAACTTTGCCCTGAACAGATTCTTTTATATGCTCTCATATCTTTTCTACGCCTTGGCTTGCACTAGGAAGTGGAAAGGACTTTGTCTCGTGGAGGTATATGATGATAATGTTCAAATATGTGATTATTATGATGACTTAAAACTAGAAAAGAGCTATAAGAAATTCAAGACAGGGATGATGCATTCACCATGAGGTTGGTCTGAGAATTACAAGGGGATCTAAGCTAAAGGATTTCTTTTGAGGCAATTCAATTGGTGAATAACTATGGCAGCCATTTCATTCAGTATCGAAGGTTTACATATATCAGGATTGATTGTTTTGATGGTTTTCCCTACAAGCTGCCAAAATATGCAGAAGACAACTTTTTTCTCATTGAAATCTACAGACAGTGAGTTGAGGCAAAATAAGAGATGTGCAGAAAGAAAGAAAGAATTTATTTAATTCCCAATTGATCTCGGGTACTATTCATCTAAATCACAATCGTATGCCCTCAACATTGAGAGGGATGTAGTTAAACACACCATTCAATCTTATAAAAGGAAATTTTTCTTTGATAGCAAAGATTTTGTCAAAAATAATTTTCGGTTAGGTCCAGATTTCCACCACATTTCACATCTTGAAGATTATTGGGCCGATTGTATATATGACTATGAGGAGAGGAAAAGGAGTTGGATGAAGGTGGCACTCCTACAAATAGTCACCTTCAAGTTAAATTGGGACATCTTAGGTGTAGAGGATGATGAGTCAGACTTGGTGGACCCAATTTATGTCAATCATATTCAAATGCAAGCAATTGTGCGGATCATAGTGAGCTAGAGGATATTAAAACAAAAACTATTGTAGTTATAAGAACACAAGAACTGCTTGTAAAAAAGAAAGTTAGGTTTTCAAAGTTGCAACCAAAAGGAGACAAAAATATTGCAGACCAAAGCAACCCCAACAAAATAGTGGCTTCATCAAGCATTGTACTTCCTTCTACCCAACAAGCGACTAAATTGGGAGGAGGAGATAAAGAAGAGCCTTCTGAAGGAAAAGAGGAACCTGTAAAGACTTTGGAGATGGTCCACCAAATAACAAAGAAAAAGAAACAGCAAAGGAGAAGGAAAAAGAGAAAGACTAGGAAGTTGAGATTGAAGAGATAGCTCTTGATTCATATGGACCTCAACTTGACTTTTCATGCCCCTAAACTTTGAACAAATCATAGTCCACTTATAGATAACAATAACACGACAAATAACCTAGGTAATTGCAGGTTTAAATAATCAAACCTAAGCAATAAATAACAAGGATCACCCAAAATAAGTAATAAATATTGGCAATAATTATTTAAGGTCGGTCGACCAGATAAAGAGAAATAATTTCTCAAAGGAAGCTGACTAGGATTTATGATTACCTTAAATGACACTTTCTTTGATTATTATTTATTATTTATCAAGAGGTAGTGGGTGTTAATGAGAAGGCAATAGTTGTATAAGAGGTATCTCTTCAAAGTAAGAGATGTAGCCTTTCCCAAATGAAGATATAAAAAGGGAGTTGAAGCCTCACTTGAAGGGTATCAAAGGAAAAACAAGAAAAGTAAAAAATAACTAATATGATCTATATTAAGAGAAAAAATCTGAATTATTATTATCGATCAAGAATAAGTGAATCTATGTGTGAAAGTGTAGTAAGAATTTATGAATGTAATATTTATTCTTTGCTGAAATTATATAGGGATAATTGTAAGTAATTTTATACATTCATATGGTTAATCTATTTTGAATTGGGTAGAAATGATTGCAAAGCTCAACCAACCTTTCAAGTTCACAAGAGTTGAAGACCTAACATACCAGCCATCAAGTATGCCACCCATAGGGGGTTAGGCCTCGTGGATAGGGAGGCATATGTGTTATCTCGGGCTTGGTGGAGGGAGGTAGTCTTCATACTCTTGTCAAGCATGCCACCATCAAGGATTAAGCCTCATGGGCTAGGAGGTTGATTAGTGCTCCTAAGCTTGATCAAGGAGGATGAAGCACCTACAAGGTGGACTAAGGGATGGAGTAGTGCAATTTCCACACATCCTCTTGCAATCTCAAGGATAAAGGATAACTATCCTTGAGATTGTAGATTGCAAAGTTTCTATCTAGTTCCTAATATGGTTATTATAGGGATATGATTTGGATAATTATTAATGTTATTGATTATAAATACATTTATATGTTATTGGATTCCTAACCCTTTTGAAAATAGTTGACCTCATGGATTACATTTCAAATGTTGACTAACATGATTGCAAGACCATAATCAATATTTATCTTGTTAAAGACATTTCAATTGGTAAATTTATACTCTTTGTAAGAATTTGTTGAAAATAGCCAAGATCAAGAGCTCATTGAATAGCACAAAATAGAGAAATAGATTTGATAAGAATAGACTGTATTCTAATCAAGAGCAAAATAGTGATCAACTGGATCATTAAAATTACATACAATGTAGATGAACCTTCTTATAAAGGCAAGGCTAAGAGACAAGAGAGCACACAAAGATGACATGTGGCTCAATGAGATACAAGGGTAGGTAGGAAAAATAAGAGTAGGTAGGAGAAATAGTAAAATATTCCACATGAGGTGGATCACCCACCGAAAATGGAATTATCATCCCACAATAAGTAGATATGATAAAGTAATAACAATATCACACCATAAAAGATGGAATTTCTCCTACATACACACTCCCAATGTATGCACATCCCTAAGTGTCTCATATGCAAACTACGATGTTATGCATTTACCTAAGTCAACTTAAGTAAGGTGTAATTATATCCTATGTGAATAAATAATTACACCAACACCCCCGCTTAAGTGCAACTTAGGGGAATGCACTTAAGCTAGCAATGGAAGATGGGTCACAGCTACGAGGCCATGTTAGGTACCCATGTACAAATGAAATGCAATCAAACCAATGCAAAGAAATCTCTCACAAAAGGAGAAAGGGAGAAAACCATGTGGGAAAAAACTCCCCCCCCCCCCTCAAAGAAAGATGAATATATACAAGAGAACTCTCAAAGAAATATGTGAAGGACAAAACCCCATGTGAGAAAAAATCCCCCCCCATAAGAGAGAAGAAGAGAGACCAAGTAGCCCCCCCTCAATGTAAAATTTGCACCAATGGTAGAAGCTCGAAAATGAATGAAGAAATTACTCCACGATCGTTGAATAAAGTTCCTCTCCTTAGGAAGAAACAAAACCAAAGGTGTATCCATGAAGTCTTCCCAATCATGAAGGGAAGATGTAGGAAAAAAGCTCAAGATGTATGAAGTCTCTGAAAACTGCTCAAGTGTCCCCATGTCGATGTTGAAAGTTGCCCCCTCCAAATAAAGTGTACTAGTCCACACTGCTGAAAAAGGCACTCCAAGATCTAGTGGAGATGAATGTGGAACAAGTTCCAAAGACTCACATGTCTCCTCTAAGGATAAAGAGACCTCCTCCAAGTGTTGTACATAAGAATCCACAATCATGTCAACCTCGAAAGAATGATCATGTAGAGAATGAACAAGAGGGTCAGAGTTTTCCTTCACAACAATCAAAGAAGGATCATCTTCATCAAAGAGAAGATGAACGTCATCAATGATGTCTCCCAAATCTGCAATGTAGGATTCCACAAACAACCCTACAATGTATGTCAAGTAGTCATCCCAAGAAATTGAAGTTGGAAGACAAGATATATACTATTGCACTGAATCACAAGAAGGCAAAACTGTCGCATCATCTGCATCATCATGTGCAATAGGTGATGTGATATCAAGAGGAGGAGATGAAATGCAAGGCTCAAGAACGGGTTCACATGTGAGAATCCCCAAGTTCAAGTAACCAAAATTCTCCTCGATATCGGAATCAAAATAAGTGTGATCACCATAGGAAGAATCAACATCATCAAAAGGACCAAAATGTGAAAAAGAGTACAACTGAGATGCATGATCCACCACCCCAGTTTCAAGGATAGCTCTACTCTCCAAGTCTCTAATGATAATTGAATCAGGTGTGAACTCCACAGTTCTCCTTGTTGCCCCATTAGTGATCTGATAGATGGAAAGAAGATTATTTGTCAAATGAGGTACACACAACACATCATTGAAGGAGTTATCCCCAATGGCAATAGATCCTTTCCCAATCACATTCATGTAAGTATGATTGCCCATCAAAATCGGTGGCATGTGGCAAGGCTCAAATGAAGAGAACGTAGACTGCGAAGATGCCATATGATGAGAAGCCCCTGAATCTAGAAGCCATCTCCCTGAATCATGACTTGTAGTAGCACAAAAATCTTGTCCTTTATGTGTCCAAGAAGCGTGATTCTTTCCCTTATCAAGTTCCTTTTCTTTGGAGGATGAAGGAGAAGCTGAAGTAGACATTCTAGAAGGTAAACTAATTTTGTTCTTCTCAAGAAGATGCTTCAACTCATCAATATCTTTCATGTCCTAACTTCTTGCAATATGTACAAAAATACTTCTCCTTAGATGATTTCTCCTTAGATGAGGATGAGGATATAGAATCACTTTGTTGTGGAGAAGGTGATTGTGTTTTCTCTTGTTTTGGCTTTGGCTTAGAGTGCTTTTGCTTCTTGTTGGAGCCCTTTCCTTGAATCTCTTGATTAGCCACCAAAGCCATGGACTTTGAAGACTTGAGAATCCCCATTTGCCTCAACTTATCCTGCTCAAGAATCAACAATTATGTCAATGTAGCAAAAGATGGTGCCTGGTATGTACTGCTTGCCAATCTTTGAGTATGGAAGCTAGAGACAAAGACTGCATATTCTGATGGAAGCTTGTGCACCAAATTGAAAACCAATTGATCATCATCCTTGTTTATACCACAATCTAAAATTTGTGCTCTAAGTTCATTAGCTTTGGTTACATAATCCTCAATGGAATCAAAATTCTTGGGATCAAGGCTAGAGAGTTCACTATCAAGCATGTACCCCTTAACCTTATCAACTTTGCCATACAAAGAAGCAAATTTATCCCAAGCCTCTTTGACTGTTGTACATTTTTTAGTATGGAAGATAAGATCTTTTGAGATATATTTCCTTAAAGTACTAATAGCCATAAAAGTTTTTAACAAGCCAATCTACTTGAGCATTAGAATCAGCCTTAAGATCTGCAGGTGCTATTATTGTTCCATCAACATATTGTATTAAACCTTTTTCCATTTACTTCCTCCAAGCATCAATTTTCCAAGAAGCATAGTTATGTGCATTTAACAAAGGAAACTTAGGTGAAACCATGATGAAAAAAAAGAGCACAAGAGAGACACCCAAAAAAAAAAATTCACTCAATCAAGAAACCACCCCCCCCCCCCCACCCCCCACAAAAAAAAATGATGATTTGGGCACTTTATAAGTAGTGCGTGTACAATAGGCCACTTGCAATCAATGGCAAAGTGGACTTATGATTTTGTTTTACAACTACCACAATAGGCTGATAATAAACTCAAATCAAAAAAAAATGATCTCCAAGCAAGTACAAGTAAAAAAGTGGCCAAAAAATGACCAAATATTGAAAGTACAATATCCACTCAAAATCACTACAAACTGATGGCAGATTATGAAAGTAGACAAAAAAATATGCACTTTCAAAAAAAATGGCACCTGAAAAGGAGTTCGTATGAGCCTGAACGGAGCCCCGGAACTTGCAGAAACGAGGATTGGGTAGGTATAGTCACCAAAAACTGATTTTTCTAAAAAATCTGTCCACCAAAATCTGAAAATAACACCACGTGAAAGTACATGAAAAATTTGCCCAAATAAAAAAAAAATGCACTCAAAATGAGCAAGATATGGGCCTTCAAAGTTGGGCTAAAAATCAAAACTGCTCAACAGAGAGGGGGTCAAAAAATTTCAAAAAATAATGACATCAGCATTCTAGAAGGTTAAATTTGACGGTCGTCTGACCGTCGCCAAACCATCATACCCCCTGCATGGTTGTTCGTATTGTACGGAAAATGATGATGTGGACCAATATTGAAGTGCCACGTGTCATATGGAATTGACGTGGCAGTATGAAAAATTTGACTGTGTTGCTGACATGGCGATGATGTGGCAATACGGAGTGCCTACATGGCGCGATGACTGTGTAGTATGGACCAACCAGAAAATGCCACGTGTTAGTACGTGGCCTACTGACTGTGCGATTGATGTGGCTCGGTGACTGAGCGTACGGTCTGTTGAAGTGTCAATACAGAGAGTCGATGTGGTAAGCCTGCGTGGCATTAAACTAGCGTGGGGCAACGAATAAAACCATGCCAAGTGGTGGCTAAGGTGTTTGATGACTTGTCTCAGTCTGCAAATAAGAAGATGTCACGTGGCGGCTTTCCCAAGGGGCCCATTTGTGGTGGCTATCAAAAACAATCTGGTGGAGGACATTGGAAAAGAAGTGTTGGCAGACGGTGGTGAAGGAGAAGAAACCATCGATGGAGGAAGATTGTAGGGTGGCATGAAGGGCGATGGAGTGGGAGGCACGACAGTGAGTAGGCTCGGCGGTGGCGGCCAATCTTGCAAAGGACGTGGGAACGGTTGTCAGGAGGTGACGTACGGAGCGGCGGTGCAGGGAGCCGCGACAGAGGCAGTTGTCGCCAGTGGCCAGGGAGAGTGCATAGGGTGGTCGGAGAAGCTTCAGTGACACCGAAAAAGTACGACGGCTGGGTCTCGTATACTTTGTAGACAATGCAGAGAAAAGAGGAGTGGTAAGGGGTGGGGTAATCAACCCCCCCAAAAAAGCACAATAATTTTTGGTTTTTTTCGATAACTTTTACAATAAAATTTTGAAAATTGGGAAATTAAAATTAGAGAAATTTAATAAAATTCACAGAAAATCAAAAATTATTTTTGAAATTTTTTTTTTTTGCAAAATCGTACCGTACCAACCAAATTGGGCAAAAAAGTTCCTCTAAGCCCTGAAATTGATTTTCTCCAAAATAGGCCAAATTTATACTCAAAATTTATGGAAACAGCCTCTTGAATGCAACGGTGAGATCAAAATCACCATAGGACGCTCCCAAAATGTGCAGCTCCCTAAATCCAAAAATGAAATGCTCCAAAATGTCTCCAAAAGACTAATCAATGAAGCCCTAATGGCTCTGATACCATGTAAGAATTTGTTGAAAATAGCCAAGATCAAGAGTACATTGAATAGCACAAAATAGAGAAATAGATTTGATAAAAATAGACTATATTCTAATCAAGAGCAAAATACTGATCAACTAGATTATTACAATTACATACAATGTAGATGAGTCTGCTTATAAAGGCAAGGCTAAGAGACAAGAGAGCACACAAAGATGACATGTGGTTCAATGAGATGCAAGGGTAGGTAGGAGAAATAAGAGTAGGTAGGAGAAATAGTAAAATATTCCACATAAGGTGGATCACCCACCGAAGGTGGAATTATCATCCCACAATAAGTGGATATGATAAAGTAATAACAATATCACACCATAAAAAGTGGAATTTCTCCTACATACATACTCCCAATGTATGCACATCCCTAAGTGTCTCATATGCAAACTACGATGTTATGCATTTACCTAAGTCAACTTAAGTAAGTGTGATTATATCCTATATGAATAAATAATTACACCAACACTCTTAATTGTATTACATTTTTTTATTTTAATTGAATTTTTTGTTTAAAAGAAAAGCATAACAATATCCCCAAAGGGGACGTTACATGACTCTTCCCAACCCACTCCAAATGTAACAGATAAGTCTACTCTGAAGACTAAGTCTTCTTCATTCCTTCATTTTAATTTGCAAATTGTCACTAAGACCCATTCTTTGAGGAGAGCTTTGTAGTTTACATCTCCTAATTCCCAATTAGATACCAAACCTATAGATACTTCTTCTTCCCATTCATGGTTGGAAAACACTCTTTCAAAGAAGAGAAAAATAGTGCCAATGAACTTGCATGATGCTAACATTTTGGGACAATTGCTAAAAATCACTCTTAAGTCTAAAAGGTTGAAAGCCACATCTAGGTTGATGGAGGATAGTAATACTAGGAACTTGTTTGTAGAAATAGCACACCCTTTAGCTCAAAAGAAGCCCAATCAAGCTACCTCAAACGATTATAATATGATTGAGATTGACTTGGGACCAACAAGTAGACATGGAGATGTCCACAATTTGCCAGTATCAACTTCTAGATTAGTAGAAATGATGAAAAAAGACAAGCAAGATAAGGATGATTTGAAAAAAGTTGTTCAACTCTTGATAGATTGTTTGAAATCCCTAGTTGACCCTACTCCTCAACCAATAAGTGAAACTAGTACGTTCTTTGACCCAAGTTTAGGAATTGGCAAGCAAATGGTAAGCAAGGAGCAAAAAGGAAAGTCTTATGGAAGGGCCACTCAAAAGTGGGTAAAGGATATAAAAGCTAAAAGGCTTGCTTTCATTAAATAAATCAAGAAAATATATGATGATTTGAATTTATCAAGGAATGTTATATATACAAAAAATAGTGAACACCAAGCACGAGAATCCCTATGGTTACAAGATGACCAAGAGTTAAAGAAGATTCTGGATATGGGCTTAGACAAGGTAGTAGGAGAACAAATTGTTCAAAGTGTAGATGATCCTTGGTGTATTATGTGGAGCATTCAGTGGAAAGACTCCTTTTGAAAGAAAATTATAAAAGAGAAAAGTAAATTGTTGAAAGAATGCAATTGTATCAATGTTGCTATCCACAAGGAACTTTCAGACCTTGGGTACCAGTTAATGAAAAAGGATAATGTTGGCAATGCAACGATGATAATGTTGGCAATGCAACGATGGATGAATTGAAAGAGAAATGTGAGAAAAACATAGAAGAGTTGTCCTATGAATTGATGCAACTTTACCTTGGTATGAAAATCACCCAGCAAACTTCATTACCAAGATAGAAAGCACCTACAACAATAAGGCTCTATGAAAGCTGAGAACCAAGAATGTCATGATTCCTCAACACACCGAGATCCCGACTATCACTCAGGCACTCAAAAACTTTAAAGCCAGAGCAACAACGGCTCAACAAACACCAGTGGACGGAGCTAACACAAGCCCACAAGATCCGCCACCTTAGCCTTAGTCTTTTGCTTTATAAGATGTTAATAAGTTTGTCATGTTTCAATTGTATTAAACTTTTTAATTATATCCTTCTAAAAAAATAGTTTAAAGATTTGTTGACTGTTACATTTGTAAATATTTGAATAAGTAACCAAAAGACATTGTAAAAGATCCGAATTTTTCATCCCCCATCATATTGTGGTGTGATAGTGAGACTCAATCAGAAGGATGAAATAATAAAGTTTTGCTCATTTTGAAAGGATTTGCAAGTCAATGTGCATGCAAATTTGAATGGTATGATGTAAATTGTAGGTCTATGTGCTTCAATTAATATCTAGTTATCATCTTTTTGTGTGGGCATGGTATCCATTTACTAAGCATTCATCTCTTTTCTTAGTGTGCTGAAATATCACATTCAAAAAATTTATCTCTTTCACTTAGTGTTTCAATCTATGTTGAGAAATTTGTGTAAAATTGGTCTTATTTAGAATTATTGATATTTCAACATGTGTTGGTAGTTGTTCCAAATATTTATTTTTATTTGTTGTTGATCCCGCATTGCATTATTTCATACCTATGAGTAAATGTTAGTCACCTTTTCCTACTTTTTGACTAAAAGCATACCCTCAATTCATAATTTTAAAAATCTAAAATTTGATTTCAAAAGGGAGTTATACCTTAATAAATTTGGAGGGAAGTTAACCAATAATTTACCCAACTATTGTTAATATTTTTGTCCTCATTTTTGGTTTGGTAGAGTTAAAGATGCATTTATTTCGAAAGGGACAAATATGTTAACCAGCAAGTATGAAACCATCCCAAGGAGTTCCACATAAAGGTGATGATGCAACAGTCTTTTGGAATTCCTGCAAGTGTTAATGCAACAACATAATGACAACAATAAATGAGAAGCATGAATAAATAATTGAGTGCAAAGTGCTTGTAGTTTGTTGCTCTATAATTTTATAATTCATTCCTTGTATGATTTCTCGCTAGATTTCCATTAGATATAACCCTTATGGAAGATAAGAGATACTCTTTATATAGGGATCGCAAGGATTATTCCAAGTATAGGCCGACACATAATGATCAAATGCAAAGATTGAGATCAGATCACAGAAGACAAAGGCTAACACTTGCAACACCCCAAATTCCATCCACTTTTGATGGGACTAGGGAACTGGGCACCTAGGTCCACCCAAAAAGAGGCCTCCAAAAGGGAGAGCCAAATTTTAGGGCCCTTAATATAGGACCTAGTCTTGAATATTGCATTTGACAATGATTAAGTGTAGGCTTATCAATAAATGTTAGGATACCATAGAGCATAAATGGTCTTAAAATGAACTAGGGGAAACCACACTAAAGCAAGTACAAAATAGAGCATGAAATTGTTAGGGTAAACAATTTACGACACTACCAATTGGTTTCCTAACTATTGTCAAGTGTTATTAATTGAGGTGAAACATTAATGAAACCATGGTTATGAGGAAATTGTATATATGCATCCCTTGAGAGACCTTGTAAAGGGAACTACGTGTTACTCCTAACTAGTGTGACCTTCTCTCTTCAATAGGCTTCAGTTGAGGCCAAAATTGATATTAAATGGGTTATGAATGAGTTAAGAAAACTTAATAATTTGTATTTAATACATAATATGCTTTTGAATGGGTAGTTGAATGAAGTGAATGTATACTGACTACCTTTTATGTGTACATGTTGAGTCGAGGCCATCTTGTGTTGGTTCATGTAATTGTTATTCATTTGTGAAACTCTATATATAGGCTCCTAAATTGCTTGATTATGATATGCTTATCCCTTTGTTTAATATTGTGAATCCTATTATGTATCACCGCCACAAGTGTGAACCTCCGAGATAATTGTGCAGTGACATGCAATCATTGCACCATGCCAATAGTCAATGTTTGCACTACAAGGGATTGGCTAACATTCACCTAGTTCACGAAGGTGAAGGTTGCCAAGAAATACCCTAGTTATGATATGGTAATAGTTAGCAGCTTGACATTAGACTCTGTAAATGGCAGGTGCCTATAACTATTGTGGTATTTTTGGATTAGTTTTCATTCATCTGATTCATAGAGGTGAAAGATTGCTAGAGGGTATTGAGATTTGAAACGAAAATGGTAGCACAAGTAGTTGCCCTATCGTGTGGGTAACAACATTAGATGCTACCTTTAAATCAAGAGGGTTATTAGGTAGTCACCTATAGCATGAGAGTGGTTGATGCCAACTGCTACATGGGATTGTGAAGATAGCTGACATTATCACTAAGGTCACTAAGTGGTATCTTCTTCTTGAGTGGACAAACTTCTCACCAGGCTGATTGAAGTCAAACTCCACCAGGCTAGGTTGGTTCACTGCTTGTGGATATCCTTAGGATGGAGTATAGACCCCCGCAGTAGCATAAGATGCATTGAATCCTCTTCCCGATTGTTAGATGGTATGATTAACCTTGTTGGGCTGAAGACAAATTCCCAGTGTAGTATGGGATACATCAAATCCTCTTCCTAGTTGTTGGTGCATAAGACCAAGGAAAAGACTGGGATCCACAATGTAATGTACAATACACCAACATTCCTTTCTTTATGGGATGCACTATGAAAAGGTGTTAGACTTGGTTTTAAAAAAATTGAAAGTTGCTAAAGGATACCCTAGTTATTATACGATAACAATTATCAAGTTGTAATTGGAATGTGCCAATGGTGAATGCCTAGAGTTGCTATTATATTTTTGGATTAATCATCATTCACCTAGTTCATAGGTGAAGGTTTGCTAGGTGTTATCAGGATTTGATACAAGAGCAATTGCACAAGTAGTTACCCTATCGTGTGCATAACTAAAATTGAAGCTAACCATTGTATCATGAGGGTTAGCAAGTGGTCACCAATCTCAAGTGCTACCCAAGATTGTAAAGAAGATAATTGACATTGCCACTAAAGTCACCAAGTGGTATATGTTGGAAGCTACTTCTTTCAAGGTGGATAGACTTGTCGCCAATGGCCTATAGGCAATTGAAGTGACAATACACCAAGCTAGGTTGGTTCACTACTTGTGGAAATCCTTGGGATGGAGGACAAACCTTCAATGAAGTATGGGATGCATCAAACCCTCTTCTCGATTATCGAATGGTATAATTGACCCTGTTAATTTGAGGATGAACCTCTAATGTAGTATGGGATACATCGAACCCTCTTCCCATTTGTTGTTGGTGCAAAATACCAAGGAAAAGAATAGAACCCAGGATGTAGCGCGCAATGCACCAACATTCCCTTTTTTAAGGATGCACCATGGACAAGTGTTAGACTTGGTTCACAAAGAGGAAAGTTGCCAAACAATACCTTATTTTGATATACTAATTCTTAGCATGTTGTCATTGGATTGTGCCAATGGTGAATGTCTAAAGCTACTACATATTTTTGGTTATCTATCATTTGCTTAGTTAATAGAGGTGAAGGATTCCTATGGGCTATCTAACATTTGATACGAGAACAATTGCATGGGTAGTTACCCTACTGTGTGTAACGATAACCGAATCTAACCATTGTATTGGGAAGGTTAGCAGACAATCACCCATAGCATGGGGGTGACCAATGTCAAGTGCTACTCAAGATTGTGAAGAAGATAGTTGACATTATCACTAAAGTCACTAGGTGGTACATATTGGAAGCTACTTCTTCCTAGGTGGACAAACTTGTTGCCAATGGCCTATAAGCAATTAAAGTTGAAATCCACTATGTTGGTTTACTACTTGTTGAAATCCTTGAGATGGAGGCCAGACTCCTAGTGTAGTATGGGATGCACCATCCTCTTCCTAATTATTAAATGGTATAATTGACCTTGTTAGGCTGGAAATAGACCTACATTGTAGTATGGGATACATTGAGTCCTCTTTCAAGATGTCATTGGTACAAAAGAGCAAGGAAAAGAATGGGACCCCACGATGTAGTGCATAATGCACCAACATTCCTTTTCTTTTTTTAAATGCACCATGAACGAGTGTTAGTCATTGTAAATGAGCCAATCACTATTGTCTGTAATTCCTATACGAGTCACTCACTATGTATTTGTGATGTAAATCTTAACTATTCACTATGTATTTGTAATATATGTCGGAGCTAGTCATTATATATTTGTGATGTATGAGAGAGCTAGTCAGTGTGTATCTATGATGCATGAGAGAGCTAGTCATTGTGTAATGTGATGTATGTTAGGGCAAATCACTATGTATTTGGAATGTATGTTGGAGTTATTCAGCTTGTGTACTTGTGATATGCATGAGCTAGCCACCTTATGTATATGTAACATATGCTAGAGACAATCACTTTATGTGATCTTGGGATTATGATGCGATATAACCCGTGTATTTGTGTATGTTTGTACACTAATGAATGGTAATGATCGATATTGATCCAACATTTGATGGCAAATTCCCTCTTAACACTTGTGAGTAAATTACAAAACATCTTATTTCTCATGAGGGGATACTTAGACAAAGTCATCACAAATGAACCCTCAAGGCTTAGCTTTGGATTTAGAGATGACCCTAAATATGGGAGCTTAACACTATAGGGTATAAGCATATACAAAGCAGCGTTAAGTTGTCACCACCACGGTGAATGGAGACATTTAAAAATTAGTACTTCTAATTTAGATGAAAGATGCTTGGTTAGCGAAGTGAATTGATTTTATTTTTTAAATGTAGTGGTCAAGGGGCAGATTTTAAACCAACTAAATAGATGCTTTGAGCATGTGAAGGGACTGAATAACGGATGGACTAGAAATAGGTTCAAATAAATTCATCTTCATCATGCCCAAGCACCATCTTAAATTTTCTCTTTTCAGCCCATCATAACAGCAACACTCAAGTTCAATGAATCCAAAAAGCTTGATCCAATATTTGGAAGGCTTAGTTCTCCAAGCATATCAAACAAAAAGAGCTTCAGAAGTAGGAATAATACCCGTGGATTATTTATGATGTACAAGAGATCAAGGTTGTGCACAGGAAAATTCCTTTGGTTTGAGCGATGAAGTACAGTGAGCAAAAGGAATTAGGTATCTAGCAAGATATGGTCATCATTTACATGTTGAAAATTACAACAACAAAAAAAGTAGATAGAAATACTTTATTACACAAAAATGCAATTGATGTATTGTGGTTAGATTCCAAGACTTCATACAAGAACTAAAAACATAACAAGAGTTTCTTTCTCTTGCTGGAGGATATTATTTGGGGAAAAACAGTATTTATGATGTGAAGCCTGCAAATACCAGAAACTATTTACAACCCCTTAAAAATACATTTCTAGAATGGGCCAGCTATAAATGTTATAAAAAAAGATAAGTGCTTTCTACCACTCGTCACTTACTTGAGTGTTTGTAGATTTGCCTAAATGAGTTTTTGACCATTTTCAGCATAAAAGTTAAGTTTTTTAAAATCTAATTCCGGAAAATGGGAGGAATCTGAAGCAATTTCCAATGCCAATTCTAGGTTCCCAATGCTATTTCTAACCCTTAGGATACATTTCTTTCCCAACACCCCATTTGTTAATATTTCCATTGAAGGTTACCCCAATGTTTTCCCCACTTCCTAAAGTTAGGCATATCTGCTTCCACTAAATGAGTTTCTTAAGTTTCATCTTGCCCATTTCTGTTATTTGGTGGGACCAAGTGTGAAGCCAATTAGGAATTTTGTGGAATCAAGTGCTAGGGTACATTCAAATCCTTCATGATGCATAACTTAAACTAAGCCTTCAAGGGTCCATACTAGGTGGAAAAGAAATAGCACACCCTATGTATCACTTACATGGTCCTATTTTAAAGTTCTTCCTGATTATCAGTAACTTCAATTGAAACACTGAATAGTCAGATAAAACATGCAAAAAGGTGGGTGGAGGGGGTGACTAGAGGTGGGGGCAAGGCAGGGGAAGGTTTGCCATGCACCCTCTACTTCATTAAATTGATCCTAATTTACATTTCTTCCCGCTAACCACTCCTATCTATATCATGGGCTGTAGAAATGCTGTGTATCTTATCTTTTAATTCTCAACCTGTAAAAACTTTGCTTAAAGAATGAAAAACTTATTAGCTTTGACAAAATTTCTTAGCAAAACTCAGTAGACCCAATTTTTACTTGGACTTGGTGATTCAGCAAAAACTTGGCAGACTAAAAAAATACTTGAATTAATTAACTTGCCAAAAACTCATCAAAACTCGGCATAGGCAAATCAATGAGCGAGTTTCTTGGCCTTCTTTGACTCATGAGTACTTGTGATTCCTACATTTCCTACATGTTTTGATTTAATTTTTGAAACTATGAATGAAAAAACCAAAAGATTTTTCGGCCCTTTCAAAATCACCTGATAACATATGGATGCACATTTAAAATTTCTTCCTTGTCAGCACTTTCTTTCAGAAACGTTTCCGTGAGTTTCCCTCATGAACATTTCCCCGTAACATATTAATAGTAATTTTACTAAATAAACATTCTATCTCAGATAAAGAGAATTTTTAACTGCACACATGGAAAATCTGCATGTGTACATCTGATCAAGCAGAGCAGAGTTCTTTGAACAAACCATTTAATAATTATTATTGTGGGAACTTATTTATATACAACACATATGCAACAGGTGTGATAAGGCACTCTGAAGCTGAAAGAGGATCTAGAATAATACTGCATGCCCTTGTTGAACCTGCCAACACAGACTCCTCACAAGTGACGAAGGCAGGAGCTGATTAGCTGCTATTTCTGTCGTGCAGAGGCTTTGCTTCTAACTAATATTGTTATCACCACTGTAGTGCCTCTCTGAATTGAGTCACTGTCTACTTGTATAGGAAGCTGACTAACATTCGTATTCTGATTTTATTGATCAGTACATTAATTAGAGCACAAGATCTATGATTCACATTAGGGTATTAATCTAGATAGAAACCACAGAAATAATAGGTAGAAATAGCTGTAATATCCAAAATGTTTTACGTTCTAAAAGGTTCAAATGAAGAGAAAAAGAAAATACCCAACATATGCAAATATTTGCACTGGACAAAGGACTAGCATAAAAAGCATATACCAACATGTAGTTTATAGCTTCCGATAATTAATGAGGAGGAAACTAATAAAAACATCTAAATTGGTTTAAATAGGATTCAAACCTGATTGATTTCTTTTTAACCCAACATATAGCATGGACGTTTCTTATCCATTAAAAAACTTAAGGGGAAAACAATAACTAGATCTGAAACTAACATATAAATGATTGGAAGAAACTACAATCCAACATTCTTGCATGCAATAGTTTCTAAAATGCATACATAAGTCTCTTAAATCATTTTTATTCACCTCAGTCAGCTTAGAACTACACAGATTAGAGGTAACAGCAAGGAACACAAAATTGCATGATCACCCTATGTGCCTGAGCCTTTACTTAAGTAAATCTCACAATTAACAAAAAGAGATCCAGCAAATGAAATCAAATTTGTATATTCGATTTCAGGTTCTAGAGGAGGAGCTTGTTGAAAGCCTTTCTCTCCGAGCTTTTTCTGCTTTGTCCATGTAATCTTGATGGGACTTGTGTTTTTTACCTGTCAAATGGATAAATAGATCATTGTAAGTGAATGGTGAAATTTACTTTTGTTGTTTGCCATATATGACCATTTCAGCGATTGGGAATTAACTTTATTATGAAAATTAATGATTTGTACTTGAACCAAGCAAGACAGCTTGAAAAGATCCACACAATTAACCAAGAATCAAAAGCAATTTCAAGACGTAGGATAAATTGACAGACGAAGAAAGAAAAACTTATACCCTATCAACTTTCAAGACAACTATTTATCATGGTAGTCAACCTCTAGCATGTGGACATCATTATGAAATAGAGGAGAGATAGCATTGAGGTATTGCCTTCCCATTTACAAAGGTTAAAATGTTATAAAAGTAACTATTCAAAATTTTCCCCTACAATAACAAGAATTATCTCAAGAGTGAGACTAAAATCAACACACGTACCAATCGAGTTTTAAATGGGCAACTCTAATGAAAAGAAATAAAATTAGCTTAAATAGAACCTCCAAAACAGTCCAAGAGTGGTCAGTGCTAGTCATATAAGTAGAGGGAGTAAAGTTGATGATATTCACTCATACTGATATCAAACCTTGTAAATATCCTCCCTAATTGCAAATATCCACATGTAAATACCTAATTAATGTGCATTTTGTATCCCCAATTCTTCAACAATTTGTATGTGCTTGGGATGCTTGCTAAAAGAACAAAGCCTTTTTTATTTGAAATTTTTTAGCTATCCCAAGGATGCCTCCCCTATATATTTTGGCCCATTCCCTATTGAAGACGTTTCAAGAATGCAGAGACAGTTAGGAAGCATACCCAAACCATAACTGATTTCAAAAACAAAAAAAAGGAAACTTTTTGGGGATGGCTGATTTGATGTGAATTTACTATCCATTTTTTATTTGTTCATTTTCCTTGCATTAAGTTCTAGACACACTAGGGTTTTTTTTATATATTATTTATCATTGCACTTGCAACTGTATTTTGAATTTTCAACAAACAAAAAATAAGCAACCCATTCGGATGCCCTTCTAAACTCCTCAAAACCTATGTAGAATGCCCATTTAATCCAAATAAATAAATAAAATTACAACATGCAACAGCCATAGACAAAGACGAGAAAAAAGAAATTCAAGGGAGAGTATAGTATGCCCATATCATTTGTGCAACTATAAGGGGCAGTTGTACAAGAGTTTATTCTCATCTTTTGTTCATAAGTGGACTAAGGGCAAAAGGTTTGAAAAAATAACCCTCATTGAGAAGGCCAAGGTGTGCAACTATAAGGGGCAGTTGTACAAGAGTTTATTCTCATCTTTTGTTCATAAGTGGACTAAGGGCAAAAGGTTTGAAAAAATAACCCTCATTGAGAAGGCCAAGGTGATTAGGTTGCACATGGAGAGGGAGGCAAGAAATTAAAAAAAGTCAATACAAACTATGCAACCTAGTATGTCATTGCATACCCAAACCATAGATAATGGGGTCAAAGGGGAAAGGGCTAATAGTGTCGCAAAAATGTTTAATATGCATTCATGAGAGGTGTTCAAATCTTCTATTGCTAACTTATTCATCATAGATGGGTGGACCAATATTAGACATCAAACACTCATCAATATCATTCACATGTTTAATTGGCTCTTATTTTCTTAAAGAAGGATGCAAACTTCCAATTTCAAATTTTGAAGAATGTCATAATAGAAATTGGGACATCTAATGTTGCACAAAAGATGACTGATTCACTCATGCATGTAAGTTAGTAGGCTTAATAGTGGAGGATGCTTACAAGAAAATTTTCTAGACCACATGTTCATGTGCTGAACAACACATTGAAAGACATTGGGAAGATAGACTGGTAAAAGCAATGGTGGCAAAAGCTAGAAACATACAAATGTTCTTTACAACATCCACATCTCACTTGCTTTGTTTAGGACTTTGATACTAGATATGCCAGCAACTCCATTTTGTTAGGAAGGCTGTTTGAGGTGCAAGAACCTCTACAATTAATAATGGTTAATTAAAAGTGGGGTAGATGGTCAATGGAAAGCAAAACTAAAGGAAAAAATGTGAAACAAAAAATCTTTGACAATGATTGGTGGTCAACAGTAAGGTTAAAAATTCCTAATTTATTATTAAATTCTTAAAAAGTTAATTTAGCAATGTTTTTAATTCATAAATTATTTTCATTTTTTTGCAACAGCATTCACTCTGTTATTTGAGTCTTATTCGTTTTTTAAATTTAAATTTTTGTAACTTGTTTGTAGATATGCTCGCTAGTTTGCTGACCCACCAAGTCATCAAGTACTAGAGCAATTTTTCTATCAATGAGTTTTTGCAAGATTAACTCGCAGTTCTAGGTGTTAATTTTTTCACAATACTTTCCCAATTGGTTGACAAATACTCACTAAAAACTCAATAAGTCTGATTGTTTCGCTCACCACTCCAAAAAACACTTTTTAAGTTTCCTAACAATCTGATTCACAACTTATCTCCTTCACTTTCTTTGCAGCCTTAAATGCAGCTTCTCTTTTAAATGAATCTTCATCAACCATTCTCATCTCATATACTATGAAAATGCCATGCAGATCATCAACCGTAAGTTTATCAAGATCTCTAGCTTCTTCAATTGTAGAAAGTTTAGAATCATATCTTGAAGGCAAAGATTTCAAAACCTTCTAAACAACCACAAAATCTTTTGTCTTCTCCAAGACCTTTAATTGCATTCACTATCTCATCAACTCTGATAAGATAATCAGCAGTTTGCTCTTCTTTCATCTTTAAGCCTTCAAACTTTTCCTTATATGTTTGTAACTTCTAACTTTACTTTGGCATCACCTTCATAAATACTCTTTAGTTTGTCCCATATGTCTTTAGCAATTTGACAATGCATGACTTTGACAAATTCTGAATTAGCCAGGCCAAATTGCATTCTTTGCCTTTGCATTATTCTCATGGTGCCTTTTTCCTACCTTATTAGTTGGAGGAGTTTGTAATGTCCCCTCCCTAGGTGACAAGCAATTGAGCTAGGATTGGCCTATCATCAGGTTTCCGTAGGCCAGTGGAGTGGAGCGGGGACCCATACTGAGGCTTGTGGAGTTGCGTAGGGACTTTAAAAGCCATTTTAGATGTTCAGAGCGGTTCCTATTTTTTAGGAGGGATCCCTATTTTTTAGGGAATGACTGAGAGTTGGTCTTGGGGTGTCTACGAACCATTCCGGATGATTTGAGACCATCTCCTATTTTTTAGGAAAGTCTGTCAATTTACTAGTTGACCACCCGAAGGACTTTGGAGTAGAGCTAGAGCCCCTATGAGCATTTTCAGTTGATTGGAGACAGTCTCATACCTTTTAGGAGAATCCCTATTTTCTAGGAGGACATTGCCAATTCACCTGCTATATTTGGATATCATCTGACTGGTGTCAGCACTTAGATTTCAATTTGGAGTCCAGATGATGATTTTTGGAATAAAATGGAATATTTAAATCATGACTCTAATGTCTTAAATAAATTGATGAAATAAATAAATAATAAAGTTACTTTGTATTATTTTAATAAAATAACTAGCATGGGGCCCCCCTTGAGTCATGAAGCCTAGGAGACCTGAGTTAAGTTGTTTTTAAAAGCAACTTAAGTTTATTAATAAAAGGAGCCTAAGTGGATCGTACCTCTGAGAGGAGGAAATAATTTGATTTTAAATCAAATAAAGACTTTATTAGAGAGTGAAAATAATGGAAAGTCAACCCTAAAATCAAATTAGAGTTTTGAGAGAACAAAGTAACATGGGGGGCAGCCAATTGCTCATCCGTTCATTCATTTTTACAGGAGCATTTTGGGAATTTGAAGCTGGAACAAGTTCAGCAGCAAATCAGGTTCTTTAAGGACGAAAACCCTTGAAGAAATTGTGAATTGGATGGAAACCCAATTCACTATTGGGGAAGATCTACATAGGGTCTTCATTTGGGCATCATTAGACTTCATTACAGGCTGATTTGCACTCAGAGTTGGTTACAGCAGTAAGATATCAGAATATAATTGCAGATCAGGGCTTTTTATCAGCATACATCAGCATTCCAGTGCAACCTCTTACTGCCCGTACCTTTCAGCAAGCCCCAAGTTGCAAGTATTGGCCATACCAGCTCAGATTGGGGTTGGATCTTGTATGAACTTCATTTTTGGCATCATCTCATAGAAAATTGATGATTTCAGAAGGCTACGGGAGCTGATTTTGATTCAGATTGTTGTTTTTGTCAGTAAATTGAATAATCCAGCCTAGGAGCCAGGTGTGGGACTCAGTAGTCCTTCAATATTTCTTTTTGAGAATTGTTGTAGAAGGGAATAAAACCATTTGCAGCTATCTTTGCCAGTTGGGAGCTCATAGTTCATGTTATTCTGATTTTCTTCGATAAAACCCACTCCAGGCTAGGTGTTGGATTCCTGGTATGCAACTTTGTTGTCCTAGTGTAGTAGAAATCTTGAATCTGTAAATTATTATATTGCAACTCCTAAATCAGAATTCTGAAATTAATAAACAATCAATTATATTCCTACATTTTTGCTTTCGAAAGTGTTGGTTAATTGACATTGGTTCATGATTAAACCCTATGCAATCTACTGGTAATAAACCCAAGCAAAAACCCTCAACAAATCAGTCTTAAAACCTCTAAACAGCAGCATAAGAATCAAAAACATTCAGTATAACCTGGCTGGGGATCTTTCAGAGTTGTAGGGATTACATAACAAATAACTTTCCATTCTAATACTCCAAAGTGCATGATTAGAACCATCAAATAAAGAGGCTTCATTTGAAGAGGATCCTTCTAGACAAGCCATGTGTTCTCTATCCAAGATCTAACTTAGCTGCTAAAGCCTTTTCAAGGACCAGGCTCTGATACCAATTGTAGAACACAAATCTTCTACTGAGAGGGGGGGGATGAATCAATAGAAGAACTATATGTCAGATCCTTCTCAATTTAAAATAATTTCCACTGAAATATCAGATGCCTTCATTGGATCATCAGAGGCCTTCAACGGATGAGCAATATTACTGTGACTGAAATATCATTCTCTTGCTCGATCATCTATATTTGTTATTTAAGTTTGTTCTGTTGTCTATGTTTCGTGTTTTTCATCTATTTGTCATCTATGAATTTGTTTGAATAATCTGCTCTTTTTGACATCAATGACAAATCTGCGAAATATGTCTAGCATGTAACCTCTTCTTAATTCTGCCCTTCATGCACACTAATAACCTCAAATTCTGCCCTTAAATTTTCTCTTATTCAGCTATAAAAATACAAAAAATATTCAATGAATTGTTGATGAAATAGCCCACAACCATCTTCTATAACCTTCCAAAACGAACTCTTAACCAAAAGTTGCAACTCACCAAAACAGGTCGGCCAGCATTATAAAAGATTTTATAATTTAAAAACTCCCTTGCCCAAGGATGGGCGCTTCTACCTAAGAGGTAGGTCAAGGCAGATATAATAGTTATTATTATTTTTGTTTACAATCCTTTTGTTAGGGTTTAGGCAGATTGAAGCAATAAGCAATATTAAATATAATGCAAAATAAAAGAGGCAAAAATAACAATTCTCAATAACACACAGATTTAACGTGGTTTACCCAATGTGGGCTACATCCAAAGAGAAATGGTCATCTACTTTTTTTATTATCTAGTGAAGAGCAAATTAAAATCTAATGATCTTTTACATTACATAGACACTTATTTATAGAGCCTTTTTGGCGATTTACAAAGCTCCATTTACATGCCAAAACAATAGCCGACTCCATTATCAAATAATGGGCATTTTTTGCTTTGAAAGCACTACCCCCAATCCCCCGTCTAGGGGCACTGCCCCCAAACCTATATGGTGGGCTCCACCCCTGAGCCCTTGCTAAGGGGATATCACCCCCTAGGCCTTGCAAAAGGGCTCTAACCCCCCTGCACTCCCCTATCGATTGATTTGGGGGGCAATTATGGCTAACAAATTTACCCAAATTTAAGCCTACCAGCATGATCAGTCGCCACATGCCAACAATCTCCGACTTGGAGACTAATCTTGGATGAATACCCCTACACCTATAGCTTCCACTAGATTGACAAACCTGAACTTGGCTTGTTTCTGA
This sequence comes from Cryptomeria japonica, assembly GCF_030272615.1. Classification (NCBI taxonomy): domain Eukaryota; kingdom Viridiplantae; phylum Streptophyta; class Pinopsida; order Cupressales; family Cupressaceae; genus Cryptomeria; species Cryptomeria japonica. The sequence continues at coordinate 103,114,789 of NC_081414.1, forward strand.
TTTCCACAATTATCATTCTTGAAGGCCAACAAAGAATGAGCAAAAAATTAGTTTCTCTCAAGTTACTGCCTTGTTTAACATATCTGCAAGATTCTGACTAGTATATTTTCCAACTTCAACTGTCTATCCTCTGAAATTGATCGTATGAAATAGTACTTGATCTGTATATGTTTTGTCTTGGAGTGAAGGGTAAAGGTTTTTGTAAGATAAATGGCACTCTAACTATCACTATACAACCTGCTATTCTCCCGCTACTTGCCCAATTCCTCCATAAACCTTTGTAACCAAATCATCTCCTTACTAGCCTTTGTAGCAACATCATACTCTACTTCTATTGTTGAAAGTGCAACAACCTTTTGTAATCATGAAATCCAACCAACTGTTGTTCCACCTACAATAAAGACATCCTATGGTGCTCCTCCTGCTATCAATATCTCCTACCAGATTTGAATCAGCATATCCCTATAGAGTAGAGTTGGAACCTCTAAACCATAATGCCTAAGTCGTAGTACCTCTCAAATACTTGAGAATCCACTTGATTGCATTCCAATGCTCTTTTCTAGGATTGTTCATATAACTATTCACAACTCCCACTGCATGTGCAATATCTAGCCTTGTACACACCATGGCAAACATCAAGTTGCCAACTGGATTTGGGAATTGGTTCGTTCTAATTCCTATAGGTGCACCTGACATAGCCTTTCGATTGCCCTTCCCTCCCGGTAGTCGTCGCTCCCATTAAGCCCAGCCTTGGTAGAAGCCCGAGTTTGATCCGCCATACCCTCTACTCCGTTCCGTTGCGGTATGTATTATTACGTTGTCGACAAATGATCTATTCCAGTGCACTAACTGGGTCAATCATATTACTCAACTAATATTATTAATGCGGGGTGGGGCACCGTAGTAAGCACCGGCAAATGGAACTCCAATCATATTACCGGCCTCTATACCCAGTGGATGGAGAATCCTGGCTATCGGGGAGAGAGAGTGGAACCTTGGACATGTAGTCCATCTCCTCTTATGTCTTGTGACACATCTCCTTAGTCAAGTTAAAATGACTAGGCAAAGGTGTACAAATTGGTGTTGCATCCTGCATCTAAAATCTTTTCAACGCCTCTATGCAGTCACTTGGAGACAATGTTAATGTGTGAGTTTTCCTATCTCTAGTTATTCTCATACCAAGAATTTGTTTTGCTGCACCCAAATCCTTTATAGAAAATGACTTTGCTAGTTTCTACTTAAGTTGCATATTAGATTTGGCAACAAGAATGTCATCAACATATAGTAACAGGATAATATAGCTACAATTATCCAATCTCTTAAAATAAACACAATGATCATAATAACATATGTTGTAACCTTGTTCAGCGATAAAACTATCAAATTTCAAATACCATTGTTTGGGTGCTTGCTTTAGGCCATATAAGCTCTTCTTTAACCTGCACACTAAGTCTTCCTTACCTTTGACCTCATATCCCTATGGATGCTACATATAAATCTTTTCCTCCAAATCTCAAAGGAGAACAGTCATCTTTACATCTAATTGTTCAAAATGCAAGTCTTTTGTAGCCACAAGACTTAGAATAGTTTGAATTGAAGTAATTTTAACAAGAGAACATATTTCATCAAAATCAATACCTTTTTTTTGTGCAAAACCTTTTACCACAAGTCTAACCTTATATCTTTTCTTGTCTCCATGTTCTTCCTTTAGCCTATAAACCCATTTATTTGCAATGCCCTTTTGCCTTCAAGCAATTGAACTTAGTCCCCAAGTGTGGTTTTGCTTCAAAGAGTCCATCTCCTCTATCATTCCTTCCTCCCACTTCTTTCTTGTTTCTACCTGAATTGCCTTGGCAAACTTTCAGGTTCACCAAAATTAGTCAATGATACATAATATAATCAACGAGAGTGTCATTCAAGGGTTCTACTTATCCTAGTAGATCTTCTTGCAGGAGTTTGAGGTACTTGTTGTTCTAGTTGTTTAATATTTTGATTTTTTGGCCCCACTAAAACTATAATTTATGGGATTTCATCAAGCACTGTATAAAAGTACACTTTTTGGATTTTGTCTCAAGCTTTGTTCTATTTTCTATGTCAATATGGACAAATGCTTCACAACCAAAAACTTCGGAAATGTGTAGTTTACCTTTTTACCCATCCATGCCTCCTCTAGAATATCGCCATCTAAGGAACTTGAAGGCCTTTTGTTTATTGAGTAAACAGCAGTATCCACAACATCTCACCAAAATTATAATGGCAATCATGCATGCAATCCCATACTCCTTTGCATGCTCTATGATTGTTCTATTCATCCTTTCAGACACACCAATTTCTTGTGGTGTTCCTTCAACCATCTTCTGTCTATGAATCCCATGGTATGAACAGTAACTATCAAACTCTTTGTTGCGGTATTCACCTCCATTACCTGATCTGAGACACTTCAACTTATTTCATGTCTCATTTTCAACCAAAAATTTCGATTTCTTAAAAGTGTCAAACACATCAAATTTTCTAGGAATGAAATACACCCAAGTTTTTCTAGTTGCATCTTCAATAAAGGTAACATAATAAAAAGAGCCACAAAGAGATGATACCTGAGCTGGTCCCCATAAAAACTGAATGTACAAGCTCTAACTTTTCACTTTTCTTTTCCTTCACAACTCTGAGAAATCAAACTCTCTTTTGTTTTCCCTAAACACACTTTTCACAAAAATCTAAATCAACTTGCTTAAAATTTGGTAATAAATTCCTTGAATGGAAAATCTTCATCCCCTTCTCATTCATGTGCCCAAGCCTATTGTGCCATGATGTTGTATCTATTCCTGTGGAAGCTAGGGAAATAGAAAAATCAAAATTACCAATACATAAATAGAATGTACCTACCTTTTCCCCTTTTTCTATTATCAACGAGCTTTTACTGACCTTCCACGAATTGTCTATAGATGTAACTATGCAACCTTCACTTCCCAGTTGTCCTGCTAAGATTAGATTTCTCCTTAAATAAAGAACATGGCTCACCTCTTTCAACAACCATTAGTTTCCATTTGAATATTTTATCTATATATTGCCCTTTCCAACAATTTTGCATGGTTCACCCAAATAAACACATCCAAAATCACCTTGAACATAGTCTAGAAAATATTTTTTAGTGTGGGATGAAATAAAGCCCCTAAACCTAACACCCAAGAATCGGTAATATTATCTAAAGAGAGAATTAAACCTACTACCCCTTATTTTCCCTTTCGAGACCAATAATCTTTCTTTAGATGTCCTTTCTTCCCACAATGCCAAAACTCCAACTTCACCCTAGATTCGGATCTACCCTTCTTAGATTTCTATGGTTTGTTGGGCTCTTTCCTCTTTCCCACTATCTTCCCTATTCTCGATAGTCATTTGAAGCATTACCTAATGTCTCACTTCTACTTTTTTGTCACATTTCCTAAGGATAAGACCAACAACATCACCAAACTTTTTGAACCAAAGACGGAATTACTTATAGCCATGACCAAGCTATTCCATCTTTCTGGCAAATGAGCACAAAATCAAGAGATCCCTAACCTCATCATCAAAAGAACTTAGCTGACTAGTGACCGTGTTAAACTCATTCAAATGATCACCAATAGACCCACCTTCTAGTATCTTCATATTAAATAAATATTTCATAAGAAATACCTTATCAGAATCCGAGGGTTTTTCATACAGTTTGTCTAACGCCCCCATCAAGTCCACCGTCGTTTCTTTTGCTATATTGAAAGCTACCAACACTGTCAGGCACAACCGCATTGTTCCTAGTGCCTTTCTATTGATAATCTCCCATAGTGGATCTATCATAGTCATCGGCTTATTTTCTTTTCCACCCAATGGTAAGTAAGGAGCCTTCTAAGATAGATAATCTTCCATTTGCATCTTCCATAGCTAATAGTTTTGGCCATTTAACTTCTCAACCTTAAGCTTGCCTCCTTCTGTCATTGCTCCCACTCGAATCTGAAATTTCCTGCCAAATGACTGAACCACACAGCTCAAATACCAGTTGTTAGGGTTTAGGGAGACCAGAGCAATAAACAATGTTAAATACAATGCAAAATAAAAGAGGCAAAAGTAACAATTCCCAATAACACACAGATTTAATGTGGTTCATCCAATGTGAGCTACATCCACAAAGAAACAATCGTCCACTTTATTTTATTATCCATCAAAGAGCAAATTACAATCTAATGATCTTTCATATTACACAACCACTTATTTATCAAGCATTTTTGGCGATTTCCAAAGCTCTGTTTACATGCCATAACAATAGCCAACTCCTTTATTAAATAATGGGCAATTTTTTTCATGGGTACTGCCTCTAGCAGCCTCCATTGGGCACGTTTCCCGCAGACCCCTACCGTGTGCTCTACCCCCGAGCCCCCATCGGGGGGATATCAACCCCCAAGGCCCGTAGGAAGGGCTCTACACCCCTACACTCCACCATTAATTGATTTAGGGGGAAACCACAATTGACAAAGTCACCAAAATTTAAGCCCAACAGCATGATCAGTCACCACATACTAACACCTTTGCCCAAAGCTGGGTGCTACACTCCAAGAAGTCATCCCATCTTGGGACACGCTAAAAATGCCTTAAGAAAATAATTAAACCTCCTTAATGATGGACAACACTATTGAGGGGGGTCAGCCCACATGTAAACTAAATTGTTTGGAAATTGAATGCCAAGGAGGAGCACCAAAAGCTGAAACTTGGCCAGCATGCTTTTATTTTATTTTAATATAATTCCTTCCAAGCATGGGTCAGCCCATGTAAAGATGATTATGCAAATTAATATATTTAACTTCCTCCCAACTATGCCCTTTGAAATCAATGACAATAATTTCCAGCAATCTCCCCCTTTGTCATTGATGGCACCCTGTAAAAAAATAATCTTGGAATGCAGCAAAACTTCTCCCTATGATTGAATACTCCCCCTTTGACATCAATGGCAAAAGGTGTCTAGGGCTAACTGAATAAGACAATGAATAGCTCCCCCTGAACACATGCTTCTCTTGAAAACTTAGTGAATGGATGAGAGTGACATCACTCTAAATTTGTCCCTTAGGTACTCAAAAGTCTCTTTTGGAAGAGGCTTCATGAAAATATCTGCAATTTGTTCCTCTCTAGCAACGTACTCCAGCTTTACTTGTGGCTCCAGTACTTGCTCCCTCAAGAAATGATACTTGATCGAAATATGCTCTGTCCTAGAGTGCATAATTGGGTTCTTTAATATGTTGATGGCACTCGTACTATCACAAAGTATAGGGATGGGATTCTCATAGTCAACTTTAATATATTTCAATGTTTGTTTTATTCATAGAACCTAAGTACAACAAGTTGCTGCTGCAATATATTTAGCCTTTGTTGTGGATAGTGAAACTAATGCTTGTTTCTTGCTTAACCAAGATACAAGGCAATTGTCAAGATAGAATGCTCCTCTGCTAGTGCTCTTCGTGTCAACAACACTGCCTACACAATCCGCATCCATATATGTTGTAAGGGTGAAATCTTCATCTCTTGGATACCACAATCCGAAATCCATAGTCCCCTTGAAATTTTCAATATTCTTTTGATTGCATTGACATGGGTTTCCTTCAGAGCTGCTTGAATTCATGCCACAAAACCAACTGCTTTGCCTGACAGGACTAAACATTTTGGCGTCGTTGCCTGAACAAACCTGGAGATAACTATGGCTGCAGGCAGAAGGAATTAATGGGTCAGCCATTCAACCAGCAAATAACTGTCGTAGACAGTGACACACACAAAGAAAGTACCACGGAAGAGGCACGAGAGGATCAATTGACGACAGACTTGGTAGAGTTGTGGGACATGTCGGTCATGCAGTACGTGCAAAGGGAGGCTCAGGAGAGAGCCGTCTCTGAAAGCACGGTACGTGGTGAACTCACCGTCAGCACTCTCATCTTTGATCTGCTCGGAAGTATTCCAAGGTTGTGTTGACGTGTATTTTGTACACTATCAAACACAGAATAAAATACCCAAGGGTACCTTATCCTCTCTTGAATAAAGCCTCTGAATGCTGAAGATATCGCAAAAAGGATCAATCAGGGTGACTTCAAGGTTCTTTGCTGTAGGATCTCTACGTGTGGATAAGCACCAGTGGTCGTTGTGAATGTTGTTTCTTCAAGGGGTCTTACGCACTTTGAAAGCTGGTCTGTGTTACTCTTACTTGACTGCAGGAACAGGAATTTTCCTAATACTAACAAATTCTCAAAAAAGATCAAAAGATAGGGTTTGCAAGAGATGAATTCTAATCTAATCCTAAGAGTGACTCAATGTAGGCTAGACTTGGTAAGATTCTACCAATTTCAGTATTGCCAAGGAATTACAACTTTACTGGAATTGGTGCGATCTTCTAAGGTGATTAGTGATTTTCAAATCATCAAGAATTATAGATACTACCATAAAGATACATATCAATAGTTCAAATAATGATTGAAGGTTCAAGCAATCTAAATATCTCCAGTTGACCACACAAGGCGTTCTTACAATCAGTAAGAAGCTAGTGGTTTGGAACGTGAATCTCACCAAAAATCAAGCGCAACACTTAGTCCTTCGAACTTAAATACTACTTCGACTAAGAATGATTCAAGAAAGTAAACAACCATGAAGATAGCCACAAGAATTGCAATAAAACACCATAACTTCAATATTTTATTGATCTCAAAGCCAAAATAGACAACAATTGTTCGAAATTCTTTCTTCACTACTCAATCTTGCTACAAAATAACTTTCTTCTCTCCAAAGCTCTAACTATTATCTATCTCCTTCATATCTAATTTCTAATGACAAAATGAAAATGAGTGAGGGTATATATAGCATCCTCAATTACAATGAATGGCCCAGATCAAAAGAAGATCAACGGCTGAGATTCTGACACCTAAACCCTAATTAGGGTTTGTTACAAAAAGTTCCCCTTTTAGATGAACATTATTAAATGCATAGCCAAATATTTAATTGGCACAAAAGTCGAGGAAACATAGACCAATGATAATTAAGATGCCACATCATTCTATAACAACCTTTCTTCTAGAACCTTGTTCCCTTTCCAATGTTCTTTCTTAGCATATGCAACGAATCTGGACACAATTCCTTCAACTTCAACAATGGGAATCTTAGGAAGATTCTTCATGCGTTCCTCCAAGTGGATAACCCGATCAAAGGCAGTGAGAAGAGTTGTTTCCCATCCAGGTTCGAGTTCTTTGATCTTCTCAATCAGGAGCATAGTAGCGAACATTAGATCCCGTTGCTCATCCGTGATGACATTCTCATCTTTGCAAAAGATGACTTTGACTCTTTCTTCCAACTCTTGGAGGTCCACATCCGTCTCAACTTCGATCCTCCTACCAAGAATGGTACACAACACTTAAAACACCTTATCCTGAATTGGATGGATGACACCTTCAACTTGATTGCATTTGGTGCTGATGTCCTCGAAAAGAACTTGTTTCATCTGGAGTAGGGTTGACCACTGAAGTAGGTTATGAGCTCCTCCATCCATTATCTTTTCTTGTGCTAGGATCTTCCTTGGTGTTTGCCTGATTACTTGCAGAACAGGAATGATAACATCTCTAGTGTGAGCGAAAGCGGCTACAGTTATCATTAGGTTGTGGACGATCTCAAGGACCCGGATAGCTCGGTGGATTGTTTTCATCATTCTTGTTGTAAATTCAACAGCTATCGTGTGAGATTTGTCAATCCAAGAGCTCATAAGCTAAACCAAGCTCTTGACTCTTTCTGCCTCGCCAACTGATTCAAGGGGAAGTGCTTGCACAGGAGACACTGCTGGATCCTGACGTCTCAAGGGTTGATTGAGATGACTAAAATAGCCTCTCCAAGCACCGACCTCTCTCTCCAGCTTCGTATTTTTTTCCATCTCTTCCTTAAGTTTGTCTTTAAGTGCTTTAAATGAATCAGTTGCCTCATCCATTGCCTGTTCAGTAGTGAGCGGACCAAGTTCAAATGTTTCTACATCATACTCTTCTGCAAGAATTTCACCTTCATACTTGTCCACTACTGGTGTAGCTATCTGCAATTTCCTGGATCCTGTCTCATCTCTGATCACCTTGGACATCTTGGTGGCCTTCCTCTTTTCTGTTACTTCTTGAGAATTTCCTATAAGGCTCTCTAAGTCAATTACATCTTCTTCATCTTCAATCACAATCACCCTTGTCAGTCTCTCTTTCAACCAATCTGGAATGGCGGATCTCGTCTCTCTAACTTGTATTTCTTTAGGCAATGGTTCATCTTCTCGGAGAGGAGATGTCGCTTCATCATCATTCTTCTCTTCATGTAGCTCATCAACTTGGGGAGATTGACTTGATGAATGTTGAGGTGTTTGTCCCCTCTCTGGCTTATCATTCTGTATCATGGACTCCATAGATTCATCAATCTCAAGTACCATCTTCTCTTGACCTTCAGCTTGACTTGCCTTCTTTCCATGTCGAGAAGATGTGCCTGATGGGCGATCTCGATTGGCCTCTTGTTTCTTCTTGGAGAGTTCTCTTTTCTCAGGTCTTTCTTTCCTCTTTGCGCCTCTAGGATGAGAATTGTCTTCACTTACGCTCGCTCCTCCTCCTTCTGGTCTTTCCTCCAAAGTAAAAGTCATTGGTATGTTCTGCTCTCTTAGCTTCTGATGTTGTACATCCACCCATCTGCGAGTACATGACAAAACTGGAGCCATCAAAGCTCTCAAGTCCAAAACCTCAGGTTCATTCCAATCTATCTTCACTGCTTTGTCTTCTCTGTCATAAGATGACTGGAGATGTCTACCGCTATCCTGTGCTTGATCAGCTACCCTATAAACTTTGCATTTCTTGATAAGATCTAAGGGTAGCCTGGAATGCATCTTTCTTTTAACCTCTAAATCACTTGAGAGATTCATCCAAAAGTCCTCTACCTGAAATTCGTGTTTGTACTTCTTACCAACTGTCTCCTCCATATAACCATGAGGATCAAAATTCTCCCTCGAGGCAAAGAATGTGAATGAATATAAAGCCAATTCCTTCTCTGCATCCTCCAAGGCTTGAGTATTAGGACATACCTCAACTGAATTCCCCAATATGATAGGCACGAGAACTCCATGTCCATGCTTGTGTTTGGATGCCTTTGCATAAGCTGCCAACTGTCTAGTCACCTCAAGTAGCACTATCCTATCTGTCGGATACCTCGGCAACATGTAGGGAGGTGAAGGACACCCATGAATTCTGATATATGTAAACTTTTGAAACTGGATGAACCATGCACCATACTTCTTCACAAGTTCTTGTGCATCCAGAGATAGTCGATTATGAATCCCACCTTGCAATATCCTAGTGATGTTCATCGTGAAGGTGTCATTGACTAACTTGTAGTCACCTCTAGGAGGATGATGCAAATGAACATAAGAGTCACAAACTCTCACCTCTCCGGGTCCTCTTCCGATCACTCCTCTGTGAGGTAGCCCTGCATATTCGAAACTCCTGATCAGGGCATATATGACATATGAGCTCATGTGGAATGATTTAGTAGGTCTTAGCCTTCTCAACTGCACATCTAGACAATGGCTAATAATTCTAGCCCAATGAATCGTTCCTTTCCCTTGGACAATCACTTGAATGAAGTAGAACATCCACTTTTCGAAGTAGAAGGCTTGAGGAGCCCCTGTAACTCAATTGAGCAAAGTTATCAAATCTCTGTACTCCTCCTGGAAGTCGATCCTATGTGGTGTGTTGGGAATCTTGCTCAGGCGAGGACGACTTTTGAGCAACCAATTCTTATTGATGAGATTCAAGCAAGTGTCGGGATCATCCTCATACATTGACTTGGCTCCTTCTAAACTTTTGTAAATCATATCTTTATGCTCTGGAAGATGGAGAGCCTCACTTATAGCCTCCTCTGAAAGGTAAGCCAAAGTGTTTCCTTCCTTGGATACGATCGATCTCAATTGTGAGTCATAATGGCGGGCACACTCAATCATCAGCTCATGACACTGGACTGCTGGAGGGAAACCGGCCGCCTTGATGATGCCACTTTCAATTATCCTCTTTGCGACAGGTGATGGCTTGCCAATGTAGGGGACCTCTCGAAACTTCTTCACACTGAAGTTTCCCAAGTTGGTATCTCCGATATTGCTCCATTTGGACACGATCCTGATCTCCAATTCCTCGTTCTTCTGATCTTCCCTCATGAGAGCTGGACGACTAGTAGATGCTCCTGCCTTTGGAGTCACCATCTTGACACCTACACAACATTTCATAATTAGTAATATATCTTGAAGCACAGAAATCAAGACTCAAAAGGAAGATTAAAGATATTAATTAGGAAACCTCATGATAAGTCTAGAGTTATCATTTCCTAATTAACCAATCAACACCTATACTTCTCAAAACAAAAGTTCAAAATTCAAATCTTCAACAATGGTGTCAAGATGATTTCGCCATACCTCCTCTTGAGTATTAACTCTAAGAAATGATGCAAAAATAGGTGAATTTCGCTAGGCAAAATGTAGATCAAAGTTCTCCCTTGAATAAAATGCGCCTCCTTTAGCCTTCACAAGAATCAACTCCACCTCCTTCTAGCCTCCAACACTTGAAAGAAAATTGCTCCAAGCAAACCAGATTTCGCACTTTTAATCAGCCTTCCAAATTCGCACTTGAAGCAATGATTGAATGATTTGAATTGTGAACAAACACCTCCAATATATAGAGCGCTCACCCCTTTGCTCCCTCTAAGCCGACTTGGCAAAAAGAGGTTAAAAAATAAATAAAATTCCAAAAAGGAGGGGCCGACTTGGCAAAATAAATAAAAATAAGACCTTAAGCGCTTCATATTTAATTTTGATTTAATAAAAAATTAATTTTAAATGCCTCCAAGATAGAAGTTCGATTTTTAAGGCTTAAAAATAATTTATTAAATGCCAAAATGTCTTTATTTAATGCCAATTTAATTTTAATTTTTTCAAAGGCTTCGAAGTGAGCAATTTTGAGGAATTCGAGGAATATCAATGCTCAAATATGGTAAAAATAAAGAATGCTACTAACTTCGCCCTGGACCCTTGGCAAGGGTCAGGAGCGAACTTTCAATTTAGGCCTTGCATTCCTCATTTTTCTTGTCCAAAACTTCATCTAGGCATTTAAATGGCATTTCTTATTGGAGTTTTGAATTTGATTTAATTTGATCTTTAGGAGGAAAGTGTATTAGGACCTTTTCGCCCTGGACCCTTAGAGAGGGTCAAGAGCGATTTTCCAATTTTGCTCTTAATCCTTCATCTTTTAATTGTCAATTCTCCTTGTGGGGTAAGCGATGATCTCCTTCATCCATTCCATACATGTTTGATTTGTTTTTGTACGGCAAAATAGGTGCTCCAAAGATTTTCGCTTGGGGCCTCCAGTGAGGGTCAGGAGCGACCTTTGCAATTTAGGCTAGGATCATCAAGTTTTGGAGGTAAATCCTTGTTCATCACGTTTTGGAGGACCCTTCCACCTTAGCACAACCTTGCCTTAGCGCAATCTTGAAGGGAAGTTGTTGGTTTTGTAAATTTCGCCCTGGGCCTTCACTGAGGGTCAGGAGCGACTTTGAGTCTTTTTGCACAAATTCTTGATCACTTCAACTTCAAATTACCTTCAAGGCGTAGCATATTACGTTCTCCTCCTATCCAAGCAAGATTTTGTCTTAATTCCACAAACAAAGGAGAGAATCATGAAAAATCGCTCTAGGCCTTCACTGAGGGTTAGGAGCGATTTTTGTAATTGCCTTCAAAATCCTTACTCTTAACGATCCCTTTTCACTTCAAGGCAAATTAAACATTATTCCAAACTCGTGCCTTGGCTTAGATTTGTCCAAACTTGGAGAGAAAGGCTCAATATTAGATTTTTCGCCCTGGGCCCTTACTGAGGGTCAAGAGCGATTTTGCAAATTCAAGCTTATCCATCTTTTGTTAGCCCTCCAAATTATCTTCAACGGGCAAAACACACCCTTCTCCATTCATTTCAATCATAAAATCGCTTTGTCCTTGCAAGAAAATTACACATTTGAAAATTTCGCTCTGGACCCTCTCTGAGGGTCAGGAGCGATTTTACCTTTCCTGGGCAAAACTCCTTCATCTCATCATCTTTAATCGAGTCTAGATACTTTATCATGTTCACTTCATCCTCCACCCTGCCTTTGACATCTCAAATCGACCAAATAAGGCTAGAAATGACCTCCATACGATTTTTCGCTCTAGGCCCTCTCTGAGGGTCAGGAGCGATTTTTCTCTTAGCCTTCAAAATTCATCATTTCCATGCCTTCAAATCTTCAAAAGCATCAAACCACGTTCAATCATCCCTCCTGGAGACCCTGCACAAAACAAATTAGAAAAGTCAGTGACAAATATGCCTTAAATAACATTTTCGCCCTGGACCTTCAGTGAGGGTCAGGAGCGATTTTACCCTTTCTGGCTAAACTATTCAAAATTTAAGTCTCCTATCACTTCACAAGGCAGAATCAGGTCATTTTCGAGGTCAGGAACCAGTTAGCAAGCCCATCAAAAACGAGGAATTGCACTTAGGATAAATTTCGTCCTGGGCCCTCAACGAGGGTCAGGAGCGATTTCTCCGTTTAAGGCATCATCTTACTTCCAAAATTTGATCAAAACTTACCTAGGCAAGAACACGCAGTTTCACCTTCAAAATGCTAACACTTAGTCAAAATTGGATTTTACCCTAAAAAACCTTGATTAAACCTAACCTAAGACCCACTTGACTTCCCTGAAAGGCTTACCCTATTTCAATCGTCTCGATTCTTCGGGAGGACGCTTAACAACTTTCAAAATTCGACTGGACTCGGCTTGAATAAAATCCAAAAGAAACTCCCAAGGTTTAGCCCTAGTCCGGACAGACCACTCACTCACTCAAAACCCTAAAAGCAGAGAGAAGAACAAACAAAACAAAAGCGAAAAAAGAGGGGGTCCCCATTCTAATGGGGCGATGTGTGAAATGGTCACAACAGGTTGCTCGCCAGAAATCTGATTGCACTCCAAGACCGAAGGGAGGAAACTGCACGGGATCTCCATTGGCAACAAGTACTCCAAAGGTACGAAGAGCGGAAACGTAGGGAGGAAGAGGAAAGGGAGACAAGCCAACGTCGTACCCCTGGCACTTAATGCCCCTACGGCCAAACAAAGACAAACGTACCACTACCACCGAAGGAGTAGACGAGGGAACTGTACGGAGATCTCTCTGCATAAAAGAACAGGCCGAGCGGAGACAAAGGCTAAGGGAAGTTGTTGACTCAAAGAGCCTTGAGGAACATAGCAAAAGTCAAAGTGTGAGTCGGAGTCGTAGTCGGGAGAGACAAAGGTCGTGTACGTGGAAGGAGTTGGAGGAAGTTGCCAGGAACCTGCCACTTCCAGACGTAGCGGAGGAGGATCTAGCCGACCAGGCCCTACACTCGACGTCAAGTGAAGAAGACTCTGGAGCCGAGTCACAGAGCAACCCGTTAGAGTATTCTGAACAAGGAGAGGAGGCGGTACGAGATCTGCATGAAGAGGTCGCCAATATTTTTGAAACAGCATTATCCGGCATCAAGAATTTGTCCTTGTCAGAGGGAACCAAAATAGGAGGGTCAGATCTAGAAACCCCAAGAAGGAGGGACTATAGGAGCGAGGGTGACCAAAGCCCTGTGGACAATGGTCCAACCAGGTCAAACGCATACGGTACCTTCCAGACACAATACCTTTCGGGCATATAATAACTTCCAAGCGCTACATAAAACCCTCCGGACAAAAACAATGGCACACACTCCAGAGAAACAGAAGCTTCAAAGATTCATGGGCGACGGGTCGGAGGATCTCGTACGACATTGTAAGACATGCGTGACCATTTGGGAGGCAAATGGCCAGGACGACCAGGATTACTGGTTGAAGCCATTTCCAACCACTGCGAGGAAAGTACTTATGGCCAGTCTGTGGTGGCCAAATGCTCCCACTCTGACGCCTAGGAGTGGGTGGTCGAGTGTGACACTTGCCAACGTGCAGGAAAGCCGCTCAAGCGGGACTTCATGCCCCTCTTTCCCTCTCAACCACAGGAGCTATTTGAACGGTGGGGTCTGGACTTTGTAGGACCCTTGAAGCCGAGTAGCATACACAGGTGCAAATATATTGTAGTGGCTACGGAATACCTCACTAAGTGGGCAGAAGCCAGAGCCTTGCCAGATAACACAGCTCTGAGTACAACACGGTTATTGTATGAACAGATCATCACTAGGTATGGGATACCCCTTCAAATCACCAGTGACAGGGGAGTGCACTTTGTCAACCAAGTAATCTGTACCATGACCGTAGAGTTCAAAATCTTTCACAATCTCTCTAGTCCGTACTACCCCTGAGCTAACGAACAGGCAGAAGCAACCCACAAGGTATTGGTGTCAATAATTTATAAGTCGTGTGGGATGGAGAAGGAGGACTGGGAGGAAAGGCTACCAATCGCACTGTGGGCTTACCGCACAACCTACAAGGTCACTACTGGGCATACCCCATTCCAGCTCATGTACGGACAGGAGGCAGTGGTACCAGCCGAGTACACCATACCAAGCCTACGGGTAGCAGTGGATAATAGACTTGGTGATGAAGAAAGCTTGAGTGCAAGGCTGGACAGCCTGGTGAAACTGGACGAATGAAGGGTGATGGCACAATGGGCAACGGAGGTAGCGCAGCGACGGCAGAAGTGCTAGCATTACAAGCACCTACGACAGGTAACTTCCGACCGGAGCAGTTGGTTTTGAAGTATAACGACCGAAACGAACTCCGATCGGGGAAGTTTAAAGTTCGTTGGCTCAGACCCTATAAGATCAGATAGGTCGGCAAGAACGGGGCAGTGAAGCTATCCACTCTGGATAACAAGCCAATCAGGGACCCAGTGAATGGTTCAAAACTGAAAGTCTACAAAGAACGAAACAAACCTGTGATCGTGATCAACATGCTAGGATACGCTACAAAAGGGAACTAGACCATTGGCCAAAGCAGGGAAACCGACGAAGACCCGATGGTGAAAGCAGAACCCTACTGGAGAGATGAAGATTGGGCAAAGCCTCTTGCAGCCATGGAAGAACGGCTTGTGCCGAAGCGGGTGGAAGGTGTTGCGGTTCCCGGGACCCACAAGCACCTGACAAACCCGTATTTTGGGGATCCAGCTGTATGGGTATGCATTTCAAAAACATTGGAAGAAGCAGGCCCCATATGAGGGTCTTCAAGAAGGGTACATAGCATACGATATCGATGAAGAGGCTGAAGCCAGAAGGAAAGCCGAGAATGCAAATAGAGAGGAAGAACTTGACTTAGAGGAGTACGGGGCAACTCTAGGTCCCTGCTTAAAGATGGTGCTGAAAACGGAAGACCTATTCATCATCGTCGCCCATCCAGGGGAATTGGAAGCTAGACCAAATTCGTTATATCGGGTGATCCCTAACCCCGCAAGACCTTCGGAGGTTGACGGAGAAAAAGTAAAATGGTATCAACAGTACGAAGGCCGCTACATTGACGAGCAGTATGAGGGGGTGAGACCAGCTCCGTTGGTTGACAAAATATGGGACCTAGAGTATGTGGGGACGTGTTGTGCTCAAGAATGCTACAGGAGGATGTCGCACGTATGTATGTGGTTGCACGATTCAGAGATAAGAGTAAGGTCCCAGGATGATTCCTTAGGTGTGAAGAGGAACATAGGAAGCGAGGATGCTGACAAAGGGCCAAATAAAAGGTAGAAGGAAATCAAAACGCATGGCAAGGGAACAACAAAGAAAAAATCAGGTATTCGTACAACAAAGAGGAAACTGAGGGGGCGAAAAAATTTAGAGGCATCTGAAAAGGCAACAAGCTATCCTGAAGATCAAAAAGGGCCAAGTGCACGGCAGAAACAGACCCCGGGATACCTTAGTATATTGAAGGTACGAAAGGTTGAATTTAAAAAATGTTATTGCTTGAAGACTCTAAAACAATTGTTAAATAAAGGGGTACTGAAAGTCAGAAAGGAAAAGTACGTGGAAGAAATAAAAAGGCTAGGGATGATAAGCATAAAAAAATTAAAGTGTAAGGCAAAGGTGATGGAAATAAGTAAGGGAAAAATACAATTAATAAGGAGGCAATTATTTTATAAAAAGTTAATAACATATTTAAGCCTAACCCTAACCTTGAAAAGGTCAAATGATTATATAAAGCCCTACAGAGCCCATTTGTACACAGCACACAGGCAAAATCAAGACAGTGGGAGCAGAACCGGCAAAGGAGAGAAGGCAAGAGCTGGAAGAGGCGTACGGCTAGCACGCACAGCTAAGGAGCGAAGCTCGTACGGTGTACGGACGGGGAAGAGACGCAACCCAGCACAGCCAGGGAGTTGAGTCCGTACGGCATACGGCGGAGCATATCAAAGCAACCCATACGGCAGAGCACATCAACCCATATGCCAAAGCACATCCTTCCATACGGCACAGAACATCAAAGCAACCCGTACGGCGTACGACGAATATTGCACGGGGAACATTGTACTGCATACGGTAAAGTCGTTTGGTGCACGGGGGAAGTAAGTCGGAAGAGGTCGTACAACCATGATACATGTACAACAACCCAAAGCAGAGGTCGTACGATAATCAAGAAGAAACCGTACGGACTGTTGGTGTCTGTTTTATCATCAACCAAACATTAGGATAGGATACCCGAAGGCATTCTATCCTCTCCTGAAAAATCACTACTGATTCCAAGGTCTATATGTGCGAACAAGCGACTTTAGTGGAATAGCTTCTTGGGTAGTGTATGCTGAAATTTAAAGGGGGACTTACGTTTGACAAGTATCTTGAATAATTGGACTTAGACGAATATATCAATTTTAGGCTCTTCTTTTTTGGGGATTTAGACGTTCAAAAGAAAGGGGAAAAGAGATAGGGTTTAGATGGCTAATCTAATCCTACGAATTCCGAAGACAGTGTCAACTGTGTACTCTCTAGAAACCAAACTCTGCTTCGCCACACTAGGGACAACTACACAAAGCTGGTGCAATCTTCAATGGGTTGTGCTGATGATCGAAATATTGGGGTGCACATGGGGTAGGCTTAGACTAACTTCACACGGTAGAATGGAAATCATCCACTTACCAGAAGTATGAGCGGAGATACACAATCAGTCGATACTTATCAAATCCTTTACTCGAATTAACAACAAGGGAAGCAAATCTATATTAACTTTAACTAGGTGTTGAGGAATTTGAAACCATGCAATCATTCAAACAATAGTGATTACAAAGCAGCGCACATGCAATATATTATCTGAAATGACCTTAAGCAACAATATGTCAAAAACCTCACACTCTCCGAATGAGAGGAGGCAACCTTATATAGTTTTTCGAAAATCAATGAATGGCCGAGATCGAACAATGATCAAGGGCCAAGATTGATAATCACAAACCCTAATTAGGGTTTCCCCCAAATACTACTTTTGACCAATTACATTTGGGACACATGTCCTTCTTGCTAAAAATAAATCTTTTATGGAAAATAGAAGGTTGTTACATTGTGACGTGTACCCTTCTAGAAACTTCTGGATAAGTCAGATTCATTGAACCTGGACATGCTGACTTGGAGCGATCTGATTGGCTGGAAAAGATGACGAGGCGCCAAGTGGCAAAGCTGCTAATCTGACTGAGGTGAGTGTCCACTTTCCTCTTTTAGAGATTCAATGTATCTAGACACTATGAGCTTGACCTCCTCCATGGCGATACTTGGCGAGCTGCTAATTTGGAAGTCGATGACATCCACATCATCAGTACAGGCAGCAAGGATGTTTTCCCACTCAATGGCTTGGGTGAGGAAATTTTCATCAATGGAAAGAAGACTTACAATTCTTGAGAAATTGCCTTTGTCCATCATCCCTGAATCTTTGAAGAAGCTAGACTAGATTCTGGCTCTTAGGTTTTTTGTTTGCAAATGCTTCTCCCTTATGCTTTCTTTCTTCCAGATCTCTAATGCCACACTGAATACCTTGCCCAAGATCTCTTTAACACTTCCTTCTGTCTCTGAGCACTTGGTTTCGGATTTCTTTAGAATTTCAATCCGAGTGACCAAGGCATAGTACCATGTGTTAAAGTCGTACCTATCTCCAGTCTGTATGATGCCTGCTTCCACTAGGCTTCTCTTCGTCAAGCCTCGGATAACCTTGAGGTGCGGAAGTATCTCATCCTGAATCTCACCGATATCTTCCCAATTTATGGCCAAGTCCTGGATACGGCTGATCGATGAAGCAGCGGATTCATGAGCTGATACCAGGTTTTCTACTAATGTGTCAACCCGTGCTAAAACATTTGACATCCATTCCCTTGCTTGAATGTATGAACCCTTCATGTCATTGTAATCTCTCATTGATTCCTGTTGAAGAGGCTGTGGAGGGGTGATGGGGACCTCACGGTTGAGTGGCTTAGTAAGGTGCAGGACATACTTCTTCCACTGTTGATTCTCTTCTTCAACTCTCTTCCTCTTTTCCCTCTCATGGGCGAGACTTGCCTTCAGAATACTACAAGAGTCGTCAAAGTACTGGACTTCCTGCTCCTAGGTAGGCTTACCAAGGTCTATTGTAGTAACCTTGTAATCCTCTGCAGCGATATTGTCTCTTGTCTTTCCCTCTCTATCTGGACTGTTCTGAAGCCTGTACTGTCTCTCTGGATCAAGGAGAACTTCCTAGCTGGCTTGGGTGGTTTGATCATAACTGGTTCACTCAACCTCCCCAAGAATGCTGTTGTGACCTCTTCGGAACAGGTCTCCTTGGGGACCTTAGCCTTTATTTTCTCTCTTAGCCAATCCGGGACAGTTGATTGCTCGACTGTGTTATGGTCGAATTCATTGTTTGCCTCTCCTGGGTTCGCTGGTATGCCATCCAAGAACGATATAGGTGTTTCCACTTGCTCTTTCTCTGGACCTTGGATAGCTTCTCTCATTACCTCTTCAACTGAAGGAGAAGGCATTCTCTCTTCATCATCAACTATGCAGATGTCCAGCTCTTGTTCCTTAGCTGCATTATGATCAGGCCTGATAGAGGAGGCACTTAGGATGGATTGGCCTTCGCTAGATTCCTTCCTTTCTCCTATGATCTTCTTTCCTGCGATCTTCACTGAGCTCCCCGCTAACTCCTTTCTCTTCCGAGATCCAACACTTTCTGGATTTCGTGCATCGCCTGTAGAGGTACAAGGATCAATAGATAACGTATCATCTACTCCCATTGATTCATAGGTCAAGGTAACCTTTGGCTTTCAATTGCTTTGTCTTTTCAGACGTCCACCACCTTGAATACTCAACCACTGACCTTATGAGGTCTGCAAGATCTGACTTCTCTCCCTCTGTCCAATCTATCAAAGCTAGGGGTTCGCCCTTTATCTTTTCGAAGCCCGGCTAATGAAGCTCTAAGCTTTCTTCCACTTGATCTACAACTTTGAATACTTCCGTTGCTCTCACTATGTTCAAAGGAATTCTTGACCAAAACCTTTTCCTGATCTCGAAGCTATCGGTTGCGTTTGCCCAGTAGTCCTCCAGGTCTGGTCTATGCTCAAATGTTGTTCCTTCTATCTTCTTTATTCTGTGGAATGGATCAAAATTCCTCCTTATCTTGTATTGATAGAGAGGATACCAAGCTAGCTCCTTCTCAGTGGTCGCAGAAGCTTGAGATGATGGACACTTTTCCAGCCCATTGCCTATGACAAGTGAAGATGTCCCTGCCTTCTTCTGCCTACCCCTTTGAATTACTATGTACTCCTCCAACTGTCTCACAACCTCGAGCAACACCACTCGATTGGTAGGATAGGCTGGGAGCTTGTACGGAGGTCCGGAGAATCCTTGGATTCGGAGGTAAGTGAACTTCGGATACTGGATGTACCAACATCCAAAGCGACTGATGAAGTCCATAGACTCTTGAGAGAGCCTCTAGTGAAGCCCGCTTTGCAGTGTTCGAGTGATATGCATAAGGAAGGTATCATTCACTCTCTTGTAATGGAACTTCTCCTCCATGTGAAGCTGAGGGTAGCAGTCATATACTGGAAACTGATTCTCCTTGCTCCCTACCTCTCCTCTACAAGTGAGACCTTTGTACCTGTAGGTCCTGGCTAGGGAATAGAACAAGTAAGAACTCATGAAGAAAGTTCTATTCACCTCCAGGTTCCTCAGTTGGCTGTCTAGGTTCTTGCTGATCATCCTGGCCCAATCTATCATCTTCACTCCATTGATTATTTCATTAATGAAATAATACATCCATGGTTCAAATGGGGCTCCCTGAGGGCTTCCCATTATCCTGTTGAGTAAGACGATCATATCTCCGATGTCTTCCTTGAAGTATGCCCGCACTAGGCTCTTCCTTTGAAGTTTGGAGGTGCCCTTCCTTGGCTTGTCCAGCCAAGAATGGTTGATTATAGCGTCATACTCTTCCAGGTGGTCCTGATATAGACTGTCTGCTTCGTCCTTAGCCTTGTATACTGCATTGTGATATTCTAGGATCCTGAAGGCCTCTCTGATGGCCTCATCACTGATGTTCACCAGTATCCTCCCATCAGGTGCGATGATGTCCTTGCTGGCGAGGTTGTAATGCTTGGCGCACTCAACCACTAGCTCATTGCACTGCATGGTGGGAAGGAAGCTAGCAGCATGTACAATACCGCTCTTCATCATCTTTCGCGCAATGATGGTAGGCACAAGGTTGTCCAGACCAAACATTCGCTTCTTGAACTCTCTCAAATTGATGTGTCCGAGGTTGGTGTCGCCGATGTTCTTCCATTTTGACGTCATCCTTGACTCCGGAGGAGCATCTTTATCTACCTGGAATTTCATGGTGCCTAAGACCTGCAGATGAGCAATGAAAAATTTAAGTTAGAAAATTTCTACAAAATTTCGAAAAGAATATCGGGGCCGCGAAATGGCTAAGTGTTGGAAAATTTTCCATTTTTCACTCTCATACTTAGCCATAAAAATTGAATTTTCACCTCAAGACCCTCAGCCTTGAGGCTGGTTGATGTCACCAGAAAGCGTTAAAACTTTCGAAAATTTTCATACTTAACCAAAAAAAATATTTTTTTTCAAAAAATTTTGAAAAAATATTTCTTAAGTTCTTGAAAATATTCAGAAAAATCCATTAAATCTGCATTTTGAACTGGATTTCACCTTCGAATGTGCAGAAATAGTGTTAGAAATCCTCTCGAAAATATTCAGAAAATTTAACGAAGGTTAAATAATCTTCTCGCGCTTGATTGCCTTCCAAAATTCTGCGAAAAATCTGGTTTAAAACGAATATCTAGCTTTTAAAAATGTCAAAATCTTTGTCCAGATGTTCTTCGAACTGAACTTTTACCAAGCTTCCCTTAGTAATTTCGAAGTTGGTTGATGTAATAATGAAGTTAAAATGAAGTATTTGTAGGCAAGGTCAATTTCTCAAGTAGAAACTTTAAAAATATACTTCTAATTTCATCTCCAATTCTTTCGGAAAGTTTTTCGCCATGTTTCTAATTTTGAAAATATCTTCCAAAAGTTTCTATTTTGGTTTATAAATTCGAAATATCTTTTAATCTTCGAATAGAAAACTTTCTATTTTGGTTGAGGTTCGAAAATATCTGTTGATCCTTGAATTTTCTTTTTAGAAACTTTCTATTCTGGCTTTGGAGTTCGAAATCCTTGTTAATCTTCCAATATTCCATTTTGAAAAACTTTCTATTTTGGTCTTCAAATTCGAAATTTTAGATAAGTTTTTTATGACATCATATTGATCGTCTTGACTTTTCAATGCCTTGGTGAAATTTTTAAATTTTGAATTTCCAATTTCCTCCAATTTTGGTGCACTTTTGGATATTTTCCAAGTCAGGGTGGACTTTGGAGGTCTCTCCTTCTTGGGCGGACTTCAAGCTTAGCCCCTTCATGGCCTCTCTAGGTGGCTGCGGATTTTGACTTAGCCTCCTTCATAGCCCCTTCAAACTTATGGCGGACTTTGGAGTAAGCCCACATGTGACCTCCCTTATGCCTTGGGCGGACTTCAAGCCTTGCACCCATGTGACCTCCATCATCTTGGGCGGACTTCAACCTTAGCCCCTTCATGGCCTCTCTAGGTGGGGCGGACTTTGGGCTTAGCACCCACATGGCCTTCATAGCCTTGGGCGGACTTTGGCTCTTGGTCTCTTCATAGCCCCCATTAACCTTGGCGGACTTGGACTTGGCCTCACATGGCCTCCTTAACCTTGGGCGGACTTCAACCCTTACTCCTCCATGACCTCTTTAGGTGGGGCGAACTTTGGAGTGTGCACCCATGTGACCTCCAAACTCATGGCGGACTTTAGGCAAGGCACCCACATGGCCTCCCTTAGGCATGGCAGACTTTGATGAGAGCACCCACACAGCCTCCTAAGGCATGGCGGACTTCATGCAAGGCTCCTTCATGGCTTCTTCAACCTTCGTGATGGGGTTTGAACCTACAGAAACACTTCAAAACCCTTGTTAGCCAAACTTAGAAGAATTTTTTTGGAGAAATTTCAAATTTTCACAGTTTAATCTAATTTAACCGGATTAACTTGAAATTTGAAATCCGTGCTTAGGTGGATCATCTGAGGCATCTTGCCTCCTAAAATTTAGGGATTTGGCTTTTTAAGTCCAAACTTGGAATTTTCGAGATCTGGTCGGAGCTGGTCGATAGTGCAAGTGTGAACCCTAGGTTTGCATCCCGAAAAAGCAAAAAAGCCTAAAATCTAGGGATTTAACTTTTCTAGGTCAAAACTTGAATTTTTGGAGATCTGGTCGGGGCAGGTCAATGGTGGTAGTGTGAACCCTAGGTTTGCATCCCGAAAAAGCAAAAAGCCTAAAATCTAGGGATTAAGCTTTTTAGGTCAAAACTTAAGATTTTGGGATCCCAGTCGAAGCAGGTCAATAGTAGCAGTGCAGACCCTGAGTACCCATTCTGAAAAAGTCAAAAGGTGGACTTTCTAAAAATAGAAAGAAAACTTTCTAAAAATAGACATACCGAGGATTGGGCTGGGAGTGCCAAAAACAAAACTTTCTAAAAATAGAAAAAAGCAAAAAGCAAACTTTCTAAAAAATAGAAAGTTGTCCAAGTTGATCCAAATCGATTGCGATTTTCGTTCTTTGGCATCCCTAAACGCTTTGAAGGTGTTTGCACTCTGGAATCACATGTTTTGCAAAAACTAACTTTCCAGAGTCTAGGCTTCAACTGTTCGAAACTGAGTAAGGCTTGGTAGAATTGAAGCGAAAGGCCACGGGCGCTAACAAAAAACACTAGAAAGCAGAAAAAGAGAGGGTCCCCATTTGCAATGGGGCGATGTGTGAAAAAGGTCACAACACGGACGACAGGGAGAAGACCGTACGGTGTTGTACGAGGATCGATGGAGAGAAGTCCGTACGAGCAAGGAAGCGGTTCATACAAAATTCGAAGGCATTAGTGTGGAAATCCGTGCCATCCGTACGGTGTTATGTGCAGAGTTCACACGAATTGAAGAGGTTGTACGGTCATAGGAGGGAGGCGTACGTACCTATCTGTACATTGTACAAGCAACAATAGGCACGATGGTCCATACAAATTGGCGTGTCACACTTGCAGACTGTTATAATAATGGTCAAGGACTGAACAAAAACAGGAAAACAGGGCAAAGCAATTACAGTGCAACCATGACCGCTACAGACCCAGCCAGCAGTAGCAAGAAGGCCAAAATCAGGCCAAAAGTGCAGAAGGATCCGAAGGGAATCACTGCCGAGAATGTAGCCTTTGAGAGCGTAACTGGCAGCGAATGTCGTACTTGGTGGGAAGAAACCCCTCCTGACCATGTGATAAAGGACTCCCTCACAAAAGCACAGGTAGACCATGCCATTCAGATGCCGACATTCAACATCAAGGATTTTGAGCCGATGTTGCGGACCATGGTGTCTAGATACAACCGCCAGGAAAGGGCTTCCATCATTCAATTCCAGGGCTACACGGTACGGGTTTCCTTCAAGGCGGAAGACTTCGGGAGGGTATTTGGTATACCCAAGAAGGGAGCATCTGCAACGAAACCGGCCAAGAAGCTCACCAAGGGGAAAAAGAAATGGTTGTTGGACTTGGTATGCAGAGATGACCTGACAAAAGAGCAATGGAAGAGCGCCTGGTCTGCCAGTAGGGGATTGAAGCGTGCTTTTATCGCACCAGGAGAATGGAGAATGCTAATGGACTTGGTAAAAAGTCGACTCACAGGGGCTAGCCATGCATTCGATATAGCCATGTGGATGATAGGGTTGATGAATGGCATTAAGTGTGGCAAAGTTTACAACTGGGGGCAGCTTTTAGCTGAGAGGATTCATGATTTCCTCAAGCTAGAACACAAGACATTTTACATGTGCCACCACGCCATCAGTCTACTCTTGGATGTCGTATGCCTGCAAGTACCGCCAAAAATGTGGGGTACTTTCGAACCGCGCGGAAGGGTGGAACCTAATACGCCGTCCATGTACTATTATGCCCATCTGGACACTCTTGGTGACACCACACAGCCGGCAAAGAGGAGGAAGATGGACGTGTCCGTTGAAGTTGAAGATGACAACAATACCAAGGATTCTGAGGAGGTCAAAGAAACTGAGCAGGAGAGTGGAGATGAGGGATTCCGTATGGCACCACACACGGCAGGAGAGGATGAAGGGAAGCGGAATCACAACAACAGGAAGGGGAGGAAGAGTAGCATGGAGGGCTGCGAGCACAATGGAAAAGCACGCAGGTGAAATTTACACCCCCCAAATTGTCCTCTTCAGCACACTTAGTACCACAGGAAGTACTTAGAGTGGCCAGCCCCGTAGGGGACGTAAGACCAATAGGGGTGTTGTTCAGGAGAATTGATGGAGAACCACCGGCACAACGGCGGGTGTCACTGTCGCAGATCAGTCTGGCTATACTCGAGTCACAAGTTGTACCAGACGCAAAGCGTACCAGTAGGCCTGACCGTACAGGTAGTGACCTAGGTGGTGGGAGAATGGCAGACCGTACGGTGGCAGAGGAGGTCGTACAACATAGTCTAGATGGAATGGTTCAAGAGACGGTCGTACCAGAGGAAGAAGCAGTCGTACAGGAGATCGATACTAGTACAGCGAGTACTGGCATGGCAGATACTAGTACGACAAGTACTAGTACGGTACCAGCAGGGAGAGATGAGTCGAGGGATGTACCGATGACAGGAGATGGTCTGGAGGAGTTGGCGGTACTAGACACACTGAAAGACCAAGATATAGATGCATCTCTAGACAGTTGGCTGGGGCAGTTTGCACTCACACCTCACCCTCCCACCTCACCTTCACCACACGCCATGACAATTGGACGGAGCCAGACACAGCATAGGACCACCCCTATCACAGATCGGAATGAGAGGATGTCTGTTGAGGAGCAAAATAGAGCAACAGGAAGTGGTGGACAGGGCCTAAAGGTCATCGATCTTGAGGAGAGCGGGTCCAGAGGACTACTGGCAGGTCTTCACCTAACTTCGCCAAACACTAGCGATCCAGCAGGCTCGCTCCAGCGGTTCTTTGGGGAGCTACAGGGGATTTCAGATATAACACGCGAAATGGCACAGTTGACTGGACAGATGGATGTCGGCAACTCAGCTGACGCTAAGAAGCTGTGCCACTTCATGACTTTCGGATGTGCAGACAAGTTTGCACGCCACTTTGAGCAACAAGGGTGGCCAGACAGTAGTACGTCGAAGATGGTACAAGAGTGGACGCACATGCGATTGGTGGAGGGAGTGGGCACCTTGGGCACCACCTTGCGCAGCATGGAAGGATCTTTCTGGAATATCTATCTGTAGATGCGACAAAGTCAGATAGAGCAGCAGACCCAGCGGCTGTATGCAACAAAACTGGAGAAGGAAGGGAAGAAGCGTGCAAAGTTAGCCGTAGTGGAGAAGAACCTGAGGATTGAGCTAGAAACGAAGGTGACTACTTATGAGGCCTGTTGCAGCATGCAGAAGGAGGTACAAGTACTGCCAGCACAAGTGGCTGAGCTTACTCTACAGATGGAGCAAAAGGACAAAAAACTGTTGGAGGCCGCACACATGGTCAAGAAGGCACGGAAACGGTAGTTGATAGCAGAGAAGAACCTCAAACTCCACACAAGGCAACAACCTTCTTCTTCGACCACCACAGGGACGCCTCCTCCCCCTTCTCAGTCTTAGTCTTTTGTTTGTTATTCCAACTCCCGTTGTCTTGGTCGTCTGGAAGACGACTACTTTTTTTGGGGGGGGGTTGATGTTAGGAGTCAATAACACATGTTAGTTTATAGTGGCGTCAGGTGTTCATGTTTGGTTATGTTTGAGTCACCAAAAGGTTCCCATGGGGTAGTTGGTAGTTAGTGACGGTTGGCAACTTGGCCAACCGTCGAGTCTATATATGGTATGGATGGAACCTGGGCAAAGATGGTATTGTACTGGCATATTTTGGAATTCAATAAAGATATCATTATCTTGTTATAGCTGTTATGTTATTGTTATTCATGCTTTGATATATATTAATGTTCTGTTACATGAATTGTTGGTAAGTGTGGGATATCTCTGTTATCCGCGAGTTTACCAACCTCGCCATAAGGACTAAACACTTAACTACATTCAAGATGAGGAAGTTTGGCAAAGACAAAGCAAGAATTGAGACAGCATTTCAAGCATCAAAAGCTTTGGCTGAAGATTCAGATGATGAGGGCCTGGATGAAATGGAAGTGAACTTTGTGAGAAAGATGACGAGAGGAACCGGCAAGTATAAAGGTATGTTACTTCTTAAAAGTTTTAAATGTGAAAAGATTGGTCATTATGCATCTAGACATGACATCCGGAGAGAGGAAGAAAACAAAAGGTTAAGGAAAACAAAGGAAAGTTCAATAAGAAAGCCTACTATGTTAAAGATGATGCTAGTATTTCAGATAATGAGTCAGATTATGAAAATGGTGATTGTTTGTTCTTGGTTGAAAAAGATGAATCTAAACCTAGCAATAATAAGGAGATGTCTAAGGTAGTTGAAACTATTGCATCAGCATTTCATGTTAGAAGAGATAGAAATGAATGGTAGATTGATAGTGGATGTTCAAATCATATGGCTGGTGACAAAAGTAAGTTTGTAAAACTTGAAAAGTATGATGGTGATTCTGTTAGATTTGGAGATGATCAGACTGCTCATATTGTTGGAATTGGTTCTATTACTTTTGATGGAAAACATAACATTGACAATGTATACTATGTGAAAGGATTGCAGCAAATGGTGATTCCGCCCCATAAATTTGGCAATTTGTTAAAAAATTGTGGTCAACATTTTTCAACATTTTTTGGGCATCTAATCATGCTTAAATCGCAGAAATTTCCAGCCGCTTATTTTACCATATCCGCATGAATGTCCACCTACAAATGAACAATTTAAGTCCTTTTTTGGGTGTCATGCAAAATGTTTTCATGACTGAGGTGACTCATGCTATGCCTAACTTTCAGAGCTGAGTAGAAATGAACAAATAAGGGGCTCACAGTTGTGTTTTGAAGCCAACTGAAAGGTACACAGATCCATCCAGCACCCGTTTCGTTCTGTTTTTGCCATAAAAAAATTTTAATTTTATTCCAAGTTCCTCCATTCTGTTGAGCTTACTATGTTTGTTTTTTGCCACTCTTTCACAATTGTATGCCAATTTGTGGCTGTAAGGACATTTTATTCGGCAATGGTGCAATTTCAAACTTTAGTCCTCTTTTCTATTTTCCGGATTTTTTATCTTTACATATCTTTTTGTATTGTTCTATCCTTTACCCAGTCACATTTTGCTCAATTGTTAATGATATGTTGCAAAGTATGTAATTTAGTGATGATGTTCTTACTCTTAGTGTTTATGTTCTTATGCTTTGAATGGAGTAAGTAACATTACAAGTCTTTTGGGCTACGTTAAAAATCAAACTTAATTCATGTTAGAAATGAGAATAAGAATATTTTTCACCCAAACCAAATATAAGCAAGTTTTTCACCTGCTGTAAGAAGTCATTCTATATTACTGACTGGACATTATGAGATAGCTGTTTTTACCCCTTAAGTTAATAGATTAGTGACTGAATAGAGTTGATATATAAAGTTTATATATAAAATTAGCACTTTTTTTTGGTTTTTGCAATACAGGTTGTTTCCTTTTTCTGATTTGCGTTGTAATTAACATTAAGAACAAACAACATTTAAAATTTAGTTCATTAATATTACATATTTAAGAAAACTAGAACTTAGGAATTGAAATGATAATTCGATGTTGTTCTTAACAAAGGAGATGAAGGCTCCTTAAATAAGCAATTACAAACAAAGTTTCTAAAACAGAAACGAAAGACCGAAAAGAAACATTCTAAATAAAAACAAACAACAAAAAGGAAATATCCTAAACTAACTAACCAAATGACCAATTATAAAAAACATTAGATAATTACTTTAATACCCTCCCTTAATGGTCATTTTACTAACTACCCTACAGAAGATGTGACATAATTTGCAAGTCATTTGGCCACGAATGCATGGAAGGTTGTTCCCTTCTCCTCAAAATGCTCTGCAACATGAGCATATTGTTGAGACCCTTCTTGGTTTTCCAGAACTTCTGGATACGACCAAGTTTAACACAATCCTTCAAACATGATGTTACAAGTTTACCACAATCCTTCAAACATGATGTTGGGTAAAAAAGCCATCCCTCCCTTATCTAGAAACATCGAGATCAACTTCTCAAAACTTGTGCAAAAAACCCATCACGATTTTTTCTCGGAAAAAATTAGAAAACCCAAAAAACAACAACTCCCTTCATGATTTTTTATGGAAACAATCAGAAAACCCTCCAACAGAGAAAGAACCCATGATTTTTGTGTGAAAAGATCTTTCAAAAAATGAATAGAGAAACCACGATTTTTGAAGAGAAAATCATGCAAAACCCTCCATGACTTTTTGTGGAGAAAAATTAAAAAAAACCATCCACGATTTTTGAGGAGAAAATCGTACAAAACCCCTGGTCTGTTCAAAAACTTTACTCGCAGCCATCACGAGTAGTAAACAGAAATAAAAACTCCTTGATTTTTGTGGAAAAAACCAGGCAAAACCCTTCCATGATTTTTTGTGGAAAAAAATCAAATAACCCACGAATTGTTTTACTAGAAATATTTGCCAAAAAAGAACCTAAGCTCTAATACCATGAAATGATAATTCGATGTTGTTCTTAACAAAGGAGACAAAGACTCCTTAAATAAGTAGTTACAAACAAAGTTTCTAAAACAGAAACGAAAGACAGAAAAGAAACATTCTAAATAAGAACAAACTACAAAAAGGAAATATCCTAAACTAACTAACCAAATGACTATTATAGAAAAATTAGATAATTACTTTAATAGGAATCATAAATGATTGACCAATAAAATTATCTCTAGATTTAAAGAATACTCTCTCTAAGTGGAGCCAACATTTTCCTATTCCCTTAACTTCCATGTATAACATCTCCTCATTGCAATATGAACATAAACAACAAAAATCTGTATCCAACAATTCATGGGCTAAACTCTAAATTTTATTTGCTCTCTATATATCTATATGCTATTGAAACAACTTTAAATTTCAAAAACAAGTTTTTGTCCCCTTTTCCACATTTTTTCACCTTTTTTTTAATCCATTTTTTTCTCGTTTAAAACCTGATTTAAAAAAAATCTTCTATTTTTGGTTTACCAAATTTGTCGTGCCCCTTGCCAATAATGGCATAGTTTGATGGTTAAATTTCTTGCCACCAAGGTTCAAAACCCTACTGGAGTGATATTCCCGAGTGTTTATGTTGAGGATAAGGTCCCTCATATGTGGCCTCACCAATTCATAGCTCTAGTCAAAAACGTCTACCCTTAAAAAAAAGAAGTGTCATGTCCCACCTTTAAGCTAGTCTGGCGAGCCAATTTTTTAAAAGGTGTTTATAAACAGTGACAACAATTAGTTAATATTTATATTTTAAATAAATTAAATATAAATAATAATAAGTAAAATTTAGATAAAGTTCAAAATTTGAATTTTGGACTTGGGCACCACTTTTGGGCCCTAGCACCTACAATATATAGGTATACATTCATTTTTTTGCTGGCTGTGTTGATCGGAAGAATGGATAAGATCTTTGGGAATATTTTACTAAAGTTGTACTTGCAAGATGAAAATCTTGGTAGGACTTCAAGGTTAGGATGAAATCCTTGACCTTATTTTTTCTTTTTTCATCTTAAGTTGTCTATTCCAGGTCTGATTTTTCTATTGTGACCAGCGCTGAGTTGTGTTTCCAGGTTTAGCTGTTACAGAAGTCCAAATCATTGTATTTTAATGTCAATCCAATGCGATTTGAACTGAGCTCAAGGAAGAGAGCTGCACAAGGTCAATCATAGTGGATATAACCATAGCAAGCTGAATTTCAAATTCTGTAGATCTGCTAATTGTAGAAAATCTGAGTGCTGCAGACCAGACCTAAAAGTTGGACAATCCAAAAAGATTCATTAGCATCCCACTCACTGATCAGCAAACTCTACACCAGGAACCAGATTGCTGCATTAGAAGTTATCGATAAGGCCAAAGGCCATTATTTTGCTTAATAAGAGGCAATAGAGGCAGCAACATGCACTATTGGACATGTATAGAGATCCGACTCAATTCCAAATGCAAACCTTCAAGTGAGGGATGGGACTAACCAGGGGCAGTGCCAAAGGGTCACCCACCAAATCCTATACGCATAACAACCAGGTGACGCCAAAAAGAGGGATGAAAATCAAAATGTGCAAAGTCATTAATCGCCAAATTCCCCTGTAATTGCATTCAAAATTGCAACCTACACTTGCTGCTTCAGGAAACCCTCAAAACATCCATTTGGGAAAAGCCAGGTCTAGCGTAGGAATGCTCTTGGCAGACCTAAAGAATCAGATCTAGGGTTTGAACAGCTTCAAAGGATTGTGTAACAACAATTTGTAAGAGTTTTGATCTCAATCTAACATTTGAAAATCATGGATGGAATACTCGCCGAGTACTCGGCAAGTTTTGAAAAATCGTGAGTTTTTTTGCTCGGCGAGTATTTACGCCATTAACTCGCAGAAGAAACAGCAGCTGCATAAAAAAAAGATATAATTCAACAGCAGCAATTCATAACAACAGCAACGACAAATTGGATCAATATAATGCGGCTGGAGTCCACATCCAATGAAGCTCAAATGTAAACTCTTTGTGAGATTGCCCTCCAAAACCACTAAGGTCTTCATTCTAGGATTCCTACACTTGAACACAAGTGCATATAATGGATTATGAAAGGAATTTGTTTAGTGTAGATGATGATCCCAAATTAAACATTCACTCTTTTATATCCTCCACAAACAGAACAGGTCAGCCACCATGCAAATCTGCAACTTCAAATTTGCACAGTGATCATAGGCGGGAAAGATTCCATTTTGAAAGTAATGGCACCAAAAATAGACTACTGGAAACAATATGACACATGCTGAAAAGTTAGGAGGGGAACGGAAGCATATATGAAAATATCGAGGATCAAGTGTTAACCATAACACAAGACTCAAACTATAGGACGAGGTGTCAGGGGTTGAGTAATGGGCATGCTGGTAAGGGAAAATCTGAAAGTCCAACAGGAAGAAGGGAAAAGTGGAGTTGGAAGAAAAAGCATACTCGTGAAGGGAAAACATACACTAACGGAAACAGAGAAGACACAAGCACTAGCATAATATGTACATACTTAGATTGACTGGAAACAAGAAATGACACTATGGCATGCATAAACTTTTAGTAGCCATTTAATAGTTTTCAAATTTTACACTTTCCATGTAGTCAGCTTTAATGGGGCTTTGTGAACACCCCAACCTCATGTAAATTGTAGACTATCATAGTCAAATGAGTTAAGCACGAGAATATTCTAAAAAGTTCATAAGTATAATATCATCACGTATTAAAAATTAATGCAATTGGAATATATCCAAAACAAAATAAAAAAATGGCGCACCCTAAGTAGGGCAGAGGTGCAAATTCGCAGTTGGGAACAAATGAATATCAGATGCAACGTAGATATGGGAAAGACGATCAAAACAGAAGGAACTTGTGGTGAATGGCAGAAGATGGAAGCATGGAGAGTCACTGGAAATCGAAAGGATAGATGTATGCAATATTGATGTTGCAAATGAGGTTGATATAACGGCTAGGGATCTCTGCCGAATGACTATTGTCAAGAGAGTAATCCGCAGAGAGGAAATTAGATACTGGTGTAATGTCCCCATCTCATTAGTCCGCAGATATTCACGGGATTGGCCTATCATTTGACCCTCGTAGGCCAAGAGGATTGATTAGGGGGTTGACTTGCAATGATTTACGGCTTCACATTTTGTGTCTACTTGATTTTATGGTGAAATAAGGAGATTACACGTATTGCAAGACGTGTGCACTTTAATTATAATATAATAATATTTTAAAAGTGCTGTTAAATTAATATGTGTAATAAAATAATAAAGTGTAACAAAAGGATAAGAAGAGAATCTTCTAGAAGGAACCAATTGATTGGATATGAAAAGAATAAATAGGGGATGTTGGTTCATTGTTGATCATCAGTTGTTTTGGATATCTCTTCTTGTGTAGACTTGTGGAGCCGAGGGTTTCTGCAAACAATCATTTGGGAACAAAAAAATCCCTATGATTAGCATAACTGAGGAGGTGAGAGATCTTCCGAGGGGTTGCAGTTGAGAGTGGGAGACAAATCGGTCTTCCATAGTGTGCTTATTGAGTTTGCTACATTTCCATGGTGGATGGATTCATGATATTTTCAGATTTTCAGATTGAGTGCCCATTGTGCATCGATTTTGATTGGAGAAATAAGGTGATCCTATTGAAGAACATTTTGAAGTGAACTTGTGAGTTTCTGTTGGAAATTACAGGTCTGAGACAAGTTTGTGTTCTTCCCTCCTAGCCCACGATTTGGATCAGATTTCATCGATAAGGCATCAAATCTTCCTACTAAGGCCAGCGATAATTTTGGAGGAGTTAGGCAATTCTTTTTGAGACATTCTGAGGGTGCATTGTGGAAGAATCAGTGATATATCAGTCTGAGACAAAATCGTAGCAGTCAGCCTTCACCCTCGATTTTGCTCATAACTCACATATTCGGCATCATCTCATCAATGAAGATAGCACTACACTTGTGAAGGGAAGGCGAACTTTTGTTTGAGAGGAGATTGAGGACTAGTAGCTGATCCTTCATTCATGATCAGACCTCCATGAACAGCAGGGGCGATTTTGGAAATTCTTCATTTTGATGATGGAGTTAGCTCAACAAATTGGATATTGATTGCTTCTTCATCCTTACATCAAGGCGTCTCAACCAGGTTCATTTTGGTGTTGATTTCAATGAATTTTTTATGATATTTATGTATGAAGTCGTGGCTATCTTTGTACTCAGAAAATTCTTAGTCATAAATAGGTTGAGTTGGGGTCATTGTATTGTCTTTGTAAGGACTTATTGGAACATCTTTTTGAATGACAGAAAAGCAATAAGGTTGCATTCATATTTCATTTTTATCTAAAGACTCCTGCCAACTGTTTACCAAAATGACAGCAAGCTGTTGGTATATGTAAGTGTGTCTTAAGTAGCATAGAACTCTATAATTTAGTAGCAAATGCTTCTTTGGTAATTGTCCAATTTATTAGGAGTCATTTATGGTTGATCATTCATGAGAAGTATGTGTTTGATGACCTCCATACCAAACTGAAAATTTCTGAGACACTCTGTCAGCATAATACGCAAACACCAAACAGCATAACAAGCAGATTGGACAGTCAAATATTCCTTGTTTTTCAGTCAATTCACTACAGGGGATATTTCAACTGAGTGGTGGATAACTGGAAAGTGGATGCAGAGGTCACCTTCCTACCAAAGCATTTCTTGGTGGTAGAACTCGGAATAGAATGTGACAGGGAAGAGATCCTTAAAATTATCCATGGTGGTTTGGGGAAAATTTAACCTATTTCGAAAACTGGACGCAGGATTTTAATCCAAGAGTAATGGATGTAATGTCCCCATTTCAGACTTACCATAATTTAGTCCTGAGACATCAATTTTAAATTAAAATGAGAATGGTAATATATTAATAAACATAACTTTATTAAAAATGTACACATTTCATTATAATATTGAATTTAAAATTTAACAATAATTCAGAGAGTAGAACTTATCTTGGTAATTCTCTCTGATTTACCCAAACAAAATTCTTCAGCATGTTGTTGATTCCTCTTAAACATTTGTTGACCCTTTGGTAATGCTGATGGCTCAAATCACAAACAATAATCTACAAATTCCTTGTAAAAACTTAAGTGGGGTTGAAGTTAAAAAAACAACCAATATTTCAAAGTCTTCAAAGTGGGTCCCATTCCATTTAGTGGAGCTGCTGCAAAAAAACACAATAATAATTGTGGAATCTCCAAAAACTCTTTCTAAATGCTGCAGTCACCGTTTGAAGCTTCTTTTATTATAGGAATCAGAATAACAAGTATTCAACTGCTGATTGTTTGGGGCCCACTAAGCACTTTTGGCAAGCTTATTTTAATACTAATAAATCTAAGTTTTATTGAAGTCCTCTTACCTTAATTCTGATATCTATGTCAGATCAAATGGTATTGGTAATTCTTCAATTATCATCCCCCCTCTACGACTCCCTTCCTGATTTCCATTTTATGTCTGCCTCAAGAGAGGTGATCTCCTCAAAAGATGTTACTTTCTATTTGAATAGATCATGTCCCTAAACGTATGTATCTTCTTCAAAGGAAGCGATCTTTGTAAACAATTTGTAATTTCCTTTAATTGCCATCGGGTGGCAAAAAGGTCAAGAGTCTATCTTTGCTTATTTTAGTTAATAACCCGTTGACTTGTCTATTAATTATTTTAAATAACTAATTATTTAATTTGATTTTTCTTTATCACTGTATTTGTCTAGCTGCAAATAAATAGTGTTTGTTAATCTTTATTAAAGCTGCCTCCTCAAACATCTGCTCGCTGCCTTTATTAAAAACAATCGTTGCCTTTTATTAATTATTAAGTCGCTTCTAATGTTTGTGTGATCTCTGATATTAATGTATGTTTATATAAATGATTGCTGTCTATGCTAATGATTGTTAATTGCCTCTTCAAATAGATAATCTCTAAGATTCACTTACAATGGTCTTCTGTTTTCACCATTTCTCTTTAATGGGCAAACATAACGAAATATACTTATTTGCTGTATAATATTATCCACTTTAGTCACCGTCTCCTCCATGTAGAAACTGCTGACTATATTACCTTGATCGAGCCACACATTGTCAACCACCAGGCATCCAATTAATCGTATGACATATATGTCAATACATACATACACACACACACACACACACACACACATATATATATATGATCAGTCTTGTTTCCTCTAATCATATTACTCTTGTATTGCCTTTGAATGTTATTGTTATTTATAAAGATAATACAAGGAGCTTTCTCATGTTATCAACACCATACATGACAAAGTCTTGTTTTGTATTTGAATTTGGATGGGGACATGACAATGGAGTTGATGGAAGACCAATATTGGATACGATTATACAATCTTCCCTTAGAATATTGGTCAAGGGATTGCTTGCGAGCAATTGGATCAAAATTAGGGCTTGTGATTGAATCGGATATGGGCGACAATGAATCGACGATGTATGCAAGAATTAAATTGATTTCCATCACACCATTACCAAAGGTGGTTTATCCTTAAGCAGTACTTAGGAGCAACCAATAGAAATAAAGGAGATTCATTTCTATTGTTGTCGTTGCAAAACCCAATTGCATAATGAATCAAAATGCCCTAAACCTCCAGTGTGGAAATGGGACCCAAAGAATATTTCGATGAACATATCGATAACAACTAAGCCGAATGATTCGAAATTGGTTATCACATCTCTACAGGGCAGTGCTGATTCGAATTCAGTGTCAAAGATGGGTCAAATGTGGAGAGGAAAGTAGAAACAAGGTCTCCTCAAAATACCAGTGTGAGAGATGGGTTGTTGCTAAATGGAAATAAGGTTTCCACTAATGATGAGGATGGGAAGATAGGAATAGCAATACATGGCTTGTCCACGGAGAACAATGGACAAACACAAGAATATGTGAACAAGAATTGGTGGGCGATTGTGGGAAGGAAATTGGATTTGTGACTGAGAATATTAACTTGGAGGATATGGACTCAGCCTAAGACCCCTCCAACATGGATGA
The DNA here is from genome assembly GCF_030272615.1 of Cryptomeria japonica. NCBI lineage: Eukaryota > Viridiplantae > Streptophyta > Pinopsida > Cupressales > Cupressaceae > Cryptomeria > Cryptomeria japonica. The sequence goes on from NC_081414.1 coordinate 103,151,105, forward strand.
CCTCAGTGAGATTGATCCAAGATGCATAAGTCAATCGGCTTCAAAGGCGTTGGGAAAATCCAGGAAAGGGAAAGGCAGGAAGACAAACGAGCAAAAGAGAGAGGAGGAGGCTAAAGAGAAAGATCTTCAGAGCATCAAGGAATATTTGTTGGGATCCAAGGGAGCTAATACCTTCCTTGGAGAGCAATGAAGATCGTCATGTGGAATGTCAGGAGCTTGAAGGCCCTTGACAAAAGGCGCTTGGTAAAGCGCCACATTGAGAAAATGACCAAGTGCCACATTGAGAAAATGATGGTAGACGTTATTTTGCTACAGGAAACAAAGCATTGCAAACAATGGTCAGGTCTATTCCAAGATGCTCATGGTATCAAGGGTGGTCTTGGGGTTATGTGGTTAACAAATAGCATGGTCATTAGATTAGTCAAACCACACCAAAATTGGATGTTATGTTTGGTCAGATGCCACAATGTGGACATTGAATTCACCCTATTTAAACATTTATGGCCCGATGCGAACGAAGGAAAAATTGGAAGTATAGAATGAGGTTGACGCCAAAATAAAAGAAATGGGGAATAAAAGGTTATTCTCAAAGGAGACTACAATGCCATAGTGGATTTATGCGAAAAGGGTGGGGGATTAAATATAGTTAATAAAGTCATTCTAGACTTTAGGAATTTCATCGAAAATGTGGTGTTGTTTGCTTGTACACCCAAAAACGGTATGTACACTTGGACGAGTAGGAGAGAAGGAATCACCATTATTTCAAAGAGACTTGATAGGTTCTTGCTTGGTCAAGATTGGTTGGCGGACTCGTTTAGAAATGAATCTCGAATTGCTCTAATTGTCGTATCAAATTGTTTTCCGATGCAACTAGAAATTTGGATGAACAGAAGGCCAACGAAAAGTTATTTTAAATTTGAGATCATGGGGTGGCGTGATGGTTGTCTAGTAAAACAGCTAGAGGAATGGTGGAAAGAGGGTGATATCTCTACTGGTACAATGAGCTTCAAATTCAAGAAAAGACTAAATAATATCAAAGAAAAGCTTAAAAGGTAGAATAAAGAATGTTTAGAAACATCTTTACAGAAAAAGAAAAAGTGGAGATGGAATTGGAAAGCTTAAACAAAAAAATGATCAAATATGGTATGTTCAGAGAGGATTTCTTGAAGGAAAGAGAGTTGAAGGACTGGCACACTGAATTATTAGCCAGAGAAGAACTATTTTGAAGAGACAAAGCCAGAGAAACCTAGATCCAAGTTGGCGATACAAACACCAAATTCTTCCATGCTTCTGCAAGGGCTTGTTAGGCTAGAAATTGGGTGGAAGAAATTAAGAGAGAAGATGGCTCGATTTTGAACGATAGACTGTTTGTTGAAACAGAAGCAGTTTGTTTTTCCAATCACTTTTGGCTACATGTGCACCTAATGATAATGGGTGGGATGAATCGAGCTTATCATGCATACCAAAGATCATTGGTCATAGAGAAAATCAAATGTCGAATGCCCCCTTATCATTGAAGGAAATTTGAATGATGGACTTCCAATTGAATTCGAAGAAGTTTCTCGACCCGAATGAGTTTCCGACAAATTTTTATTAAGAGTGTTGGGGTTTTCTAGGAGAGGAGGTATAGAGATTGGTAGAGGATATCAGAAAGAAAAGGAAGTTTGTCAAAGACATAAACAACACAACAATAGCATTAATACCAAAAAAATTGGAATGCTCCACTTTCGCAGATTACAGGCCAATTTCATTATGCAACACTATATACAAAATTATAGCAAAAGCCCTCACAAATAAGTTAAAAGGATTTTGGGTATGCTGATTTCGAACGAACAAAACGGTTTCGCACATAGATGGGAGATCATTGACAATATTATTGTCACCTTGGAAACATTGCATACAATCACATCAAATCGTATAAAAGTGATGCTTATCAAACTTGATATTAGCATAGCTTATGATAGGGTTCATTGGGATTTTCTTCTGGCAGTAATGAGTAAATTTGGCTTTAATAAAACATGGTTGAAAATAATTTATGCCTGCATCTCCACTACACATTTCTCGGTGGTGGTTACTAGTTCCATGTGTGGATTTTTTGAGGCCACCAATGGGCTTAGACAAGGTGACCCATTGTCACCATTTTTGTTTGTCATTATGGCTAAGACAATGGGAAGATACTTCAAACAGTTAGCAGTTGCCAATTTATGGAAGAGAATCATGGTTGTAGAGGGTATGGAACCTATTACACACGCTCAGTTTGTTGATGACACCATGTTGTTTGGAGAGGCAATAATAAGAGAGATTGAAACAATAAAAGTGGCATTGGAAAATATGCAACGAATTCTGGGCAGATATTGAATAAGGAAAAACCAGAAATATTTTTCTTTAACATGAAAAAGGCAATGCAAAAAAAGATTGCTAACTTGTTGGGGCTTTCCATTTTGTCTCTTCCTTCCAAGCATCTTAGGGCTCCACTCTTTACCAGAATGTGCAAAACGTCTCATTGGGAAGATATTGTACATAAATGCAGAAATAAGGCTACAACTTGGAGGAGTAAATGATTGTCTTTTTCGGGTAGGATACTTATGATCGAATCAATCTTATCAACATTTCCAATATATATAATGACTTGCTTCCAAATGACAAGCAAAGCAATTGCAGGATTGGAGAGTTATCTAAAAAAAATCTTGTGGGAAGATTCCAAAGATGAAAAAAAGATCTCATTAATTCAAAAGGAGTAGGCATGTCTATCGAAAGAAGGGGGAGCGGGCCTGCGTAGAATGGAAATGCAAAATTTGGCTCTCGATGCCAAATTGGTGTGGAAGATGTATAGGGATCCCATAAAACTTTGGTGCAAAATCATGCAAAAAAAAGTACTGGATGATCCAAACGGGTAGAATTTTGACCATAGCAAACACCAAAGGTGGTTCAGCTATATGGAAGTTCCTTTTGGAGAGAAAAAGAATAATAACAAAGCATTTAACATGGTGAGTTAACAACAGAAAGCAAGCCGATTTCTAGAGCGATTCATGCAATGGCTATGCATCGATCAAAGATGTTTTGGGGCCAACTGATTGGATTAACAACGTGGTGAGCTTGTTTGGTCGATACATAGCAGATTCTATTCGGAAGGATGTGGTTGGGACTAGGGAGAGTTATCATGCTGAGACATTTCTATGCTCACAATCCTGAAGGAGGATAAAAAGATTCTGATAAATATACTCAGTAAGCGCAGGATAATGTTGTCTGAGGGGGAGGACAAGGTCATTTGGATTAGAGTGAAATCTAGGGAGAATTCGGTCAAAACAAGGTATGCCTTTCAAAAGGCACAACGAATGGTGGTTGGTTGGCCAACGAAGCTATGCTGGAAAAAAGGCATCCTTCCAAAGGCCAGCACCTTTCTTTGAACAACATTGCATAAACAGATTTTGAACAGAGATAGACTAATCAATCAAAATGGGCTTCCATGGACCTAACATTTGCCCAATGTGTTGGGCCGATGGGGAATCTACCAACTACTTGTTGTTTACATGTTCATGCACATCAAAGTGTTCGGATTGGCTCCAAGAGTCATTGGGATGGGAGTCCCCAAGGCAAGGGGATCCCTTAGAATTCTTGTAGAGTTGGCCAGACAGATGGAGGCAAGCGATTTGGGGTGACATCTAGCTTGTGGCTCCCTCCATGGTTGTGTGGTATTTATGGAAAGAGAGGAATAGAAGAATTTTCTCTGAACAAAAAATGAGTGTTGAGGTGGTGACAGGAAAGATTGAGGATGGGATTTGTTAAGTGGTAAATTCCAATAGACTTGTGGGTCCCAAAACTCACTTCACCAGATGGGACAACAAGATTTATAAGAAGTGGGGAAAGTTAAAGTACCTACAAGCAATATTACTAGTAAAGTAAAAAGTAGAGGAGCAACCAAATGGATAGCCCCAAGGAGTGGAAAGATAAAGCTCAATTTTGATGGGGCAACGAAAGGAAATCCTAGGCTGGCTAGGGCTAGATGCATAACCAAGAATGGCAAAGGGGAATGCATATGGACACTTTCACGAAATCTAGGAGTTAATGGAAGCGGTGGCTCAAGGACTTTGGTTGTGTGTAGAAAAGGACTAAATGAAGTAGACATTGAAGGAGATTCATAGATTTGGATAAATGAAATTAGCAAAAAAAGAAATTCAGAATTGGAAATTGAAGGTCTGGCTAAAAAAGATATGGAACAGTCTGGGTGAACTTTAAGACTTCACAAGATCCCATGTATAAAGGAAAGCTAATGGCGCGGCAAATCTTTTGGCTAACCACGAGGTGGTGCAAGATCAGGTTGAGGTGGTTGGGAACTCCCCTCGCTTATGGTCAAAGTTAGAGGAATTGGTGCTAAAAGAAACGGATGTCATTGGGACAGGTTTTGCCACCTGACACACTTGTCTTCAAGGCATACATTTCATAATGCTTCTATTTACATGTTGGTTAGATTGTGGGAGAGGAAAAACTTGTCTCCATTATGCAAAATCTAAGTACAAATAATTGTTCCATTGACTGGCTTGCATGGACTATTTTATGGTCATTTCTGTCAATGAAGGTCTAGCTTCTAGGCAGTCGAATAATGTCTGCTTTATCTACCTTATCTCATTCAGGATTGCGCTCCCTTCCTAAGGCATTGCTAAGATGTTTGTCTCTTTTGGGATACACAAGATTTTTTAGCTCATCTCTGGTAAATTGTAGTAATATCTGATTCGACGGACGAACTAGCAAGATTGAAGTTACTCCTAGACGATAGACATCAGATGAATTTGCTTGATTGTGAGTTGGTTGAGATTAAATAGCGATATGCAAACCATGGAAGATAGATGAGATGGCAAATCACTTTGGAGTTATGTGCGGCTATGAGGAAGAATCGAGCAATCAGCAAATCGTGAGATTGTTTAGGTGTAGGGAAGACATGGCAAAGGAGGTAGTTCTGAATGTGGTTGGGGCATCGTTGTGGAGCAAGGGCCATGTGCATGACAGTGAAGTTTATGATTCCTTTTTCACTGTCGTGGTCCAAACGTCGGGGAACACATTGTGGGGAATCAGATTTGGCCAGTATTTGATTGCACCTGAAAATTACCTCACGGTCGAGGATGCATTTTATAATATCAACGTGCAGCCGTTGTCAGGAAATTTGGCTAGAATATTCAGCTTGAATGCCAAGGGAAAGAGGGAAAATGAAGAAGGCTTGGGGACTATTCAAGAAGGGTGTGAGCCAGAATAACATCGAGGAGTTGCAGGCCTTTCTTGAGGACAATGCAGATCTGTTCTCTTCTATTCAGGTTGCTAGGATGTATTAAATCGGTGTTGGGATTAGCTACATCTTGCACAAGTATCTATAATGAACAATATGTAGTCTTTTTTCAGTTTAATATAGGGAGCTACCCCCTTTGGTAGCACTTACCCTTAAAAAAATGTCATGATGTATTTGCTTGCAATAATGAGAGTTTAAGAGAGAAGTTATCAAAATTCCAAGGATGCGTCTATATTACTTTCCTTGGAAGAACACATGCCATCGTGGAAAATAATTTCAAGTTGGGATGGGAATGATCAGATTCAAGAAGAATGCATTCATATGCTATATTTTTGTAAATGGAAAGCTTGATTTTTTCTCCAAACAATAATTAATTGGGATGCAAGAAAATATATATATATATATATAGGATAAACACATGACATATGCCAAAAAGGCACCTTCAAAGGGTGACATCTATGTGGATAAACTATTGACAGCCTATGCAGTATTAATGAAGAAATTTAGAAACACATTGAACATACCAATTACAATGTATCTAATTCCTCTTTAAGTGATGGTAGTTCATACTAGAGAAGATTTTTTTTTAAATCAATGTGTAATTATAATTGTCATGGACCTCACGGTACAAGATACGCCCATTTCATACACGGTGAGATTTTGGCAAAAATTTCTAGTTCCAATGTATCTCTGATGCAATGGAAATGAACTACGAAAAAAAAATTATGTTTGTTTACCACATTTGATAAGGTTTCTTTAAGCTGATGTTACTTAGTTAGACACGATTAAAGATCTTCATCTTTCCCTTAAAGGTTGTTGAGATACTGAAAGTAAGTTCTGTTGTGACCTTTTTACACATCACCCCATTGCAAATGGGGACCCTCCTTGCTTTTGCTTTTTAGAGTTTTGTCAAAACATTGCAATTTCATGGCACTAAGTTTGTCACTCTTGAGTGGTTCAAGTTTTTGAAAGGTCATAAGTCAGTTAAGGAAATCATGGTCAAAGCAGTGCCTTGACGCCATCAATATGCTTAGAGGGCCCGAAGGACAAAAAATGCAATTGATTTGGGTCAATTTGGACAACTTTCTATTTTTGGAAAGTTTTGCTTTTTGTTTTTTCCTATTTTTTAGGAAGTTTCATTTTTGGCACTTTGAGCATGATCCCCGGAATGGCTATTTTTAGAAAGTTTTTCCTATTTTTTAGGGAACCTTGCTTTTTCTATTTTTGGAAAGTAGGGTCTAGGGTTTTCTCAATTGGCTCAAATTTTGGTGAAAATGGTGAAAATTTTGTGCAAAATTCAAGTTCGATTTAAAAAGGGCATCAAGTTCCTAAATTTGTGGAGATTCAATGGATTCAAAAACAAAATATGATAAAATGATTTTCAAATTTAAGAATCATGAGAAGCTAAATTTTGGTGAAGTTTTGATCACGATGGAAAATGGTTTTCAAACTCCAGTCATGGTAAGGAAAGGAATCTCCAAAGTCCACCCTGCCTTGGCAAATCTGATCAGCGTGTTGGGAAAAGAAATGGCAAAGTCCACCATAGAGAGGAAAGAAACTCCTCAACTCCGCCTTGAATAAGAGGAAGCATTTTGATCAAGTCTGCTCATGAAGAGGAAAAGTTTCAACAAAGTCCGATGTGAATGAGGAAGAAGCTTGCCAAAGTCCACCTTGACTAAGATAGAAAGGTGTGAAGTCTAATGAAAGAGGAGGAAACATTTTCATGAAGTCTGCCCCAAGCAAGGAATAATTTTCTCAAAGTCCGCCCATGATTGAGGAATGGTTTTGGCTAACTCCGCCCCAACTAGGAATGTATTTCCTAAACTCCACTGGCAGCTAGGAAAGAAAATTATGAAGTCCGCCATCCTAAGGAAATAATTTGGTGAAGTCCGATCTTGATGGGAAAGATATCTGCTTTGGATTGAGGAAGAGTTTTGGTAAAGTCCACTAGCTCATGAGGAATGCTTTCTGCCAAGTCCGCCTTAAGGAGGAAAGGAATTCATTAACTCCAATTTGCCTAAGGAAAGTATCTTTCAAACTAGAGGAAAAAAGTCTACAAAGTCCAATTTTGGACAAAGATGGAAAGTTTTAAAAGATCAAACAAAGTAAGTTTGAGTTCGAATTTTGGAAGAGGAAAGATAGAGTTCGATTCATGAACTCAAAATGAAAATGGAAACTTTCTCAGAAGACTAAACTCAACTGAAAAATGAAATCAGAAATTTCTTAAAAGGATTGCACCCAAACTAAATTGAAATCGGAAACTTTCTTAAGAGACTCAAATCGATAAGGAAACTAGATTATTCACTGAACTCAACATGGAAACAAACTAAGTTTGATTTGGGAAGGATGGATTGAGTTTCTAATTGCAGAATTCGAAATCTTTTAAGAGTTTTTCTTATAATGAATCATTCATTCATTTCAATAATTCAAGTTTGGAGAGCAAAAAAAATGAGGAGAAGATTATTTCAGGTTTTCTAGGGCATTTTCAAGGCTTTAAAGGCAGTTTGAAGAATTTTCTAAGGCATTTGCAGAAGGAAGAAGTGAAGATTTTCAGATCAAGCATTCTTTCAGCCTCTTTCTGATCTAAATTCTGAAGGTGACGGGGGTATTCAAGGCAGATTTATTGAGTTTTCAATATGGTTTTCAAGTTTTTGATGAAGTTTTCAAGGAAAATGAATTTGGTTTTCACAACTTAGTTTATTTTTCGGTCATTTTCCTATATCTAAGTCTGATTTTAACATTCATTTCACGAATTTTGGGACTAAGTTATTCATTCTCAGATCAATTAAGGACCTTGTTAATGCATAGATAGCTTCGGTAAGATAAATGATTGAATGAGAGATAAATGAAGTCTCTCATTCAATCATTTATCATATTGATTATTAAAATGAATATCATCATGCCCTCAATTGATAAGCATTCTTTATACATAATTGTTTATTATCATAGAATTTCGATTTGATAATCTATTATACTAGTTGCATTCACCGATTAGCAAATCGGGATAACCATTGCAAAACCGATTTGATGATTATCGGTAAACTGAACATCAATTAGTATTGATGATTATGCTTGAACCGATTGTTATCGGGGAGATGTAATAAACTCACACCGATTGATATCGGGTGTTAAGGAAAACGTTCTAAGCATTAATATAACCATACACAGATCGGTATAACTTCAATGGTTATCGAATATAATATGCACCGCTTGGTTAATAAACACCGGGCACTATTGTTATAGTGAATGGGCACGATCAAGTGATGTCTTGATCGGCCATGTCCAAAAGACATGGTCGGTCAAGGCATCGCTTGACCGTACCCAGCCCACTATATATGTCAAATGGTATTTGTGAGAATGGACATAGAAATTAATAAATGCTCCTCTCACCTGCCATACAAAAGAAGATAATCAGATTCGTCATATAAATAGATAATACATAGATCAAGAAAATATAACTAGAATATATCTTGCACATTGAATTGAGAATTGAACATCATTTACATGGTATCAGAGCCAGGTTAAATTGAACCTGAGGTTGTTCAATTTTGTGGAAAATTCAAGCAAGGGATTTATCTTACTTTCTTATTAGTAACTGTTACGGGGTCTTCAATGGGAATCGATAATAGGTAGGGAAGAGGAAATAAACAAGAGGAAATTATTGTCAGCAAGAGCACATTGAAATTTTCTTCTACTTTACCAAGGACAGGTAAGGAGTTACGTTCTTGGCCTAGCCAAGAACACAATAAATTGCTTCAATCAGGATATTAATTATTGCTTTAGGAAACAGTATTAAAATATTAAATATGAAATATTTATATATGTATTTTTTAAATATGACGGTTCTAACATATACTGTCTGTGTTTATTTATGTATGTATGTATTTATTTATATGTTGTCTGTATCTGACTGGGACAGCATGACTGATATATGTTACCATTTATATATGACTGGGACAGCACGACTGATACATATTGCTATTTGTATATGACCGAGACAACATGACTGTTATATGTACTGTAAAATCCAATTAAAATTATTGTTGTATATCAATTAGTAATTAGAATACTGTTGCATGTAACTGGGTGAATATATGTGATAACTCATTTAGGTTACTCCTGCACATCAATTAATAGTTAGAGTAATGTTTTCAACTCTATCTTGGAGAGAGCACTAGAGATGGTAATCAGTGGCAACGAGGGGCTACTATGTGGTCAGAGACCCATGAAGTCAAGATGGCAGTTGCTATCTCCCTGCCAGTCTTTTCAAGACAGAGAGGTTATTTGTGTGACTGATAGTATTATGGTTTAGAAGGAAAGCATAAGGAGACTACCCATCTAGCAAGGGGGTTAGAAGCAACCAGCCCTTGGATTTGGTAGACAAGCAGTCCCTTGCTCTCCTCTTTAACCTATGATACTTTCTCGCTATCTGCATGTTAGTGCTGATGGTTTGGGCTAATCAGTAATATCTATATGTATGTAGGTATTGTGTGTCTATCCTTGTGATTGCAGGGCTATCCATAATCAAGCAACCGAGTGCAGGCTTAAGGCACTGTACTGGTAGGGGACATTACACATTGCATTTGGTAAAATAGTGTGACTACCACACAAGGATGCAATCTTATGAAAGCTACAATAACTATATCCCGTGAAACGTTATCTCATTCCTTCCTATGTTAAAACACTTATGAGAATCCAACAAATTTCCACTTTGTAAACAACTCAAGAAGAATTCATGTTTTGAAGAAAAAAAAAAAGGAATCCTATGAAATTCTATAGCAGATTGTAAAGAGATAGTAATCAGTTTTATGGGAGATGTATGATCAGCATAAATCCATTGTCAAAACAAGAAATCTATCAAGATAAGTTCCATCTATTGAATTGGACATTAAAGTTTATCTTTAATGTTGTTTGGCGCTAGCGCCACAACATTGGAAACAATACTCATATATTTGCCAGTCAGAGAGCGACATGAGAAGCGACGGTCTTACTGTAGACAAAACCAATTCGATGCTCTCTTTCATAGCATGTACAGATTTGCAGAGAAGGGTCTTCATTTGAATGCATGGCTGGGAAGATTATTGAGGAAGATCGATGCCACATTGATACTGCTGAGTGTCCTGTGAATATGGGCTCAACATCTCACAGATCCTGGTTATGTCAGATGAACACAACAACTAAAAGTATGTGTATCAAAGAGCAACCATCAAATGAGATCTAAATCTTCAAGTGCAAATGAACAATTGTTGGATTGCGAGGAAGACTAATAAACAAAGAGATAAGTAATCCAGGTTTGATTAATGGTCATGAATTTCACATGTAGTTATTAATTCATGCAATTACATTATACATGTTATTTGTGAATCAACATTGTCACTAGATGTCCGCACACGACAAACTGCATTTGAATATCTTGTTTCAATTTCTTCAACGTACTATGAGAAACTTGCCCCTTACATGCAGGCATCTTTAGAATCACAACAAAAGCAGTTAAAAGTGATGAAGAGCTTGTTGCTCTTTAGGCTATAGAGTTTTGAAGTACTATTTGTGATGAAGAATTCGGGAAGAATATGGAGGGGACTTTAGTGGAGATTCTGAGATTTCACATTTCCATTCTATAAACAAGTATTTGCCTGCAAAAGTGCAACAGTCCATGAGGAAGCAATGTTGACCATAGGGGCTCTTGTTTATGCTACTAGTGGTGAATTTGCTAAGTACGTGCCAGTGTTCTATAAGTAATGTTTTGCAGGTGATCTTTCGAGATAAAGAAAGGACAGACCAAGAAGCATAAGAGATTTCATTCAAGGGAGAAAGAACTCGATGTTTGCAGTCATAGGACTAAGTTAATGGCGGTAAGTATTTATCAAAGAAGAAGGACCCATACAGTTTGTCCTTGCGATCTGGTTCTTCGAAGAGGAGGTCAGATGGTTGATATCAGATTCAGAGGGAGTCTAACATTTCATCAGAAGCAACCTTAGACAAGGAGGTCAAAAGGTTGATATCAGTTTCAGAGGGAGCCACACCATCATGAAGATATGCTTAATGCATTCTTCTCTGTGAGAGAGAAGTTTGAGGAGCAAGCCCTTGTTAAATACACTCTTCTCTGTGAGGGAGAAGTTTGAGGAGAAGGCCCTTGTTCCACCCTTTGGGAGTAGTCATGGTGAACGTCATGATGAGATGAAAACATCACGTTGAGCAACTCCATGATGGGCACTTGTGTTCATATGCATTCTCATACATGGGAGTAGCCATGATGGATGTCATCATGTTGAGTACCGTGATGAATCATGTTCCACCCCTCTAGGAGTAGCCATGGTGGATGTCATTTCATGACTATATTATTAACAAGGATTCCTCCCTAGCTAAGAGGGAGTGTTGATGTTGTAGTGGCCACCCTTGTGAAAAGACATATGGTGAAAGGGTGCCTCCCTCATATATATAGAAGATGCAAACTCATTCTCTGATCCATTCAATTTATGTGAAAAGCAATTTATATATTAGTTAGAGCAGATCGATCCTGTGAAGAAGGCCAATCAGATTTGTTCTTGTGAAATTTGCTTCAAGGAAGTGAAGCAACATATATTGGGCCTGTATCTTGCATTATTGCTAGACATATTTGATATATAAAGAAGACATTTTATGCTGGGTATTTCTCCCTCGAGTAGGAGGGTTTTCCCTTGGAGATCAAACTGCAGATATTCTGACCAAACCTCTTTCCAGAGTGAAGGTTGATCACTTCAGAAAAGGTTTAGGTATGATAGAAAGGTAATTTGCTTTGTAATCTGTATTTGCATATCAATAAGATGTTTAATGTGTAAACTTCTTTGTCATGAAAGGACATTTTGGATTTTATCCCCTGGGTTCATATCTAAGAGGTGACGATCTCTCAAGATAATGAACACTTGTATGTAGACATTATAAGGTGACGATCTTATAATGTCCAAACCAATTATCATGTTGGATCTCTGGTGTGTCATGGATGTACCATGATTGTGTTGTGGTAAAACATTTGTATAAGGTGTTTTGTGCACATACCACAACTTGGATAAGATGAGAATTTAAATCTTTCTCATATGATTATCCTTAAGTATTGCGTGTTTAGGCAATACTGATATCACATGCTTAAGTGATATCCTATCATCACAAAATTGACGTGATGGACATTTGTATCACGTGTTTAGGTGATACTTCATATCATGTGATTAAGTGATATGATTTTCTAAGATGAGAATTTAAATCTTTCTCATATGATTATTCTGAAGTATTGTGTGTTTAGGCAATGCTTAGGTGATATCCTGTCATCACAAGATTGACGTGATGGACATTTGTATCACGTGTTTAGGTGATACTTCATATCATATGATTAGGTGGTATGATTTTCTAGAATGTCTAAAATGCTAACTATCATTTGAATTGTGATGCTTGAATATATTGTTCACATTCATCTTACCTAGCTAAGAGGGAGTGTTAATGCATAGATAGCTTCGGTAAGATAAATGATTGAATGAGAGATAAATGAAGTCTCTCATTCAATCATTTATCATATCGATTATTAAAATGAATATCATCATGCCCTCAATTGATAAGCATTCTTTATACATAATTGTTTATTATCATAGAATTTCGATTTGATAATCTATTATACTAGTTGCATTCACCGATTAGGAAATCGGGATAACCATTGCAAAACCGATTTGATGATTATCGATAAACTGAACATCAATTAGTATTGATGATTATGCTTGAACCGATTGTTATCGGGGAGATGTAATAAACTCACACCGATTGATATCGGGTGTTAAGGAAAACGTTCTAAGCATTAATATAACCATACACCGATCGGTATAACTTCGATGGTTATCGAATATAATATGCACCGCTTGGTTTATAAACACCGGGCACTATTGTTATAGTGAATGGGCACGATCAAGTGGATGTCTTGATCGGCCATGTCCAAAAGACATGGTCGGTCAAGGCATCGATTGACCGTACCCAGCCCACTATATATGTCAAATGGTATGTGTGAGAATGGACATAGAAATTAATAAATGCTCCTCTCACCTGCCATACAAAAGAAGATAATCAGATTCGTCATATAAATAGATAATACATAGATCAAGAAAATATAACTAGAATATATCTTGCACATTGAATTGAGAATTGAACATCATTTACAGACCTAATACAGTCCCAAAACCTTCAAATCAGATTGAGTTTCTCTAATTTTTCCAAATTTCTAAGTGTTTGCAGCTTGTAGAAAGCTAAAGTGTTGAGAAAACAAAACTTCGAAATTCACGCTCAAAAATAAGAATTCTTATTTACTTTCTTTGGTTTTTTGCAAGGTGTGGATGACAACGGAGGTTGGATCATCAAAAAGGACACAAATGAAATTCCAAGTAGACAAGGATTCTCCACCTGAATCCAAAATGAACTTAAAATGGAAGAAGGTCGGTGATACCAACCTTGGGCACATCAACCTCAGGGAATTCAAAAAGAGGATGCACGGACAAGATGGACAACTACCTACTCCAATTGCACGTAGGATGATGAGGAATGGAATAGTGCAGGCAGTTGGATTTCTTCCAGCAGTTCAATGCAACGAGCTAGTTGTCGAATGCTCCAAACATTATAATTCCTTGGAAAGGGAAATTGTAGCTCCGGATGGAAGAGTGCTCGCAAATTTAGGAGAAGTTGCCATAAGAAAGGCTTTTGGTATCCCTGAATACCATGGAGTTGTTTACAAAACCAAAGAGGAGGCAACTAAAATGTACAAAGACAATACTGAGTATGAAGCACATATCAACCACTGGTGATTGGAAAAACCAAGGCAACATGTGGAAAAGATGCCTACGAGGCTCCTCAGGCCATATTTTAAAGAGGATTATGGAGACCTCATTGTGTTATTGAATAGAGTCATGGGCAGCCAGCAGGGTGCACCTTTCAAGCCCTGGATGTATTATTTCATCCATGAAATTACCGCTGGAGTTAAAATGATAAATTGGGCTAGAATTATCAGCGACAACCTTGATGATCAGCTTAGGAATTTGGAGAAGACAAGGACATTTTACATGAGCTCTTACCTTATTTATTCACTATTAAGAACCTACAGATACAAAGGCCTGGTTTGTAGAGGAATGATGGGGAACAAAGAGAATCAATTCAGCCTGTATGATTGTTACCCACAATTACACTAGGAGAAGTATCATTTCAAAAGGGTTAACGACGCTTTCCTCATGTACATTTACCAGGACCCTACAAGGAGGCACACACCAAAGATTATCTCAAAAATCCAAGGACCTAATCAGTCGATTCGGCTATTGGTATATCCAATATCCTAGATTCACAATTTTATGAATCCAAGGATTCGTTGGTTGTCCCTATCGACTACCTATGTATCCCACAAATAGGATGGTTTTGCTAGAAGTCCTAAGGCAACTTGATACTTTCATGAGTGTGCAAAGAGTTAAATAGAAGAGAGGAGCTTCCTTTCCTCTCAATGTCAGGAAAATGTTAGAATCTTGCCCGTCTGCTCAGGCTACAGCACATGCAAATAAAGAAATTCAGTGGTACCCATTTATCCAATATCAATCAAGGGCCTACTTTGATCCCTTCCGTCGTATGGATTAGTGAACGGAATAAATATTAACACAAGTGATCTTGAGGACTATTGGGCCAATGCTACAGACACTTTTGAAAATAGGAAAAGGATATGGTCCAGGATACCACTTAGTTTGATTCGGTCATCTGAAGTTTTCCGGATGGTTGATCAGATTGAGGAGGATAATGAATACGAGCAGCCACATTATGCAAATTTAAGGGATGAGCCTCTTCCTCCAGTGGATTGGTCAGATTTCGAAAGGGCTAACTTAGGAGATTTGATGAAGCCAATGACTGAGTATTCAAAATGGTGGTCTGCCCAAAGGACCAATGAGCTCAAAGCAAGGAATGTGTCCCTCACATATGATTTGATGGGACCTGACAAGTCTTTTTCTTCAAATCATGGCGAGATGTCCAATAATCCTAAGGGTCCTGAAAGTGTGGGTTCGAGAAAAAGAAAAGAAACAGATAGGAGTTCAGCCAAGGCAAGAGGGAAGAAGGTTGTTGATGAGGAAATTGCAAACAAACGGCAGAAGCCAAATAAAGCTCAGTCTACCATTAGCACCTCATCTACAACTCCAAACAGGCCTTCGATGGATGAGCATGAACCAAAGAATGAGATAGGAATTCCTTATCCTGTCTTTGAGGAGCAAAATTTAGAACCCATTCGCCCTGAAGTTGTAGAGTTGGAGAACACTAAGCCTGAAGGAGAATTTATGGATGGCATAATTTCAGCACTCAAGGGAATGGAGGATGATCCTGATGATGATGGTATGGAGCAATCAACCGTTCCGGATTGGTTGAGAGACAGAATGAAAGCCAAGGCACCCGTAGAGGTACACCAAGAAGAAGATACAGCAAGAGTTTTGGCTAAATTAAACTTGACAATGGAAAGAAAACCAGCTAAGAAATTTTCCTTGATTCAAAGAAATAATGCAGGATTCAGGTCCATTCAAGTGCCAGTTCCAAAGGTTGACAAGGCACAGGAGGATATTACTCCTGAAGAATATTAAGTAACTACCATTGATTTGGGTCGAACTACTAAAGTACAAGAAGTTCAAGAATTTGACGATTCCATCAAAACCATCAAGGAAAGATTGAATAAGGAGATTGAGAAGAAGAAAAATTTGAAAGCTGAAAATGAACAGTGGAGGAGATACGTTTAGCACCTGATGAATCCCCTTGCTCAGGAGGAGGTAGCAGTTGCTCCGCCCTTGGCCCTTCCATAGGAGTCTGTAAAAGACTATGAAGATATGAAAATTACTTTCGGAGAGGTTAAGGAGTGGATCTCAGATACAGCAAAACAAGCTGAAGAACACAAATGGACACTGAGAAGGGGGTGAATCAATGTATTATAAAACTTTTCTAAATTAAGTGTGCAGGGATAAAGGGCGTAAGGCAAGTGAGAACACACATGCACACACAAGAATCAATCCATAACACAAGATTTACGAGGAAAACCCAATGTGGGAAAAACCTCAGTGAAAATAGTTGTTGGAGTCTACTACTCCAATCCAGCCTCACAAAACTGAATACAATATGTTTTAGGGCACCAACCCAAGGAGCAGCAACCCCTAGTTTTATCAGCACCTAGTCAAAGGAGCACCTACCCTTGCTCTGAGCACCCACTCAGAGATATACAAGGAGAATGCAAATCAGTACTATGGAAATCCCTGTTACAAATGAGTTTTGTAACACCAGCTAATCCTGCCTCTTAGATGTTTTATCTTCTGCCCTTTACTCTCTCTCTTTGTTTGATTTTTCTTCTTCTTGCTGCCTCTAATGCACCTTGCTAAATCTACTCATTGCTCTCTATACTCTAGTTCTGTGACTACTCAGCTCTCTCTCTGCATTATCACACTTCCACTCTTCAATGGTCACTCCTCACAATACTGGCTCTGTTACTTGTCCACGTCGCTTTTCCAACTCAGGTACCTCAACTACCCCTGTCGAATCACACTAATTTTCTTGTTCATTCGGTCAGCTTCTGTGTCTACAAGATTTCACTCTTTGTCCTAAGTGTGATCTCAGACTGGCCATCCATATTAAATGCATTCTATCTATCCTCAAATCGTTCTCTGTACTTAGATTACTAAACTTAGTAACCTCAATTTGTCCAACAGATCTGATACTGCCTCTGTCGATCACCTCGAGCCCATCAACCCACTACAACTGGTTTGCCATTAATAAGATCACCATCCTCCTGCCTAGATTGGATTGCCAACACCGTCTTCAGCATATCAGTTCGAACACCTGGATGCCACATGTCTTCCATTCTATTGTTCAAATCACTTAGTCAATGTTGATCAACTGCCACGTAGGACTCTGTAACAATAGAGTTCTAGTTGTGGCATCAAAAACATCTCTATCAGTTAGCACTACAGATACACATCGACCTGACAATTTGCAATTATGCCTATTTGCTTGAAGATCCTACGCCTTGGAGGTTTTACTCATCGGGGAAACTCTCTCTGATTTCCTCTGTCTCTTTAGATTTTGCTCTCCTCACGGTCATCGCTGAGAGTCACGTTGATGTCCTTTCATTGTTGTTATCGGGCTGATTTATGTGGTCGGGTTGGCCCCAAAAGTTTCTCTCCGATCTGAACATGTCTCGCAGATGAAGACCATCTTCCCTTATCTACCATTTCGGGGTGACAAAATGCTTTCTTGTCGATGAACTTTACATCCTCTGTCTGTCGAAGTGACAAACATGGTCGGTTTGTCCTTCGCGATCTCATCCTGATGATCAAAATCTCTTCGATCTATTCGGCCTCCATGTTGCACGTATCGGGGTGACTCATTTTGATATACAATCTGTGTCCCTCTTGTCGGCATGACTTTAACTGTCGGTTGGACATCTTGCATCTCACTTCGCTTTCATAACTTACCTCAATGACCGTCCATCAGCCAGACACTTCTCGATCTTCTTCCTCATCGGCCAAACCACAAAGGTCGATCTAACAAACCATCGATTAATCCCAAGGCTAATGTTACCCCGATGACCTTCTATGCTAATTCTATCGACATGAGTTATGCCGATAGTCTTTTCTCAACTGCTCAAGCGGCATTGTCCTGACTCATCCCGATAGATCACCACCTATGAATATATGTCGGCATGACACATGAAATCGGAACGACTGACCTCTCCTCACACCGACGAAGGTCCTCATGCCAATGAAATGATGACCATCTGCCTATCGGTATGTCTCTCGCCGATATCAATGCAAGTTCATTTTTCTCAACACGATCCAACATCGCCCTAACTTACACCAATAGCACCCCATCGGCTTGACATCTCCAAATCGTTATGACACATTCTGAGACCTAGTGTCATCCCGATAGCATTCTTTGATCCGTCATCGGTCGGAATCACACCTACCGCACATTCTAACCCCGACACAATCCTTAGCCTCTCATTGGCCAGAGTTACGTCGATCAAATCACTGATGCGAACATCTCCTGCACAGCATGGATCAACTAGACAATACCAGGATCTAACCGACATTGCAGAAAGAAGGTGTTTTGACATTGTTCAACTCTGCAACATGCACGCATCAATGATGATGGATCAAACACATTGCGAGGCACTTGTAGAGCATGAAACCGTCTTGTCTACACCTCTCCAACACAGAAACCATCTCTTTTGTGCCTGTTAGTTCCTCTGCAACCTACAACTGCATGACTTAGTTGACATCAAGGTTGCCATCAATGACAACATTTGCCAACACAAGCTACCATACTTGTTGAGAACTTGATGTCAGCATATGAATCCACGTCCTCTTTTCTATGTAGAATCCAGGACATGTTCGTGGCTTGGGAGGATCTTCAAAGCATCTAGACCAGAATAATTCCATGCTTAAAAGCGATAAGGGGGATTCCCAAACAGGATTTGGTTGATGGAGGAGTAATTCAGGCTGGTGATGTTTATGACTTCAACACTTGGTATTTCGCCCTGACCACCAGAATTGAATCCCTAAAGAAGATAGAGGCCAAGTGCATCGAAGTGGAAGGGGTCATTCGAGGAATTCAAGATAAAATCTTCCTCGTGGCAGCTGAGGTGCTTAAGCAGGATGTGGTATGAGAGAAAGATTTGCATGCAGAGAATCTGAAGGTCAAAATCTAGGAGAATTTCTTCAATTCCACAGGTCCGATTCTCAAGCAAAGTTTGGCTAAGGTTTCAAACTTCTTGTTCATTGATGAAAAATTTCTAACACAAGCTGCTGATTGGGAAAGCTTTGGCCACATGTGTTGATGAGTTGGATATGACTGACTACAAAATTAGCAGCTTGCCACATGTCAGTCACCATGGAAGAGGTCCATCCTCTTGCGTCTAAGTTCATCGAATTTGCCGCCACAGAAAAGGAAAGTGGGCGCATCCTCCTCGAAAGTAGCATCCAACAACATTTGTCTTGTTTCTATTTGCTCAGGCTTGTTAGGTTTTGGAAACCCTAATTAGGGTTTTGATACTTTAATCTGGGCCCTTGATCACTGTTTGATCTTGGTCGTTCATTTCTTTTTTGGGCCTATATAAGCCTTCCTTCTCTCATTTGGAGAATGTGAGGTTTTTGTTAAATTGTTGCAAGAAATTGCTTTGATAAAAGAGTTTCTTATGTGCTTATCGGCTTTGGAACATATATTGTCTAAGTGGTTTGCATGGTTTACATTTTCTTCAACAAGTAGAGTAAAATTTGATTAACGTTATTAAATGAGATACAAGATTTGATAAGTGTTGGTTAAAGGTAAAAGTTATTTAATCATACTTTTGATAGGTGGATGATTTCCATTTGTCGTGCAAAGTTAGTCTAAGCTTGTTTTTGTGGATGCTTAACTTCAATCAGAGTAGATATTGTTCGAATTGATGATATTTATCTTGGATATGAAAACTGCAAGCACAAACCTTTGAAGATTGCACCTACTTTGTTGAGTTGTTTAATTTGGCGAACCATTAGTCAACACCGTCTGTTGGATTCCTTAGGAGTAGCATAGAGCTTCTAAACCTTTCCCCTTTTTTAGTTTCTTTTGAACCCCCCCCCCCAAAACCAAAATTGAAAATCAAAAAAAAAAGATAGCATTTATTGTCAAATCCATCTAAGTCCTAACTTGTGAATGATATCAATTGAGCGTAAGTCCCCCTTGTATTTCAGCACACATAACCAGGGAAGCTATCCAACATCAAGCCACTAGTTCGCACATATAAACCCTGGAGTCGCCGTATTGTCTTCACGCAATCTTGGCATATGTAGTGATTTTGTTCAAGAGAGGGTAGAGTGTCCTTGGACATTTTATTCTAATGTTCGGTGAATGATAAAACGTACACCAACAAGTTCTTTAGCATTCCTTTAAACATTGCTCTAATCATAAGTATATGGACCATAGATATCAGTTTATTTTTGTAAACAAAAAGAGGAGAACGTGAAAAAAACCCAAATAAAATCAAAATCGAGGTAGCATTTTCCCCCCTAGATGACCCTGGACGATGCGACTCAAAAAGGGTAAAGTGCAGAGGAAAGTTGACTTAAAAGAGATGAAATTTAAAGCATGCAAACAATGGTATTGTTGAAATAACTTTTCTAACAATCGAGTCAAGGGCACAATAGTTTAAGGATGCGATCCCATTGGAGGGGTTTGGGCTCAAATTTTATTCGAAGACGGTACTATGAAATTGGATAAATGCAGCTATATGAATGAAATGAATCTTTCCTATTAAAAAGAGTTCCCACACATCGGGTAAACTTTAAGCTGGTGCTGAGCAGAGGCGGCGAAAGTTTCCCCACCAGGTAAGAGGCTTCTATTGACAGCTAGCATGACATCTTATTTAAATTTCTCAATTTTGAAAAAATAAAATGAACCATCTATTTGCATAAGATTTCATAATTTTTTATCTAGAATTTGTCACTATCACCCAAAATATCTCAGAAACCCTCTATAATTTTCCTGCAGTGATATGAATACAAAGAGGTGTGCTAACTTATTAGGTAAGGCAACCTTCTTTGCTACTGATATAATGAAGGAATGGAGAGAGAGAGAGAGAGAGAGAGAGAGAGAGAGAGAGAAGAATAATCCCCTCGTAACGAGCATCCACAAAGAATTCAATACAGTGTTTGTTTCTAATCGAGGCAGTAAAAAATAGAAACGAAGGGTTTGTGGATGTATAACAAATGAGTGACAAAACGTGACAATGGGGATTCTGAATTTTTCTTACAAAACATTACCTTTTCACGTCCAATGCATCGCAGAAATAAAATATCTTACCTCTGTTCATGTAGAACCAGGGAACGCTGAAAACAGCAGCAAATATGGCAATCCCGACGGCTACATGTTTTTTGTCGCCACTATACATGTAGTAATGCATACGAGCTTTAAAGCCTTTTCCTTTCAAATCTTCTGCTGCTCCATTTTCAGAACCCATTCTTGGTATTGCGATATGATGAAGAATCTAAAATAAAAGTCCTTATACGTAGAAGCTCAAAACCCCTCAATCTCACCAGCGCTGGTGCTTCCCACCTACTTTCTTTTAAACAATTTTTTCAGAAAGAATTTGGAGATTTAAAACCAAAGTAATAAATCTTGGAAAAACAAATTGAGATTTACGGAAGAAATATCTAATTAGATCTGTAATATTAAAATTAGCATTTTTATGTTAATTTTTTACATTTAGTTTATGTCTTTTGATGTGAGTGTTTTAATGTAATAATATATCAATAAATGATATAAATGTATTCTAAAGTAAAAATTTATGTTTTCAAATGTTATGAATTGTTAAGATGTGAATATTTTAATGAAAAAATGTTAAAAAATTTGAATGTCTGCAATCTAATTGTCTAAGGAGGTTTGAGTCATTTTTTTGGGCCTTCGCATTATTCAATAAATCAAGTACATTTCAAATAAAAAATTGTTATTGTTATGGTGGAAAATGGAATCTTAGTCCAAGAATGAAATTAGGAACCATTTCCAAACACTTCTTACATTAGAGGACAATCAATGGGCCCAACTTTAGTCCCTTAGGAAAGTTGGGCACATGCGGTTAATTGTTTTTTTTTAATTAACTATGATTGGATAATGGTTTGGAAATAAAAATGTAAGAACTAGGAAAAATGATATAAAATTAACGATAATTAGCATAAATAGACAGATATAGAAATGAGAATCGACTAAGATGTACACAATTAGAAATGAGATACAGAGAGGACCCTGTGTCTAAAATCAAAGCTCAAAATGGCTAGTCACTATGGCTATGCACCATAACCCTGACAAGTGTCCAAGTTGAAACAAGTGACAAATTTCGGCTCAGAAACCTTCAAATTGTCTTCCCTCCCAATTTCAAGTCAAACTAGGAGGACATAGGCACTAAGCGTCATAGTCCTAGAGGACATTGGTGCTAAGTGTCATAGTCGTAGAGGACACTAGCGCTAATTGACATAGTCTAGGTGTTTTCTATTGAAATTTGTTTGGTAGCCTCTATCTTAGTATGCTCTATACTCATGTACCCATAAATTGAGTCTTCGGCCTATTCCTAAGCCTGCAAATGCACATAAGAAGAGGAAAAATGTGTTGGGATATGGGCTTACCTAATTCAAACCTTGGGTAGGTATTAAAGTCCACTACAATGATGATTATTAGAAAGAGAGCATACCTCTAGTAGCGCAAAGGCTAAATCTAAAACAAACTATTGAACTAAAGTGCTAAAATGAAATGATTATACCTTTAAATGATGATGCAATGCTCTTTAGATAAGTCCTCCAATAGTTGATGTAATAACATGATAAATCATAACAAAATCCACCGTGAAAACATACCTAAAGATAACTTCTTGTAGCTTAATGCTCCTCGTACTTAAATCTTCTCTTGAGGAAGAATGATTGTTCTTGAATTGTAAAGATGAGATTACGTAAGGATGTAGATTATCAAATGAATTAGAGATGATGTCTTATATGGAGTTCTCAAAGTATTTTTGCATTTTGGCTGACTTGCAATGGTCATATCCCAATTTCAAGGCTAGATCCAATGATATTAAACCCAACATGTTACTCTACTAAAATTTTGGCCAAAAAGCATCAATCAGTGTGGCTGATTGATATTGAATTGATAAAATAGGCCTAGGATTTTAGGGAAGCGAGAAAAAAGGTCCCTAATATTGGATTTGGAATTTAAATTTGGATTGACGATATTTAAGTATGGGCTAGGATAGAACCCAAATAAACTTTGAAATAATATAGGAGAGGACACACTAAAGCAAGGGACCAAAAAGGAGTGCAAAATCGTAAAGGATTACAATTTACGACACTACAATTATGTATTGAGAAGTGCTTTAAAAGTAATAAAATATTGGATGTTTCAATATTTTATGTACTGGTACAGGGATATTTAGTACATGTAATAAGTAGATGTGATGAATGAGTGGTTAATACAAATTGCTTAAAATCCAAATTTATACGTGTACCTTTCGACAAATTAGAAGTTAGAATTTTTTAAGGTTAAAGAAATTTTGTTTGATTTCAAATGTAAAGATGTGAGTTTTTTAAACGAAAAAGGGACCGCATTGAGAAGTTTATGATATGCAGGCCTTTTGTGATGTAGTTGGTTTAGACTAAATATGTCAAGTTCTATTTATATAGTTGGTACATGGAACAATATCACAACTGTTGCACATAATGGATCACTAAGAGGGGGGTGAATCAGTGATTTAAACACTTTTTCTTAAACAGGGATATATTGGTACAATATAAAACAAACAGGGTGCTGACCGGTAGACCAAACAATGCAAACTAAGTGTGTGAAAGGATTTTCTATAACATCGATATAACTCATACACAAGAATGCATCACATAACACCAGATATATGAGGAAAACCCAATGTGGGAAAAACCTTAGTGAGAATAGCTGTTGGAGATCTTCCGCTCCAATCCTGCCTCACAATGTAAATGATTTGATTACAATTTTAGGGCACCTACCCAAGGAGCACCAACTCAAAGGAGCACCAACCCCTGAACAATTTATAGTCTACAACCTAAACGAGCTACAACCCCTGCACTAAGCACCTACTTAGTGAAGACAATATGAAGATTCAAATACAAAAATAAATTCTATGTTGCAAATGAAGTTTTGTAACCCTTCAATACACTGCTCTATCGGTTTCAATCTTACCAGTCTGTGAAAACTCGACACTCACTGCAACACTACCTTTATGTTGCTCCTTACTCTGTTAAAACTTCTCTTCCTATGTCTGTTGGATTCACTTCACACGTGCTCACACTTTGACAGGTTTTGTCTCTGTCCGTATGTTCTAATCGGTTCACACACCTTGTCGGTTTCTCCTTCAACGGACAGTCACTTGAGATTTTCTTGTTTTTCACTTAAAACAATTTTTTCTATCTCTCTTTCATTCACCAGCATAATCACGTATCATTCTGCAACAGTAGTCTCATCGATTTAGACTTGTATATTTAAGAACAAGCTTTCCCACCAAAACAAATTCAAACTTTAGGTGGTTAGGGTTTCTTTCCTTCAACCAAATCTATATCAAATCTGATTCGATCTGCCTTGGATCGGTCACCTGCTTTTGGGGGGATGCATTTGTACACATTTTATTCATCCAATGCATGTTTTCTAAAAATAGCAGACTTCACTCTGCTTTACGACCTTGATCTTTTTCTTCCTCACTTCACCTAGTTGTTTCTAACTGAAGGTTAATCTGCAATCGGATTTCATGCCTTAATCACAATGCCAACAACTGCCTGATCATTCTCTGTCGTCCATTCTTCCTCGAGCCGCATCAGTCAGATATCATCCCATGATTTGTGGTTTTATCATTTAATGACCATCAACTACATGGACAACTATGTCGATGAACATTTCATCGACCTCTACATGTTTTCCAACTCAGCTCCCCATTGCACGCATTGGCATACTTTCAACTCACCGACAAAGAGTTGGTTTAAACCTGAACATCCCTATTCGTACAAACCTTTACTGGTATGCCCACCATACTGGACAACTACTTTTACCGACAGCATATCATACTGACAATTCATCTTGCCTTCTGGTATGTCTTCATGCCATTCATTATGTTTAGCTCATCGGGTGTTGTTGTGATTCATCTAACATTCTGCCTCTTCATCACAAACAGCCAGCCTTCATACCGGTTTATGCCTTTCTGGTTATAGCTCAAGCATGCCAACGCACTCCTTCATCTCACCTCATAACAGTGGTATCATCTGTCAACTCATAACATACTTCTCTTCGTTATGTCGGTTCAATCTTCTTCATACCGGTTGACACACTCTATCGATAACCTGCAATACCGGTTGACATCAATGACAACTCAATGCCAACAATCTCCCCATTTGGCATTGATGTCAACACATGTAGTATCTGTCATACTACATAATCTCTCTCCCCCTTTGTGTGATCCAACTCTCCCCCTTTGGCATTGATGTCAACACATGTAGTATCTGGCATACTACATAATCTCTCTCCCTCTTTGTGTGATCCAACTCTCCCCCTTTGTATAATCCATGGATTCTCACACATGTAGTATGTGGTATGCTACAAGATCTTTCTCCCCCTTTGACAACAATGGCAAAGGGAACCTTAGTCTAACACCAATCATACTAACCATAATCTCTCCCTTGACTTCAACCGGTAGGACACATTCTCCCCATGTGTCCATGCTTCATGATTCAAGAGTCATAAGATAGGAACAGTAGGTGAATCCCCCTGAATCATACATCTCCCTACATATTTAAGTGTTGTCGGATGGTGGGACAACTCCCATATTTTGTCTCAGGTACTCAAATGTGCCCAAAGGAAATGGCTTGGTAAATATGTCAGCAATTTGCTCACCAGTTGGAACATACTCGACTATGACCTCCTTATCTGATACCTTCTCCCTCAAGAAGTGATACTTGATTGCAATGTGTTTAGTTCTTGAGTGCATTACTGGATTCTTGGAGATGTTGATTGCACTTGAGTTATCACACCGGATTGGAATAGGTTCCGGTATCTCCACCTGTATGTCCTTCAGTGTCTGCTTCATCCACAATACCTGTGAACAACATGTAGCAGCTTTTATATACTTTGCCTCCACAATAGATAATGACACTGAATCTTTCTTCTTGATGTGTCATGATACTAACCGGTTTCCTAAGTAGAAGGCACCTCCACTTGTACTCTTCCGGTCATCAATACTTCTTGCCCAATGTGCATCAGTATAAGCCTGCAAAGAGAAGTCTCCTTTCTTTGGATACCATAGACCATAATTGATAGTTCCTTGCAAATACCTAAAGATTCTCCTCACTGCATTTAAGTGAGACTGTTTAGGAGCATCTTGGAATCTTGCAACCATGCAAACTGCTTGTACAATATCTGGTCTAGATGTTGTTAGATATAACAGACTACCGATCATAGACCTATACAATGTCTGCTCTACTTCCAGAGACTCATCTAGTTTGCTCAATTTACAACCGATAATCATGGGAGTACTTACTAGTTGTTGTCCTCCATTTGAAACTTTTTCAACATGTATCTAACATACTTGGTTTGTGAGATGAAAATTCCTTTCTCCTGCTGTGAGATCTGCAAACCAAGAAAACGTGACAACTCACCCAGCATGGACATCTCAAATTATATCTTCATCTGATCTGCAAATTCTTTGCAGATGATGTCCTTGTCTCCACCAAAAATAATGCCATCCACATGTACAACAACTGTAATCATATGATCTCCATTTACCTTGATATATAAGTTGATGTTTGCATTCCCTTTCTGGAATCCTTTCTCTTTCATGTATTTGTCTAACCAGGAATACCATGCTCTGGGGACCTGCTTCAAACCACACAAGGCTTTCTTCAATCAGCATACAACATTCTCATCATCACATAATAGATATCCTCCTGGTTGTTCCATATACACCTCTTCAAGATTACCATTCAAGAATGCAAATTTGACATCCATTTGGTAAACCTTGTAACCTTTATAGGTAGAGAAAGCTAAAAACATTTTTATTGCCTCTAACCTAGCAACCGGTGCAAAGGTCTCTTCGAAGTCAATACCTTCCACTTGAGCATACCCTTTGCAAACTAACCTTGTTTTATGTCGGATTATCTTTCCTTCTTCATTCATCTTGTTCCGATAGACCCATTTGGTACCTATGACATTATTGTCTGTCGATCTAGGAACAAGTTCCCAAGTTTGATTTTTCTCAATTTGTTTCAGCTCTTCATCCATGGCATCTACCCACTTCTCACTTTTGCTAGCTTCATCAAACATTTTGGGCTTAAGTTTTATCTTGAGGCAGAAATGTACCTGCTTATCATTCTAGCTAGTCTCCTTCTGGTCTACACACCTTCATTTTTATCTTCTATGATTTGTTCTTCTAGATGGTTCTTCTGCACATACCAGTTGGAGTTCTTTCTTGGTGCTTCTTCTACTGGTCCATTATTAGATTGATCTTCATGCTCAACATCAGAATCATCAATATAGGGTGTAGATGCAGATTCTCTCTTATGTAGCTCTTCATCTATTCTCACATTTATACTATCAACCATTTTTCTCAATTTCTTGTTGTAGCATTTGTAGGCTTTGTTATTGGTTGAGTAACCCAAGAATATTCCTTCATCACTCTGGGAATCAAAACTTCCTAATCCATCAACATCTCTTTTGATGAAACACTTACTTCCAAACACTCTAAAATGCTTGAGTGATGGTTTCCGGTCATACCATAACTCATAAGGAGTCATTCTATTGTTCACTCTTAGTTGTACCCGGTTTAATATGTAGACAACAGTATGAACTGCTTCCTTACAGTATGTATCTGATATGCTGGCCTCATTCAACACTGTTCTAGCCATCTCCTTCACTGTCCTATTCTTCCTTTCTACCACACCATTCTGCTATGGTGTTCTTTTTGTTGAATATTGTCTCTGGATTCCATGTTTCTCACAGTAATCAATAAACTCATTTGAAGAGTATTCTCCACCTAGGTCTAATCTTAAGCACTTTAATCGGTGTCCACTATCATTTTCAACCATCCTTCTGAAAATCTTGAATCTTTCAAATGTCTGTGATTTTTCATGCAAAAATGTCACCCAAGTCATCCTTGAGTAGTCATCAATGAATAGCATGAAGTATCTCTCACTGGACAGAGACCTTGTCCTTGTTGGTCCGCACAAATCTGTATGTACTAACTCTATAGGTCTTGAGGTATTATATTCTTTTGTCTTCCAACTTACTTTGATTTGCTTGCCTCTAATGCATTCATCACAAAAAGTACTTGTTGGTTTAGTTATTTGTGGAATATTTCTCACATATCGGTTTTTACTTATCTTCACCAGATTATCAAAATTCACATGCCTGATCTTCGATGCCACAACCAACTTTCATCAACCTATCCCATCATGCATTGGGACTCATAGCATTCTTTCAGATTGTAGACATTACCACCTGTCCTTTTTCCTTCTGCTACAACCTGACCGGTACTCTGCTTGCTTATCTGACAATAGATAGAGTCAAACGTGAACTTGTACCCTTTGTCACACATCTGACTTACACTTAGCAGATTATGCTTTAGTCCTTCCACGTAGTACACATCGTGAGCCTTGATCTTTCCATCAATGTTCAATGTACCATGACCCTTAATCTTGATAGAGGAGTTGTCACCAAACTGAATAGAACCACCATTCAAATCATCAAGCTTGATAAAAAAATTCTTGTCTCTAGTCATGTGATTTGAGCAGCCACTATCTACTACACATAGATTCCTCCTTTCAGCATGTAGGGCAGTTTACACAATCAAGCTTGACTCTGTCTTGTTCTTCCCCTTCTCTATCCAAACATGTTTCTCTTATTTCTTCTCCTCTTCCATCATCTTGTTTTCTAGTTTAGTCTCTATCTTCTGATCCACTACTGTTTTCTTTTGCTCGTCAGTTCCTAGCTTACAGTGCCTTGCTATGTGACCAAAATTTTGACACTTGTAACATTTTACATTAGCATTGAAAGATGCATCCAAAGCATTCTTTTAGGACATCTGCACATTTCTCCTACACTCATAACTCTTATGACCAAACTCATTGAAATTATAACATGTGATATTTGTACTTTGTAATGCAGCAAATGAGTTTCTACTCTCAAAATTGGGGTTTACATTCATTTTTCTACAATCTTCCATTCTATGACCAAACTTATTACACCGGTGACAATAACCATGAAAGTTTGGAACATATCGGTTAAATTGCCTTGGTCCTGCAAATGACTCCCTCGCCAGGGGTCTTCCTTTCATGTTGTTAACTTTGGTGAATCCTTCATGATCAATTCTTGCATTTCTCCTTGGATTTGCATGTCGATGCATTGAGTATGGCCTCCAGTTCATTGATTGTGTATACCGGTTTGTATGGCGGTTTCGAATAGCATCTGCATATGTCTTCTTACTGGTATCCTTGCTTACCATGAATCTCTTCTTCTCTTCACCTTCATTTGAAGAAGTAAATTGTATCTCCTTACCGGATGTGTCTTTGTTGTTTGAACTTTGACCCTCTTCAAAACCTAAGCCACTGGTATCTTTAGATTGCTTCTATTTGCTCAACATCTTGTCTAAATATTTGGTGTTGTCTTCATATTTGCTTCTCACTTTCATTTCTTTCTTACTTTTCTCTAATTCCTTCCGGAGCTTGACAATTTCTTCTTCCAGGTTCTGATGCTCCTTCTCCTTTTTACTCAAGTCGGTACTAGTAACTTCACAGATCCTCTTGGCTTCTTCCAATTGAAGTTTTAGATCTGCAATTGTTTTCTTGGATTCTTCAAGAGATTCTTCCAACATCTCTTGTTCTTCAACTGCAGCCTTTTTCACCTTCTTCAGATCTCTTCTTGTTTTCTTCAGCTCTGCTTCAAGATCTACTTCTCCTTCTTGCTCTTCCTCTTCTCCTTCTTAAGGTACCGGAACCTCTTGGGCCATGAAAAGGTTGGGTCTGACTTCATCTTCACTACAACAGTCATCTGAGGCACTTTCCTCATCTGTGGTATCATTTTCATGCGTGTAAAGACTGCTTTGCTTCCGGTAGCCTCTTCTACCATGCCAGTAGACATTATTTTTCGTGTCCTTTTCGTAAGATATGCTACCACTTGATTGATCATCTTCATCCTTATCACCATAGGGACATTTGGCAGCAAAATGTCCAATCTTTCCATAGTTGAAACATTTCAAAGGCAGCTTGCCTTTGTATTTGCCTGAACCTTTCTTGAGTCTTCTGACAAAGTTTGCCATGATGTCATCAAAGTCTTCACCGGTTCCATCATGAGCAGACTCTTCTTTTCCTTTCCTTGATGTTTTGAATACAACTTCTTTCTTCACGGCCTTAGTACCGACAGTCCTCATCTCATAAGCAGTTAGGGAACCACACAACTCATCCATTGTAAATACTTTTAGATCTTTTGATTCTTCTATTGCTGAAACATTTGTATCATACTTAGATGTGAGAGATCTAAGTGCTTTCTTCACTACCACCTCATCTTTTATTTCTTCTCCAAGCCCTCTAATGGTGTTTTTTTTTTTCATCAATCTTTTCTTCATCTCTCATCTTCAAACCCTCAAGTTGTGCTCCCAATGTCTATAACTTGGCTTCCTTGACTTTAGAATCACCTTCAAATATCTTATGCAACTTATCCCAAGTTTCTTTGGCAGATGAGCAGTGCATGACCTTAACAAACTTATTATAAGATAGCCCATTAAGAATGGCATTTTTAGTTTTAGCATTGTTCTCATATTCCTTCTTGGCATCTAGATCAGTAGGGGGATTTTTAGGGACTGTATACCCATTCACAATCGACATCCATACATCACAACCTAGAGAGGACAAATAGGTTTCCATTCTTCTACTAAAAAAGGCATAGTTGACACCATCAAACATAGGGGATTTAGAGGAGGCGGATTCATTTCTTGCCATTGTGAACACTTGACAGGATCTACCCAAGCTAGAGAATGCTTTGACAGAATAGGGAACCTGGCTTTGATAACAATTGTTGGACACAATGGATCACTGAGAGGGGGGTGAATCAGTGATTTAAACACTTTTTCTTAAACAGGGATATACCGGTACAATATAAAACAAACAGGGTGTTGATCGCTAGACCAAATAATACAAACTAAGTGTGTGAAAGGATTTGCTATAACATCAATATAACTCATACACAAGAATGCCTCGCATAAAACTAGATATACGAGGAAAACCCAATGTGGGAAAAACCTCGGTGAGAATAGTTGTTGGAGATCTTCTGCTCCAATCCAGCCTCACAATGTAAATGATCTGATTACAATTTTAGGGCACCTACCCAAGGAGCACCAACCCCTGATTTATGAGCAGTGACTCAAGGGAGCACCAACCACTGAACAATTTATAGGCTACAACCTAAAGGAGCTACAACCCCTGCACCAAGCACCTACTTAATGAAGACAATATGAAGATTCAAATACAAAAATAAATTCCCTGTTGCAAATAAAGTTTTGCAACCCTTCAATACACTTCTCTACCGGTTTCAATCTTACCGGTCTGTGAAAACTGGACACTCACTACAACACTACCTTTATGCTGCTCCTTACTCTGTTAAAACTTCTCTTCCTCTGTCTGTTGGATTCACTTAAGACTTGCTCACACTTTGACAGGTTTTGTCTTTGTCGGTTCACACACCTTGTCGGTTTCTCCTTCAACACACAGTCACTTGATATTTTCTTGTTTTCCACTTAAACAATCTTTTCTATCTCTCTTTCATTCACCAGCATAATCACATATTATTCCACAGTAGGAGCCTCATCGATTTAGACTTGTATATTTCAGAACAAGCTTTCCCACCCAAAAAAAATTCAAACTTTAGGCAGTTAGAGTTTCTTTCCTTCAACCAAATCTGTATTAAATCTGATTTGATCTGCCTTGGATCGATCACCTGCTTTTGGGGAGATACATTTGTACATGTTTTTATTCATCCAATGCATGTTTTCTAAAAATAGCAGACTTCACTCTGCTTTACGCCCTTGATATTTTTCGTCCTCACTTCACCCAACTGTTTATAACTGAAGGTCAATCTGCAATCAGATTTTGTGCCTCAACCACAATGCCAACAACTACCTGATCATTCTCTGTCGTCCATTCTTCCTCGAGCCGCACCAGTCAGATATCATCTCGTGATTTGTGGTTTTATCATTTAATGACCACCAACTGCACAGACAACTATGTCGATGAACATTTCATTGGCCTCTACATGTTTTCCAACTCAACTCCCCATCACACATCGACATACTTTCAACTCACCGACAAAGAGTCAGTTTAAACCTAAACATCCCTACCGGTACAAACCCTTCTACTGGTACAAACCTTTACTGATATGCCCACCATACTGGACAACTACTTTTACCGACAACACATCATACTAACAGTTCATCTTGCCTTCTGATATGTCTTCATGTCATTCGTTTTGTTCAGCTCACTGGTTGTTGTTGTGATTCATCTAACATTTTGCCTCTTCGTCACAAACAAACAACTAGCCTTCATACCGGTTTATGCCTTTTCGGTTATAGCTCAAGCATGCCAACACACTATTGTATCTCACCTCATAACGGTGGTATCATCTGTCAACTCATAACATACTTCTCTTCGTTATGTCGGTTCAATCTTTTTCATACCGGTTGACACTCTCTACGGGTAACCTACAATACCAGCTGACATCAATGACAACTCAATGCCAACAACAATGTCACAATTTTAAGGTAGGGTCGCATTGAGAAGTTTGAGATATAAAGGCCTCTCATAATGAACTTGGTTCAAACTAAATGCATGGGATATGGCTTTGCCAAAATGGAGACCAAACACAATGACAGTGTGCATGTGTTGTAATATTTTGAGCTCGCACTATGTAGTGGGCCAAACGTTTCTGGCAACATGATCTTGTACTACAAGTCCAAGTGAAGTGCACTATCTACCTATTTGTAAATTGTCTATTGGTAGGATAGGTAGACAAGTGGCAAGATAGTTCAACAACATCAACATGACAATGAACAAACATGTGGAATCTATGGGCCCAAACAAGGCTATAAAATGACAATTTGAGTTATGTCATGTTTTATTCATAGAGTTGGTACGAGGAACAATATCACAACATTGTAATTTTAAGGTGGGACTTAGTTAAGAATTTTGTGATAAAAAGGCATTTAACAATGCAATGGTAAGTTAATAAGTGGCGAAAGTTTAGATTGAATGCATTGGCTATAACATTAGGCTTGGCAAAAATTAAGACCAAAGGCAATGACAATTTACACGACGCGATATCATGAGCTCGTACTATCTAGTGGGTTCCCAGTTTCTCACACAGTAAGATTGCACTCAAGTGCAAGTGATTGGCACTATCTACTTGTATTACTAATCAATTGGTTTTGGACCAATCATGGAATTTAACTTCTTTAATTTTTATTTTTTATAATAAATAAATTTTATAAACATGTGAAATTTTGGAGGACTAGGTTTAAGGATAATTATCCTCCTCGACAAAGCCCTCTTGTTTGAAATGGGATGGAATATTTCTCTTCATAAAATTGATTGGAGTTATATTACGAGTGCTAAGTATCTTGACTCAAGTTTTATAAAGCTCTCTCCACCTTCGAATATCCAAGGGGCTCTAGAATTTGCAATAATAGCTTATAGTAGAGGTTTAATCTCAATGGGTCTAAAATGGCAAATCATAAATGGACTTCTCATTCACTTCTAGGAGGACAAATGGTTTGGGGATAAGCCCCTTGCTATACACCCCAACTTCAAAGATATTAGGGAAAGGGCTCAAACCTTCTTTGGATCCTTGGTTACAGACTACATATTACCTCACAAATCATGGAGAGACATAACTCAATGCTATCAAAATCATCCACACTTATTACAAAAGGCTTCCTTGTTGCAACAACTTGTGGAACAAATTATAATTCCACTATTCCCAAGGGATGACATGTTTGTTTGGACCAAAAACCCAAAAGGCAACTTCTTAGTCAAATTGGCTTACAATCTGGTGTTAAAGGACGATACTTCTGTGGGACTTTGGCAAAAAGTTTGGGACCCCCAACTCCTCCCCAAAATCAACTTCTTTTGGTGGATGATGATGCATAATAAAATCCTAACTTGAGATAACCTCATTAAACGTGGATTTCAACTACCCAATAGATGTATCCTTTACAAGCAAAAGGAAGAATCCATCCCCAACACATTGTTACACTATCAAATTGCCCATAACTTATCGAGTTAAGTTTTGTACAAGCTAGAAATGTATTGCTCTATGAATAAAGCTCTCCCAATCTTCACCCTTGATTGGGCAAGCCCTTCTTAGCAGCCATTAGTTGTAGAGCTCTGGAAGCAAATTCTGCCACACCTATGCTGGAGTATCTAGAAGGAAAGGAATAATAGGATCTTCAAGGAAGAGGAGAAACCTATGGAGGAGGTATTTCTTTTCTTTACCAAACTCTTGATGGATAATTTATCAGTTTCCAGATGGGCTTGCCTTTCCTGACTCCCCTCACATTTTGATGATAAAAAGACTAAGAACTTGAACATGCTCAACTCCTACGCCAAATTTGACAACTCAAAAAGTATGAAAAGGATAAATACTAGATGGCACAAACTCAACTTTGATGGGACAAGTAGGCAGGAATTGGGTGTTGTTGGAGTCATACAATCCAATACTAGTGCCTTTGTGGCAGCTTAAATAGGTAGCCTTGATGGAGGCTGAGGGTATGGCCCTACTCTAGGGATTAAATATTTCTCTACCAATTGGAGTTTAGATCCTTGAAATTAGAGGGAACTCCAAGCTAATTTTGAATACTATAAAAGGCCTCAACATGGTTGGATGGGCTATTGAAGGGATAAATATTGATATTTGCAGACTTCTCCTAGGGCTCGACACTTTTGAATAAAGGTACACGTACAAGGAAAGAAATAAAGTGGTAGACACCATGACCACTCTTGGTCTATGACTTAGAAAAGTTAGATGCAAGAGAAAGAGGGATTGCCTACCCATTAATGTCTAAAGACTCTTCTCAAAGGAGAGAAGATTCAATCCACACATAGGATGATGAAAAAATGGTGGGCTTGGCTTCTTGGAACCCTTCTCTACTCAATACTTTTGGAATAAAGGTTGGGAGGCCATGGAAGCAATTTTAAATTTTTTTTGGCAAGAGATGGATTTGAATTCCCTGAAGAATAGACATGATAGCAAGATTCCCTGTTATGTCGTTAGGGCGTGAAGGTCATCGAGATGACATGGATACCTTACTCATTATATAATAGGACCAGGCATAGAGGAAAATGTGGGGCCCCATTATAGCTGGACAAATCCATGGGTTGGGATGATGAGGTGACCTATCCATGTGATGAGGAGGTATGATAGAAGTTGGTCTTCTTTTGATGTTGGTGGGCTTTTGTTCTCAATGTGCTTCCCAAATCAATCCCTAGGTACAAATGGGATTCTTCTAAACCTTTCTCCTATCTCCTCCTCTCTATTCAACACTGCTTGCACCCTATTGTATTGTACATCACTCCTCCTTACCTTCCATGCTAAGGCATTCAAATCTAAAATGAGGTCCTCTTGGGTGTCACCAAAAAATGAACAAGTTTGGTTGTCCAACTGGCTGAATCTCCTCTCTTCCAGGAATGGGCAACTGTTGGAGAACCATGGTTTACCTAATCTTATTTGCACCTTTAAGGATTTCAATCATATTAATGTGTTGATTGAGCATCTGGACGGGTCTGCAAAGTCTGATGACTGTCCCTCACCTTTCTAGAATGAAAATATCCAAATTAGATGCAAAGAACGTTGGTTTACTCAAGGCAACTTCTAGGTTCAAATGGTCATTTTGATCAAATGACTTAATGCAATGCTATGGAGCTTGTAGTAGGGTGTCTCAGGTCTTAACTGATTAGTTTTGATGATTTGAAACAATCATTTACTTCTCCTTCCTTACCGATTTCATGAAAATGTCAAATTGACCCCAAAAAGGCTACTAGAATTAGCCCTAGTTTTTAGTGAAAATTGTTCACCCTGCTCAATCTGCTAAACTTCATGGAAAACCCTTGGAGAGGTGGTCTATTGATGATTAAGATTCAAGGATTTTTGCTATGGCAAGTACTGTACCGACTGTTTGAGGACTGTCCCACAAAATAGGCATTTTTCAAGGGTTTTTGAAGGTTTTAGTGAGGGTTTGCAATTTAAAGACCTTCTCCATGATGTTAGATCCAACTTAAATGTTCAAACCTTGCTATGAAATCTACCAAACCTTCCCAAGGATTCAAACCTTATCTTAGAATGTTGTCATTATATCAAACAAATGCCATGTGACTGCTTTTACACAGGAAAAACAGTCTAGAGGACTGAGACAACAATGTTTTAATGTTTTGCATGCATTTTCAACATTTGTAGACCAAATACAATGAAAGTCTATCAATTATAGATGTCACAACGACTTGACATAAGTTGGAACACCCTGCAAAGCAAATAGGAAAGGATTTTTGATGACTGTTGCTCATACACCCGCCATCACTGCATTTTGACAGTCTTAAAACTGATTACAACTTTCTTTCTTGTTTAATTAACTTCTTCACTCTGTCCCTGGCCTGCAAAAAGGTGTTAATGGCAAGGTAAAACAGTACATATAGCCCCTTCAAGATCTTGTAAGTTTGAACACTTAAAAGATGCCACAAAACATGACAACAATATAAAAATATGATAGAGAATATACTTTTCTAGGATCCTTATTTAGGTCCTTTACAATGAAATTGTGCATCTTGTCTTCTTAGCATTGAAAACACTAGTAAATACATTCCCATGATGCATAAAAAAGGAATCCATCATTTCATACTGTCCTTTAGGAAGGTTGGCAATGAGGTTTTAACAGTGAAACAGTGACACACTGTCTTACAGCCTGTTTACACCTTTTCTTCTTGCATCCAACCAAGTCATGAGAGAGACAAGGATGGTAAAAGGCAATGATAACTCTTGCCAACTTAACTCTTCTTCAACATTTCAAAAGTACAGTGCTATGAACAACAAAGTACCATTCCAACAAATTTAAGAATACCCAAGCCAAGTTGTACACTTCACATACTTGCCATGGGCTTACAAACACTTGTGCATTGCTAGAAAATGAAAATAGATGTATGATACAGTATGTACAAAGGGTCCAACAGATTTCCTCAAAGCCATGGATGAATAAACTTTGAAGAAATTAGTTGGACCATGAATGATCTTCCATTGGAACCACAAAACAATGCCTTTCTCAAGAGCACTCCAAACAAAACTTGTTCCAAATCACTACTCAAACATCAAATGAGATCACACAAATAAAAAACAGGAGTAGTACGGACTCATGAAGCCATGGTACGGACTGTACTCTCAAAAGTGCAGGAAACTAGTTAAAACTCATAAAAACAAGAGCAAAACAAGTATTTCTTTTACTTTTCCAACATGAACTGCACATACAATGATGGGAACATGGTTTTTATACATGTGCCAACTTATTGAAGCCTTTGTATGGACAGGTACAGGCTGGAACTAACCAAAACCACCAAAAGTCATTTTTTTGCACTTTTTGACAGCTTTTTGACAACTTTTGACAACTTTTGTTGCTCAAAAAGTTGCATTTTGACTCCCGGTGACTTGGCACTCAAACCAATGACTCAACATCATTAGAAACACTAAATAAACATGCTCCAATGCCTTTCAAGGCTTTACAACATCAAAAATTCAAAAATGCTCATTTGGACCCAAAATTGACAGTTTTTGGTCCACTGAGCAAAAAAACAAAAATCTTAGAAACTCTTAAACAACAATGAGTTCCAAGCCTTATTACACCACAAAAAAAACCTATTAAACCTACTAGAAGCATAAAATAAACACACATGCTTAATTTGCAATAAAATGCTATACTTGCTAGGATTTGAGCATTCAGGTGCTCAGGTGCTCCTGCACCACCATGCATGGTATGCCTATAGTGCCAATTTTGAGGGCCATTTCATGATGATGAGATGTGATCACTTATTGCATAGCCTCGCCAAGAATAATATTTTTTTAATGAGTTTTTTATGCGGTGTAATTTTTTATGCATGAGAAACCCTATGTAATCTTTCATTGGGTACAATAGGTGAGGGTTGGCATGCTCAACATTTAATGTGGATGCCAAATAATTATTACCTCCATGTTGGCATATGTTTAACCATGATGATTAAAGTCAAATCCTTAAGGCTTTTTCTATCAACTATTTTTAGATAGACAGTGAAAGGTATAGTGGTTTTGAACATGGGTGGGGAGAGGGTGAGAATTGAACCTAGCATTCATATTGAATTCAAAGGGAATGACATAGTGTGGCATATTTTAAATGAGGGACAGGTGGCACAGTTTATTGAATGTATAAATGGGTATGACGAGAATAGGTGTATTTCCAATTCACAAAGTCATGGGATAATAAGAGAGTCAAGGTGGGGATTGGCTCAATTGAGATTAGCGAGGTCATAGCAAAAGCAATGGGCCTCTCCACCAAAGAGAAAAAATAGAAAAATAGAGTTGGGTGCCGTATAATGAAAGTTTGTCCCAATTCTTCTGGGAGAATGAAGAGCCTATAAAGCTTCATGGAAGATTTTCTAGAGCAGACCCGTCAGACCCATGGAACCAAGTTTGCCTTATGATGATGAAATTATTCACTTTAGAGGACAGGTTCAAAGTTTACTACTATTATCACCTACCCTTGCTTAACCATTTTTGAAATCACGATTTGCTTTCCTTTCTATTTTTTTTTTAATTCTTTTAAAAAATCAATTAATGATGTTGTTGAGATGGCCAAAATACAAGGTTGGAAGCCCATCCCTCTCCTTCAAGGCCTTATCTTTTGCCTCTATAATTTCCACCCATCCCTATGCCCTCCCAAGCAACTGGTGGTTACAGAAGCCCCTTGCTCTAATTCGCCCCTAGTTGCTACTATCCTTGATTCCCCTTTCTCTAGTAAAAAGAAATACCCACAAATCCCATTGCCACCAAAACCCAATCTTGTCTCAGTTCCCCTACTACCCGAAACCATGACATGGTGATTGAAGGCCTTTGCGTTCTCAAACAATTTGTTACAACCTCTGTTGTGGACAATAAAAGGAAACCTTAGAAACCTTCCCCATTGGCAAAAAACCCAAGATAACCATTTAAGAGTTTGTTAATGATGCAGAGGTGGAGATGTGTGAAGATGATAGCAAAAGTAATCATGTACACTCTAACAAACTAGCTAGGCATATGGTTGAAAAAACAAAAGGAAAAAAATTGGTAAACTATGAAGAGGAATCAGAGGAGGAGGATGTTGTCGATAATAGTGATGTTGTTGAGGATGATGTTGTGGATGACATTAGGAAGGATGAGAGTTCGACCAAGTCCACCAATGATAATTCAGGGTACATTGATAGTGGTAAAACTAAACCTATGGACTTGACTCAAGAGACCATGTCGGGGGAAGAGGACACTCACCAAGGGAGGAGCATGCACACTTGTGCTAACTATAGGATTGTCGCGACAGACTTGGAGGCCCTGAAGAAGAAAGTGTTGGAGATGGAGTAGAAGATGGTTAGTATCTCTAGGTTCAACCTACGTGTGATGCACAAAACAACCACCTCCCTATGCCTAATACAAAAGAAAGTGTTGGGGAAGGATGTTAAAAAGGAGGGAAACTACAAGGAGCTCTTTAAGTTCCTCATCGAAGACTAGAGAAATGTGCTCAAGTAGCCACCAGTTGGCTAATTTTAGTTTTTTAGGTCTTCTGTTATATTCTGCTAACATCATATTTATTTTACTAAGAATTTTAAGTTGTTTTTTTATATGATGTAAGTGTGTTGTAAGTGTGATGTTATTTGTTATTGATGCCTATGGGCTATTAGTGTAAAGGGCTAGAAGCCTTGTTTTGTTTCTTCTAATATCAAAAACATGTGAAATTTTTAGCTTTATAATTTATAAAAATTATTAAAGCACCAATTACAAAAGAATAAATGTCTATTTTAAATATTTTTTCAGCTTTATATCTAAAAATATAGTTTAAAAAAATCAAATAGCTATTTTATAGAGATTTATATTTACACTATTAAAATGATACCAAAATAAAACTTAAATTAAATAAGATATTTGAATTAAGATGGTAGAGATGATCATTTTGTATTTTAAAAGGATATGATTTTGCAAAATTGGAATAAGAATTTAATTAATAATTAAAAAGAAAAAAATTGTATTATTTCATTAGAAGCATTAAACAATGTTTCTCTTAGTAAACATTTAATATTTTGTAAGTTAGAAGTAGGTGTTTATTTTTTACTTGGTTTTATGACCTTCACTTGTTTTTAAATGAATGGTAATTTTTATGTTGTAAGATGAAATATGTAATGCATTTGACGTGGTTATTATTATGAAGAATGAAGAAATGTATCTACATGGTAATAATGAGCTCTTGATGTAACTATTAGGAATGATTGCAAATGTATAGGTAGTTGTGGTGGATTTTAGAAAGTGATGTGGTTACATTTGTTTTATATGTGTTGACATCATTGGGCATAAATGATATTATGTGATGTGATCTAAATCGATTCACAAATTTGGGAGATTAGAAGTGATTTGATGGTTTTAGTTTTTTTTATAGAGTTATGGGAATGTGGGGTTGTCCACTAATTATGTATATGTTTAGTTAATCACATAAACATGTTTTATATTTCACCTTTCAGATT
The DNA here is from genome assembly GCF_030272615.1 of Cryptomeria japonica. Taxonomy (NCBI): domain Eukaryota; kingdom Viridiplantae; phylum Streptophyta; class Pinopsida; order Cupressales; family Cupressaceae; genus Cryptomeria; species Cryptomeria japonica. The sequence continues at coordinate 103,191,737 of NC_081414.1, forward strand.
ATAATTAGGTTTTTGTGGAATTTTCAGGGGAGCTAATTTGTTTTCACGTATTAAGAAGACTTGGTTTGAAAGATGTTATTCGTTTTTCTTTGGCTTGTCGAGAATGGTCTGCAATAGTCAAATCATTGAGAACAATCAATTGTTCTGGCTTTGATTTAGTGCATATCAATGACATTAAGCTTTTACAAAGTTTTCCTGAAATGGAAGAGTTGTGCATGGACTATCTATTAGCACCACTTGCAAAGGTTAGTTCTTTCTTCACTTTGCTATGCAGCTTTTTTCTTGAATTAGAGTGCTTGAATTATTTGTCGTAGTTGGTTTGTTATTTTTAAGTGTTTTGGTGAAACAGGATGAGGAATTGGCAGAGTTGAGTGTGTCACTTGAAAAGTTGGAGACAGTAATATTGAAAATTGATGCACGTCAGGAAGATCTTAAAACTTATGCAACATTGTTGGATTGCATTCTGAGAGGCGCTCCTTTGTTGAAAACAATCGAAGTATTAATGTATTACGACTTTGATGATTCCGAAAGAAAAAATGATCTTGGATTTGCAAATGGTTTTATACAGCTTCAAAGGTTATTTCCACAAGTTAAAATGTCAAGTGAGAGTATTGATTTCTAGGAAACGGGATTTCAATTTTGGATAGTGATTTTAATTTGTGTACTCGTTGATGAGTTAAATGTTAGAATTTGACATCGTTAAACAAATATTTTATATGGAGAACAAGTACTTTATTGTTTAAAATTATTGTTTTAAGTAAGTATAATAAAGACCTAAAACAAAGTTTTTTAGTATTATCTTTAATCTTAACAAAGTGAGTGAAATATGTAATGTAGAGTATATTAATATGTTTGGATAGCTCGAGTTATGATTTTCAATTACTTATATGATCTAAATTTGAGTATTTTGATGATAATTTATTATTTCAATAATAGTGTTATATTTTTGTGAAGTTGTAAAATATAAAGATGTAGTTAGTATAATAATTATTTTACATAGAAAATTTAAGTATTGAATTTAGTATTATTGAATAAAGAATTTTCAAATTTTTTATGGTTTAGAACTTATGAGAATATGAATTGTTTAACTATTTTGTCAAATTATTTATTTCTTGTATGTTTGATAAATGATATTTATTTGTAAGATGTCATGAAGTTCAAATTGTAAAGTTATTTGGTATTATATTTGAAATTACTTTTGTAATACAAATTTGCATGAAATGCATTTGTTTTTACTAAATTTATAGAACTTTGCACTATTGAATAGAGATTTTTGAATTTATTTTTTTAATGTGGAATTTATGAGAATATGAAATTGTATAAGTACATCAACAAATATGAGAAAGAATGTATTTGCCAAAAAAAAATCGATTGTTTTGTCAAATTATTTATTTCTTGTGTGTTTGTTAAATTATTTATTTCAAGTCAGCTAAATGTTTTTTCTTATAGTTAAACTCGATATGAGTAGGTTTTGATGCATTACTTATTTGAAACAATAGATGTTATGAATGTCCTATTGCAAGTCTTCTCTAACTTGAAAAGAAGAAAGAAACGTAACATAAAAATTGGAAGAAATTTGCAAAATAATTATGGAATTTGATGCCTTGTGTAGAAATAAAGGAGCAATCGACTAATTTATATGAGATTTTATTTGTCAATTGTAATTTATTGATTATTTGTTTGAAATGAGCAAAATTATGTTTTGATGTTATCATTTTGACAGATTTATTGATGGGTTTTATAACTCCGTATGTAGTTGTTATGGTAATTGAAAGGTGATTTGGCTACATGAGTAAATTAGGTAATAAAGATAGTTACATGTTAATATGATGTAATTAGCTCAGTAATGTAATTTTTCTAGATTTGATATAGAACAAAGATTTTAAAGGAGTTTTAAAAACTCATGCAACAAAATTATAGAGAGGCATTTGCAATTTATAAAATTGTAAATGAACATAAACAAGAAATATATATGATACAAAAATGTCTTTTGTGCGAAAAGTTGTAACAAAAATTGTGTTGACATGAATGTCTAAAATCAAAACCAAGAAACTATTTCTATTTCATTTTCTACATTCTATAAAAATGTTTCTTGAAAAAATAATAGAATGTAAGTAACATAAAGAGATATTTTTGTACAATGTATGAAGTCAAGTGCAAATGGGTTCCCGCATCTAACTTTATAGATACATTGTAGATGTATAAATCTGACAACTTTCCTAAGTGAATATTTAATATTCATTTTAACCCTATTCCTCCTATTAATTAAATTCTATTTAATTAATTTCTTCATATTCATCTATTTGATTAAATAAATTGCCTAATTTATTTAATTAAGTTCACCTAAGCTTTTTCTAGCCTTTGATTAAATATATCACTTTATTTAATTAATTCCCCTTTCTCCCTTTTTAATTAAATTTACATTTGATTAAATTGATCCTTGCAAATAAATAAATCTAATTTTTTTATTTATCCTCCACTTGCCTCCTAAACCCCTTCTAGATTCTTCTAATCCCTTCCAATTTAGCCTAATCCATCTCCTAATTATTGTCACATTCCTAAGTAAAGAGAAGTCACTTCTCAAAGCCTCCAAACTCTTTGAAAATCATTAAAGGCTTTATGTCCTCAACAAGTTAACCCTCAAAGTCTTCCAAACCATTTAAGGCTCTTACATAGCCATTAATGGTTAACTCAACCTTCTTGCATGATTAGAGACTTTCTCTCTAACTCAGCCCTCATCTAAACCAAGGGTCTCATCAAGCATTCATGGCTTTAACCTTGGTTATCTCTTTAACCCTTGCACAAGAGTTTACCTCTTGGGTAAAAACTTTATCCATTGGATAACCCTAGTCTAACCTTAACCCTTGTCTCCTAGGGTAGCCTTCATATCTTCTCAAGCATTTAATGCTTCTTTCATCTCCTCTCAAGCAACCTCTTGTTGACAATTGTCACCGTTTCATTGGTGAGAATTGTGAACATGGATTGATTAACTTTCAATCCTGGCCCTCGTTAAGATTATCCAATCTTGACCATCCATTGCCCTATTTTCCTTATAAATAGAGCCCTCATTCTCTCATTTTGATATAGATAAAAGTTTTCATGCATCAAACTTATAGTCATTTTTCTAATAAATAATCTTTGTGCATCAAACTTATAGTCATTTTACTAAGCATTTTAGCCTCTCTTTGTTAAATCATCATAATAGCATTTAGAAGCATTCTAATATCATAGAATATTCATGTTAGACTAGTATATCATTGCTAGGATAATTAGCTAATCTTATCATCATCTTTATGCTAACTTTATCATCATAGATTCAATATCATACATCTTAGAATGCATTCATGCTTATAACCAAACGCCACTTGTTCTTGGAGTTGTCATTCCTAAGTCACTTTGCTCAACGATCTGGGAGCAAAGACATTGACTTTAGGGATCCTGTGAGATAGAGAACAATGGAACACCCCTTGGGAAGTTGAGCTATTTTGATATAGTTCCTATAACTTGCACCAAGAGTCTCATTGGTGTGTGGGTCTTTTGAATTAGACTTTTACATTTCTCTCGCCCTCATTTCCTGCACACATACATATCAAAAAACTTTTGTCAAAATCTTCCATACACAAAGACATTTTTGTAACAGTTTGGTAATACAATTCGAATCGAATAAATGATTTTTCTTAATAATTAAACCCAATATGGGTAGGTTTTGTGCATTTCTAGTTTGAAACGATATATGCTATAAATGTAGATTATCGTGATTCTTCTCTCAGATCCTTAACATGATACTTAAGTTTGTATATTGACTATTGCAATTTCTAATGAGTACAATTATGTTCCGATGTTTTTGTTATGGCAAATTTACTGATGAGTTTTGTAACTTTGTATCTACTCATTGTAGGTGTTAAAAGATGACTCAACTATAACAAAATATTATATCATATCAGTACAAGGAAAATAAAAATAAACTCACATGTTAACAAATTGAATTTTGTTAATTTTTAAGATTTTAGTGCTATTTATTGTAATTGGTTTCTGGATTCAATTGTGTAAGAGCTTTTGCATCAATGTTTGTGGGACACTCTGTGAACCATCATCATGATGAAAAATAACAGTTGAAGGAGAAAATTGATGATTATGTAGACTAGGATAGAATAAAAAGAGAAGGAAGGGGTAGTGTGCAAATACTTCGAGAAAAAAGAAAAATAAAAGAATAAAAACATAAAAATTAAAAGAAACCTAAGATGACAAATAACCTAAAAAGGAGGAAAAATAAAAGACAAATAAAGGCCCAAAGTAAAAATAAAAGAAGAATTTTTATTTATTTTTAAATAACACACACAAATATGTATGTATGTATGCATGTGTGTGTGCGTGTATGTATATGTATATGTATAGTTAATTTTTTTAAATTGTTTTCTTCTTTTATTTTTACTTTGCCCTTTATTTGTCTTTTATGTTTCCTCCTTTTTAGGTTATTTTTCATCTTAGATTTCTTTTTAATTTTTATATTTTTATTCTTTAATTTTATTTTTTTCTCGAACTATGTGCACACTACCCCTTCTCTTTTTTTTAAAAAATTTGTCCTAGTTTGCATAGCAATCAATTTTCTCCTTCAGCTGTTCTTTTTCATCATGATGATGGTTCACAAAGTGTGACCCGAAACATTAATGCAAAAGCTCTTACACAGTTGAATTCAGAAACCAATTACAATAAATAGCACTAAAATCTTAAAAATTAACAAAATTCAATTTGTTAACATGTGACTTTATTTTTATATATATGTATTTGTATGTGTCTATGTGTATATGTGTGTGTGTGTTATATGTATATGTATATGTATATATGTGTATGTATATGTATGTATATGTATATGTATATGTATATGTATATGTATATGTATATGTATATGTGTATATATGTACACACACACACATGTATATGTATATACATATACATATACATATATATACATATACATACATATATACATGTATATACATATATATATGTATATACATATATACATATATATATCCATACATACATACATACATACATACATACATACATACATACATACATGTATATATATATACATACATGCATACATGTATGTATGTATGTATGTATGTGTGACCCTCGATAATGGTTCATGCTCATATGGTCGAGGTATATGCTGTAGTCAGCAAGCCATAGTGATCTATGACTGTATTATGCCTATGATCATGTAGCTTAGTGAACTTCCCACGTAGACACCATTAGTACATGCCCCAGTACTTCATCGAAATAATTCGCAAAAGATACACAAACAATGTTATAGGAACCTGATATATATAAATGAATGAATAACCTACAAATCAACCAAGTACTTGATAGCTTAAACAAAATTTTCTTGTCAAAGAAAATGTCATCTTGTCTTTGTTTTGGTAAGGAAGGATGTATCCTTGTTAAGACAATTTGTGTGTTGATGGTTGATTGTTGATTTTGATGTGATAAGAGGTCATCGTTTGATTATTTCACAATGTTTGCTTGGTCATCTGCTTGGATGTGTATGTACAATGCGTTGTCATGTTTTTGATTGATTTTTGATGTTTTATGATGTTTTTGAATTTTGTGAGATAGTTTTTCAATGTTTTTGGTATTTTGTGAGATAATTTTCCAATGTTTTTGGTATTTAGAGAGACTGTTTTGAATGTTTTTGGATATATATACATACATATGTATACATGTATATACACACACATATATACATATATATACATACATATGTATACATATGTATGGATACATGTATATATACATGTATACATATGTATGTATATATATGTATATATGTGTGTGTATGTATACATGTATATATATGTATATGTGTATGTATACATGTATATACATGTATACATACACATATGTATACATACATATGTATACATGTATATATATATATATACATATATACATATATACATATATATACATGTATACATATATATACTATACGTGTATGTATACATGTATACATACACGTATAGTATATATACTATATGTGTATGTATACATACATACACATATACATATATATATACATGTATACATACATATGTATACATGTATACATACATGTATGTATATACATGTATACATACATGTATGTATGTACGTATGTATGTATGTATGTATATACATGTATACATGTATACATGCATATATGTATATATATACATATGTATATGTATATATGTATACATATACATATGTACATATGTATACATATACATATGTACATATGTATACATATATTATGTATACATATGTACATATGTATATGTATACATATGTACATATGTATATGTATACATATGTACATATGTATATGTATACATATATACATATACATATGTATACATATATACATATACATATGTACATATACATATGTATACATATGTACATATACATATGTATACATATGTACATATACATATGTACAATATATATATATACGCATACACATACACATATTAGGCTCACAGACATATATATATATTTGGCCGTCAACCAAATTGTTAATTAAAAAAACATTTGTTACTAAAAACTCTCTTGATGCTCATCTATAATTACTACTACTTTTTCTTTTGTTTCTAATTTCATATTCCATAAAAATCCAAAAAATAATAATAAAAGAGTAGAAATTGGGCATGTTTCTATTTATAACATTTGATATATAATAGCACATGTAAACAAAAGCAATATTATTTTTTTGCTTGGTAACAAAAGCAATATTATTATTTTTAATATTTTTATTTTATTTTGTTTCTATTTTCATATTTCATGTAAAATAGTAATAATAATAAAAGTAAAACTATGGGCATGTTTCTATTTAGAACATTTCATTTCTTATTGGATTTGATTTGTTTCTAATTTTCACTATATAAAGCAAAAAATGGTTTTGAAATTACACATTAGATTTGATTTATTTTTAATTTACGTTTTTAATAATTTAGTCTTAATATTAATTATCATAATATAATCATGTTGACACATAAACAATGGCACGTGTAAACAAAAGCAATATTAATATTTTTAATTAATTTTTATTTTATTATTATTAATTTTTTATTCTTATCTTCATATTTCAATTCTATACAATGACACATGTAAACAAAAGCAATATTATTATTTTTAATTAATTTTTATTTTATTATAGTTAATTTTTTTTTTTTTTATATCTTCATTTTAAATCTGAATTATCTCGCTTATCCATGGCAAAATTGGCAAGTTTCCATCCTCCGTGATAAAGTTTCCATCCTCCATGATAAAGTTGCAAAATTGGCAAATTTTCATCCTACATGATAAAGTTTCCGTCCTCATGATTTTCCATCCTCAATGAAATATTTATGAAGAAAATAAGTTTATATGCTCATTTTTAACTCATTGGCATAGATACATTTCATGTTTCATTTGCATTTTTTCTCTTATCTGTTTTGTGATTATTCATTTATTGTATTGATTGCTTCTATTGTATCATTCTCTTAAAAGAAAATGATTTTGACTTTTGCATTCTCATTTGTGATGATCAAAACTTTTGTTATTATGAGAAAAAAAATTCGAAGAGATTTGAGCATGCAAATACAAATATACAAATATACAAATATTGAATATAAGTTTTTTTCTATGTGTGCACATCATAAAATTGTTGGATCAAAGTTCTATTCTCTTGAGGTGTCTTTATTATTCTAGAATATTTGTTTAACTAATTTGCACATCACGTTGAGGTAATAATATATTGTAATATCAACAGTTTTGGCTTAGATTGACTAAAAAACTATTGCTTTGGTCAGATGGGTTTTTACTAATCTGATTTTACAGTAAATTGAACTGAATTTAGTTTTTTATTGTAGAACGTTGTTGGCTTAATTTGTTGTAACTTAATGGCTACTCTCAAATGAATGAATTGAAATTCAGAATTTTAATATGTTTTCTTATTTATAATTTTCATGGATTAGAATTTTTTTATTTTTTAATTTATTGTAGTTTAGCTTAAAGATGTTTTCTTAAGAGATAATTCTATTTATAAGACTTTGATTAGATGGAGGATGGTTTTTGTAGTCTAATTCAAAAGTATGAGTCTTCAATCTTGATTTAATTATTAAAAATTAGCATTAATGATTATACAACTATTTGTTAATTAAAAGTGAAAATTAATTAGAAAATAATTATTGCATGTCAAATGGCATCTTAAATTGTAGAAATGCACATCAATTTTTTTTTTCTATTATGAGATTTTGTTTTAATTGAATTTGAAATCTTAATATTTTTTGCTTTTATTATTTTTAATATTTAATGTGCTTGTTTTAACAATTTTTAAAATGGAATTCCTTTGAATTGAATTGAAAAGTCTAAATAGATTTTGTTTTTACTATTTTTAAAATTTTTTAGTGTGCTTTGTTTCAAATTATTTTAGAAACTTCAATATAATGTGCTAAAAATGAAAATTAATTAATTATAAATATTTGCATGATTGTACAACACAAATAATATGTGAATAAACATTGCAAGTAAATTGTTATCTTAAATTATGGATATGTACATCAAATTTTTTTATTTTTTTTTTTAAAAAAAAGGTGGCTGTGCCACTTAATATATTTTATTTATATATATATTTCTTTTACAAAATCTGATTCAAAGAGCTCCCGAAGAAAAGAACCAGTAAGAAAAACTTCGATCCTTGCTCTACAATACATAGAAAGGTTGAGAGACTTAAATCTCTGATATGCCAAAAAATACAATATATCTTACAATGTCCAGAATACCAAGTGCCACAAATCATCCCCAAGTATCGAATGCTTTCTGGAATATATTGAACAAGGTGAGGTCCGAACCAAAACATCACGAGAGCTGTACACATTTACATAGCAGACCACAATCTGTCTCACTTATGCATTTATCCAATTTGCAATCCAGCACGCTTCTCAAATCAATATCCATTCACATCATACAGATATAGCAGAACCACAGGACCCTGCACTTATAATACCACACATACCAATTTATATCATTATGAATATTATCCTGTACCCATATCCTCCAAAATTTTTCCCTTGAGAATTGGATAAGAATCGAAATCACAATTCAGACCCATCATATTAAGTTTCACCTTGGAATTTCCCATATTTGCCAAATGATCTGCAACCCGGTTCCCTTCTCTATACACATGTGAAATGGTAAAGTTTGCAAATGTATCAATAAGTGTCCATGCTTGTTCAAGTAAATATCTTATCTACCAATTGTCAATATTTCTCTTTATGCAAGCGTTGATAATAATAGTTGAATCACCTTCAATGTGAATATAAGAGATGTTCAGTTTTTTTACTAGTATAATGCCTTCAAGTAAAGCATATGCCTCTGCAAAGTTATTAGTACCCGGTGGAATAAAAGCAGATTTCAAAGCAAAAACACATCCTGTGTGATCCCTTATGCATACTCCAATCCCTGCATCACTCGGGTTCCTTTTAGAGGAGCCATCAAAATTCAATTTGAAATGTATTGAATCCAGAGGACACCATTTCACTTTATTTCTATTAATTTTACTAGTTCTCACTCTCGGAAGACAAGGTGATACAGGAATAGAAATACCCTTCCAACAATTAATAACTTGGCCATCCCAAGAAGTAAATTCCCTATTTGAATTGAACTGATTTGAAACATGAGCATTAACCAGTTCTGATACTGATTTTTCAATATAATTGTAAACATTAGAAAGAGGAGATGTTTGCTTTCTAAAAAATACACTTATTTCTTTCCCACCAAAGTGACCATACTACTATGGATGGGATCACTTTCCAAATACATGCGAAAAGAGAGGATGAGTATAAGATTGGCCATGACTGGAACAAATCCCATACATTATTTGGAAGAGGGGTGTTAAAGGAAAGCTTATCAAGCACAAACATCCAACAATAGTGAGCAAAATCACATTGGAGGAGGAGATGATCTAACGTTTCACTGTGCTCACCACAAAGTACACAAGCAAATGGATGTGCAATATTCAATTTAACAAGTCTCTCACTGGTGAGTATTCTCTTATGTAGAGAAAGCCAAGAAAACATCCCTGCCTTGGGAAGAACACTGTTTTTCCAACAAAAATTATAGGCTCTTTGTGAATAGGATTGAATAGACATATGATGAATTGCCTTATACCCTTCCTTGATAGAGTACTTTCCATTCTTCGTAGGGCACCATATCAATTTGTCCAAACCATTAGAGATAAAGATAATGCAGTTCTTGAGAATCAAAGAAAACTTTACCTTTTGACCCTGGGAGATTGGGAGTAGAGCTGGCTTCTTCCAAATGACACGATTTGAAGGCTTCTCAGGATCTACTATGTAATCATAAAGGTGAGAACCCCAATGAGCAGTAAATATAGGGATCACATCTACTAGGGATTCCTCAAGATTAAGAGGGGGGAGACCACTCCATGAATCATGCCAAAAGTTGACATCTTTGCCATTATGTACTTGCCACGATAAATATCTAGTGATCGCATTCCTAGAATCCATCATGAAGTTCCAAACTGCAGACCCTGATGGAGGATCAAGGATAGTAAATATACATGATGGGGTAGGAGTATCTAAATACTTTGCTTGCATAATTTGACACCACAAAGCATGTGGTTTTTCATAAATATTCCAAACCAGCTTTCCCTCAAAGGCCTTATTCCTTTTTGAAAGATCATGCAGACCAACCCCGCCCATAGATTTGCTTGGAGTCATTTTGTTGAGAGACATAAGCGAGATCTTTTTATCTTTTGAAAGATTAACTTTCCAAATAAAATTCTGAATAATTTTCTCGATATGAGAAACAATAGATTTCGGGGCTTGAAGGACTGAAATGTAATAGTTTGGAATTGTAGCCAAAACATTTTTGACAAGAAGGATTCTGCCTGACAGAGATAACCATCTAGCTTTCCACACAAATTTTTTTCTTTTTAATCTGTCAATCACAAAATTCCAAAAAGAAGGTTTCCCTGCTCCCATAAAGAAAGGGATACCCAAGTACGATGATGGAAGAGAATCCATTGGAAAACCCAATGTCTGGATAATGATGTTAGACACCATTTCAAAAGTATTGAATATGAATAATTTAGATTTTCTGCGCACTGATTTTCTACCCAGATCCAGAAGTATATATGTCCAACATTTTCTTAATATGCCTTGATTCTTGAATATTGGAACAACCAAATAAAAGTGTATCATCTGCAAATAAAGTGTGAGTGATAGAAATTGAGGTATTAGGGATGCATGCCCCCTTCCAAAGACCCAGACTCAACTGCTTATTGACCAATCTGCTAAAAGCTTCTGCCATGACAATGAAGAGAAAATGTGATAGTGGGTCACCTTGTCAAACTCCTTGAGTGGCTTCAAAAAAACTAGAAGGATTACCATTAACAATAATTGAAAAATGTGCCTTAGAGAAGCAATTTTTGATCCATTTGCACCACTTATCCGAAAAGCCAAACTTTTTAAGCACTCTCAAAAGAAAGGACCAACATACTTTATCATATGCTTTCAACATATCATATTTAGCTATGAAAGTAGGGGACTGTGAAGAGTTAATTGAGTGCAAAACTTAATGGGCCACAAGTGCACCTTCTGATGTTTCCCTACCAGGAACAAAACCTCCTTGTTGAAGAGATATTACTTTAGGTATCAAGGATTTTAACCAGAGATAGATAGCTTTTGTGAAAATCTTGTACACTAAATTACACAAGGAGATAGGCCTATAATCTGCAAAAGATTGAGGGTTATTGGATTTGGGGATAAGAGCAAGATAAGATTTTTTTCTTGACTCCTCCAAAGCCATTAAAAGATCAAAGCCTAAAACGTCCCAACACTTTTGAAAGAATAGTATGGTGAAACTGTCAAGGCCTGGAGACTTGTCAGGAGCCATCAAAACTACCACCTCTTGTAATTCAGCAAGAGAGAAAGGTTGCATCAGATAATCGTTATCACGTTGTGAAATTAGACAAGGGATGGAATCTAGCAATATCTCGACACTGTACTCCTCAGGAACAAAAGGAGGGGAGAGAGCAAGAAGATTTTTATAGAAGAGTTCACCCTCTTTCCTAATTTCTTGTTTATTAGTTAATTTTACTCTCGAAGATGAGGCATTTATAGAAAAGATAGTAGATGTTGCTTGCTTAATCTTTGCAGATGCCTGGAAGAACTTAGTATTTTTGTCCCCTTCTTTTAGCCATAGCTCCCTTGATTTTTGTCTCCAATACTCCTCCTCTATAGAGCACAATTCTTCCCAGTAACTTTGTAAATGCTTATGCTTTAAGAAAGTTTCTGGATTAATCCTAGTAGAAGAGATAAGTTCATTGACGTCCTTTAATTTCTTCTCTACATTTGTTTTTTCTGCAAAGATATTTTTGAATACTTCCCTATTCCAGACTTTGATATTTGCTTTTACAAACTGCATTTTCATATAAAGTTAAAACATTTTGTTCCCCCTACAGAAGGGGGCACTTACCCACCATTGATGAAACAAAGCATGAAAGTGTGGGTGTCGAAATCACATTCTTTCAAACTTAAAAGAAGGTATACGATGAGAAACTTCATGTTTATCCAAGCATAATGAGATAGGAAAATTGTCAAATACAGAGAATGATAGAATTTTAGAGCTGAAAGTATATTTTTGAAGGATCCATTCATATTAAGTGAAAAACCTGTCCAATCTACTTGCAATTTGAAGGGAGGTTCTCTGGTTTGTCCATGTAAATTGACCATTAGAAGGTGAAATGTCAGAAAGGGCGTTATCAGACACAAAAGATCTAAAGTTTTCAATCACCTTAGACACAGTAGGATTGCCTCCCTGTTTCTCATCCTGAGACAAGATGGCATTAAAATCACCTCCTAAGATGATTTTCTGAACTCCCTATTGTTGGATCTGACAAGATAGAGTATTCCAAAGAGCATGTTTCTCTTGAGGAGCTGTTGGGCCATAAATATTAAAGAGAACAAAGGATTAATCAAAATTTTCAATAAGAATAAGATATCAATTTGTCCCTTGGCTCAAAGTTTTTGCTTTGATTGTCCTGGAATTCCACAAGGTCAGAATACCACCGGAAGCCCCTACTATAGGAATATGTATGAAATCCCATAAAGTCCATTTTAAAAAAATCTTTTGAGAGGCTTCATTTGAAAGCTTTGTTTGTTGTAATAAAATGATGTCTGCTTGGGAGGAATCCAGCTGCTGCTTGATCCATCCCCTCTTGTCAGAGGCATTCAAACCTCTGACATTCCAAGATATGATCCTCATAGCATCCGAGAAGAACAACATGTTCTTCTCGGTCTTGTGTGGGGTGAAAACTTATCTACAATTGTAGTCTGGATACCTGCTGCGATCTCTTCTTGGGTTTTAAGAATCTTTGGCTTCCAACCTCTTTTTTTAGGTGTTTTAGATAACAAAGGAGATGAAGAAATTGTTTGAGAAAGAGAGAGATGTTGAGCAAAATCAAAGTCAAACTGTGTGGGAGGTTGAAAGGGCTGATATGAATTATCTTCAACCATAAGGTGTTCAACCTGACTAGATTCTAATAGGGGTGAGGAAATGGGTGGTGAAATATTGAGAGCAAGAGGTATATCATCAACAACAGGGACACCCTGAATTTCTGGAAATTCCTCAAGAGCAATTTCATCTATCAAGTTTGATGCAACAAAGATAAGGATATCATGTGCCATTAATTCAATATTTGGATTATCCGATGAGGATCCAACAATGGGAGGATTGTGATGAACCACATGGAAAGGTTTGCAATTAAACATCAAACTATGAATCAGGTTAACCTTTGCATTCTGTGATACATAAATTTCATGAAATTGAGTATCCGAGGTTCCCACAGAAGTTAGACTAAAAAAAGAAGAAGTGGGATGCCTAAAGAGAGAGGAAGCAAATATTTTCTTATACAACCAATCAACCAGGATTGAAGAGCAATGGATCTTAAAAGATACTTTCTTGTATCTACCCCCAAATTTTTGCAGAGAACTTAAACCAAAAATAGCAACTTGATATTGAGGAGATTTCTTCCAATTAGAGGGCTTTGTTCTTTTTTCTGCTGGAAGTAAAGCGTCGGTCATAGGGCCCAAAAAGGATTGAGAAGGAATCAGAGAGAGAGGAGGAACATCCTGAAACTAAACACCCTGGAAAGGTCTTGCAATATTATCAACTTTATTCAAAGGTACGGAGCTCTTTGTTGAGTCAACTACACTTGTTGTCCCACTTGATGTAGAAGGAGGAGATGGAGCAGATTGATAAAAGGAGCATTTATGGTAATCAGTCACAAAGTCCTTGCAAACCCTAACAACATAAATGCCCGATCCTTGACACTGTGAATTAAAATGACCCAATTTATCTATTTGGTCATCAATATCTCTAGTACCCTATATGCAAATGTCTTGATTCCATTTCCATATGGAGGAAGACATTATAATGAACTTGGGAAGTGGCTTTGTGAGGTTTAGCAATAAGCATACCCTGATAGTTAAATGGGAAAGTTCATATGAGATAAGATCATGCTTGATAAAAATACCCATTTGATTAGCCAAAATTTTCACAATATTTGGATCACGATATTCAAGCGGGAGCCCCAGGAGAGTAATCCAAAAAGGCATGAAAAGAGGGGGAACTGACTCCAGACTAAAATTTGGAACCCTTGCCAAAGTGATAATACCAACACCCTTATAGAAACATCCCTTATATCTATGAGTATTATTTCTATGTTCTTTGGAATAAAAAATGGCAATAAAAAAGAGAGACTGCTTATCAATCAAAAAAATATCCTTCAAGCCCAGCCAATTCTGTTTAGCCCAAGATGAAAGTTGCATAAAGGAAATAGTAGAATGAAGTTTACCAATGACGGTTGTGGCGCGTAGTAGATCTATTTGAGGTTGAATAAGGTGGTCTGGCAAAACAATCTTATACATACCTTCAGATTTGCCCAATTTTCCAGTATTAACAACAATCGTGTTCTTTGGCGAGACTGGAGCTCGACTACCCTCTTTAGCTGTATCATTTAAACATTGCCCATTTCCTTCTGCATCCAAATTTTGTGCTTGTGTATTGGGTAGAAATATGCAAGGGGTTTTCTGATGAATACTAAGAGGGGGGGTGAATTAGTATACCAAAAAATACTGAACTCAAACACTTAAACAATTTAGCAGTAAACCGGTATAACAATTTTACTAACAAATCGATTAACACAAATGCAAACCAAACAAAAAATAAGGCACTCACCCACATAAGTAAAATCACCATAACACAAGATATTTTGACGTGGAAACCCAAATGGGAAAAACCATGGTGAGATGAAACTCACAAGTAACTATCTGCAAAATAGTAACCAGATCGATTAAGGTCATACAATGTTCTTCACCAGAACAGATCCTATTAGGAATCTCAATCTCTGTTAGGAGATAAGTCCGATTAAAGACTACCTTGTGAGAGGATTTCAAATCCACAGTTGTGAACCACCTTGTTAGAGGATTTACAAAGTCTTTGCCAAGCCTACCCAGTTAAGGGTTTCAATACTTGTCGAAGATGTGAGTAATCAACAAGTGAGTGGTCTAAATACTAGCACAATATGCTTGGTTAGATCCTTGATAGCTCATTATTAATGCATTTTAACATTACTTCAGTCTTCAATAAATCCGCACTCTATTTCTTCACACAGACCTATTCTTCTTCTGTGATCGCACATGCAAAAAACTCATCAATCACCTTAAACCCTAACAACTCCTAAAACCCTAGACATGATGTCCTTAAAAAGGAATCTGATTTCATGTCGGTCCAATAGGATTACATTGCAAGTTCCTAGGTTCATTGCATCTAGACACATTTGGTAACACGACACAAAATCACCGCCAAAGTATTGGTGGATGGTAACTCATCACAAAAATACCAGTTGGTAACTCATCGCAGAGTATTACCGATTCATACAACTTTACCGATTACCGGTTCACATATTTTACCGATTACCGGTTCACATATTTTACCGATTACCAGTTTGTCAAAATGAAGACTGGGAAAAATGATAACAACCACTTTGTTTCTTTGAGTCGCTTTGGGATCCTCGAACCGCTTGAGGTCTTCATACCGCTTGGGTCTTCATACTGCTTGAGATCGGTAAACACTTTCTGCAAAACACCGATAGTCTAAAGACTATACTACATAATACCGGTTGGACAAATACTAGTTGAGCATAACTCATACATACAAAAAGTGATCTCAAAGCAAGTGTGTGTCCATCAATGACAATCACAACATCATAAAAAATGCCAACAATCTCCCCCTTTGGCATTGATGGCAACACTTAGGAAAAATTTGACATCTAAGTGTTTTACAACAAAAAATATGCCAAATCAAAATTACTCCCCCTAAGCATATACACTATCCCTTTTGCAGAAAATACAATGTATACTACTCCCTTATAGAGATAAACATGAAAGTATACATAGCATGCATCAAAATTTTAAATACAAAATACTACTCCCCCTTTGCCAACAATGACAAAGTACAGCTGAATAACCCTTGTTCATATTATCATTTAAAATAATAAGTGTTTATGACAATAAAGAGTGAAACTTGTAAAAAACTAATTTAAAGTCCTGCATAAATGTCTTCATGGATAAGGACCATGGCTCAAGCAATGATGTAGCAACCTCACTCTTCATTTGCATCTGGGATACCTGTTCTTCCATGGCATCCAAGGTACTCATCTCTTGAGTGATCGTTAAGGCATCTAGATTGAGATAGCATTTCTGAAGTATTTGCAATCTTGGTAGTAGAACCAGCTGAAGTTCCTGCAAATCTCGTGTCTGGTTGCTGATCGCTAACTCTATTTTGGCAGTCTGGAGTTGAAACCGGTGAGTGGTTTGCCCATATGTGGTGAAGGAATCATAGGGGGTCTTGAATGTGCTTATGTATGCCTGCAAGTCAGATTGCAGTTTTTCTTTCTGAGCTAGCACATCATCACATAATAGATGGGGTTGGCTTATCTTACTAAGCAGTAATTTCCCCTCATCCATTGCATCTCTGATGTCTTTATGTGCTTTCTAAAGTTCTGACTGAAGCTCATTTAATTTCTTCACTAAGGCAGTATCCAGTGCCTTTTGATGCTTCTTTTGTGCGTTAGTTTCAACAACCTCTTCCAAGCTTTGTACCTGGTCCTCCACAACTATGCATAAGAGTTTTAGTTGGGCCAGAGAGGAATCGATACTGGGGAGGTTGGTACCGGGTATCAAATTGGTAAGAGTTTCCACCGCAGTTTGAATCACGTCTTGCTCCTTCTTCCTCCTTATCACTTCCAGTCGTTCTTGGGCAAGCTTAATGCTTTGTAGCAGCTCTGATTCGTTTCAAATTGGAGGTCAATGGGACTGGTAATGTCAGCCAGTTTAGCTTGACTGCTGGTTGTCATTGGGGTCTCCACTTGTTCACTCTTTGCCGCTTCCTCCTTGTCCTTGGCTTTTTGCTTTTCTTCTTCTGCCTTCTTTTGCTCCTCTGCTTCTTTCTTTCTTTTCTCTTCTTCCTTCTTCCTCTCTTCTTCTTTCTGAGCTTCTCTTCTTCTTTATCCTTCTTCTTCTTCTCCTCTTCCTGCCTCCTCTTCTCCTCTTCTTTTCTCTTCTCCTCTTCCTGTTTCTTTTCTTCTTCTTTCCATTTCTCTTCTTCTTTCTTCTCCTCTTCCTTCTTCTTCCTTTCTTCCTCTTTCTTCTTCACTTCCTCCTATTTCTTAGTCTCCTCTTCTTTTCTCTTCTCTTCCTCTTTTCTCTTCTCCTCCTCTTTTCTCTTCTCCTCCTCCTGTTGCTTCTTCTCTTCTTCTGCCTGCTTCTTCTTTTCTTCCTCCATCTACTTCCTCTTTTCTTCCTCTTGATTGTTTTTCTTTTTCTCCGCTTTCTCCTTGTCAGCCTTTTCTTTGTCCCGTTTCTCCTATCTTGCCATTTCTGTTGGTGTATCTAGAGTAACATTTTCACCATTTAAGGCATCAACATCAATAGGGTCCATTTATTCAGTGACCGATTCTTCTTCACTGTCATATACCGGTTTTTCAGTTTCTGGTTCCTGATCGGCCTTCTTGTTGGCCTCTGACACTTGATGTAATTTTAGAGCGGCTTTGGCATGCGAGTGGGTATCATTTACCACTATAGGGACTTTTCCTTCTAGTAATAAGAGTCTTCTTCTTCTCATGAAGAAGAGGCCCTTGTATTTGTCCATAACTTCATAAAGTTCTGAATTTGACACCTCAGGAAAATATTGTGCAAATATTTCCTCTCTTATTTCCTGTTCCTTTTCTATGGCAATGCGCCATTTGTTATCTAAATAATTGTATAAAGAATCAGGTGCCTCAGATCTAATTTCTGATGATGACCAGTCATTAATACATAAATATTGAATGACTTCCTATTCAACTTCCTCCTTTCCATTATCATTAAAATCATCAAAACATTCTTTCAAATCACTAAGAAATTTTCTTCTAATGTTCTTGATAGTCCTTTGACAATGTGTCAAGGTTTGTAAGAGGAAATATCAATATTTACCAGTGCTGAAGATGCCGGTTCATTGCTGGTTGACTTTGTCTTCTTCCTCGTTTGCCTAGTCTTCTTAGGGTGTTCTTCAGATTCTGTGTCCTCTGAGTCCAGTGTGTTGCCTTTTATCTTCCGCTTTCTCTCAAATACTTTGGCAGGTGCAACTTCCGGTTTCTTCTTTGCCGGTGACCGCTTGGTCACTTTAGGAATTGTTGAAGTAACTGGTGTCGATACGGATGGCACTGCCTTTCCCTTCTTTACTGAAGGTTCTACAACTGGTGTTACCCTCTCCGAATAGGTACCGGTTCTTTTCTTCTTAGGATCAAGCGGTGAGGCAAGTAGGGTAGAAGCATACCCGTCTAGCATATCATACATTACCTCATATCCCATAGGTTCCACCTTTTCTTTTCTAGGCTCAACCGCCTCCATTATACACTCATCTACTCTGATGGTGAAGCAGATGTCCTCTTCATACTTCTTGACAATATCACCAGATATTCTCACCCTTTGGCTCATCAAAGTATTTGTTCAGGACTTCAGGATAACCGGTTCCAACCGCTTGAAGACTTTCTCTGATTTGCTTTGTAACCGGTTGGTCACCAGACCACTAAATATCACCCACTCTTGAGAAATAGCCTTGGAAGTAGAAGAACAATCTGACCAATAGTTGTCCAAATTTAAATTTCAAGGCATTGTGTTGTTTAATTGACTTTATGTTCACCAGTAGTTGCCTTTGCATACAGGTGCACAAATCAAATGAGGCATCTTCCATGATCATCCTGTAGGCGACATTTACTGCTACAGCAGAGACAGAGTTAATTCTGCTTGCATAGAATGTCCGGTAACCTATCACCATGCAAGCATATTTGACCAGATCATCCTTGATGGTATTGACGGTCATTCCCTGTTGGTCGCTCACAGAACTGGTGAGCTTGGTCATTTCAGTCTTGATGACCTTCCTTAGGGCCGGCACTTCTCCAACGTTACAGAAATCAGTGACGGTATGAATTGCTTCCGGTTTGATGTCGTGTGTTCACTCTAAATACATTTTGTCACCATGCACTCTGCTTAGAATGATGCATATGTGATCATCTGTAAATTATTCAAGGAAATAGACCGCATTGTGAAGCTTCTTCTTTTCCGAGATGCTGTATTCCAGTTTGATCTTCTTGTCCTTCCCACAGAATAAGCTTAACTGAGAATGGATCTCTAGAGATCCTAGGTCTTCAATTTTACAATCAATATGATTTGAAATACCTTCCTCAACTATAACACCGGTGGGTATTTGGGATAAGGCATTATATTTTTCCTTCCGTTGGATGAAATCTACTGAATCAACGGGTGCACTAGAACTAGAGTGCGATGTAGAAGCCATGATAAATAGAAAAACTCGAAAAATACCTTCGTAAGTCGATATTTAGGGCTTGCAAATTTCGCTTCGCCACACACTACTTTGGTTGCTAGACTACCGCTTGGTGTTCTTCACTTGACTGATTGATATTATCTTCTGATTCTTCTTCAAGGTTTTGAAATCTCTTTGAATTGCAAGACAATTCACTTTTTGTCGCTCTGCACTTGAAAAATTCTTCGCTTGCAAATTGATAAGTGAAAATGACTTGAAAATTCCTTTTAAACAAATTCTTCACCTACCATAATAAATGCTCCATCATTAGGGCGTAAACCCTAATTTGCCTTTTACCGTTTTCGGTCTTCTGCCAATTGACAGGTATCACATACCGGTTAAGGTCTTTTACCAGTGTAAACCGGGGGTTTGAAACATTTCACCGATTTGTTTCCCCCTAAGCTTTTCTGTAGCTTAGTTTGTTGGTTTAGAGATTTCCACACTAGGTGCAGAAACCAGTTCTTCTTGAATCAATTCTTCTAGCTTCTTTTTCCACGCTTTCTTCATATCCGCTTGAACAGTTTCAACATCAATCTTTCCTTCTGGAGTGACCGGTATATCATCTGATGTATTCTTTCTCATCCTGCAGAATCTTGTTGTATGACTTGGTTTGTTGCAATGATAGCAAACCATTCTAGGTGCTCTCCAAGGTCCATTATTCATGTTTTCATTCTTCCTTCTGCATGTTGCAGTAGTGTGACCACTACCATGACAAATCAAACAGGTTGACCTCCATCCGGTTGCCACTTGATAGCCACCTCTACCCGACTGATGATTATAGGTATTAAACCAGTTTTGATTCCAGTTCCCAAAGAGTTCAGGAAAAACTCCTTGACTCCTTTGAGGATACCTTCCGATGTTGTGCATGACAGACCTGCATTCAAATTCTCTATGCCCAAACTTTTTGCATGCATAACAATTTCCATTGAATCTATTGGATCTAGGCTTATTGTTTAGAAAATAAGGAAAGTTATTGTAAGCCTTATTTCTACATACATTAGCAGTATGTCCTTCCTTGAGACAATTGAAGCAAACAGGTTTGAAATTTTTCTTACCTTTATCCTTTGATGTCGGTTGCTTCTTTGATGCTACATGTTTTTCTCCAAAGGTCTCACCTTCCTCATATTCAGAGAAACCAAGTCTATTAGTATTCTTTACCAATTTAGTTGATTCAAGCTTTTGCTCTAGCTTAGCAACACTCTGATTGAATTTGGCAAGTATCTCCTTTGATTTAGTGAGTTCCTTGGTAATAGCAGCATTGACCTCCTTTAAGGTTGCATTCTCAGAAATAGCCATGTTTAGTTCACCCTGCATTTCCTCTTTTTCCACTTTACTCTCTTGGAGATGAGCGGTAAGTGCACTGATTTCTTGCTTTAGCTTGGAGATCTCATGATCTTTGTCTTTTACCAGATCTTTAGCTCTCCTCCAGTTCTCAAGCTCTTGACACATTCTGATAGTCAATCCTTCAAGTTCCCTTCTTAGGTTGGCATTAGACTCATTCAATTTTTCAACTTCTTCAACTAGGGCTTCCATGTCCACTTCATCAAAGGAACTATTTTCAGTTAGCTCCATTAGTTTCTCAGCATGCTCTCTTCTTTTTGCTAGAGAGGCTTTATATTTGACTTTGAGTTCATCATAGGCTTGCTCAGTCTGAGTGAGCCGATGAGAAGTTCCCTCAGAGTGTATTCCCCCATATCTCTTTCCAAGTGGTTAGACTTATAGAAAGGTTGGCTCTGATACCATTTGATGAATACTAAGAGGGGGGGGGTGAATTAGTATACCAAAAAATACTGAACTCAAACACTTAAACAATTTAGCAGTAAACCGGTATAACAGTTTTACTAACAAACTAATTAACACAAATGCAAACCAAACAAAAAATAAGGCATTCACCCACATAAGCACAATCACCATAACACAAGAGATTTTGACGTGGAAACCCAAATGGGAAAAACCACGGTGAGATGAAACTCACAAGTAACTATCTGCAAAATAGTAACCAGACCGGTTAAGGTCATACAATGTTCTTCACCAGAACAGATCCTGTTAGGAATCTCAATCTTTGTTAGGAGATAAGTCCGATTAAAGACTACCTTGTGAGAGGATTTCAAATCCATAGTTGTGAACCACCTTGTTAGAGGATTTACAAAGGCTTTGCTAAGCCTAACCGGTTAAGGGTTTCAATACTTGTTGAAGATGTGAGTAATCAACAAGTGAGTGATCTAAATACTAGCACAATATGCTTGGTTAGATCCTTGATAGCTCATTATTAATGCATTTCAGCATTACTTCAGTCTTTAGTAAATCCGTACTCTATTTCTTCACACAGACCTATTCTTCTTCTGTGATCGCACATGCAAAAACCTCATCAATCACCTTAAACCCTAACAACTCCTAAAACCCTAGACATGATGTCCTTAAAAAGGAATCTGATTTCATGTCAGTCCAATAGGATTATATTGCAAGTTCCTAGGTTCATTGCATCTAGACACATTTGGTAACACGACACAAAATCACTGCCAAAGTGTCGGTGGATGGTAACTCATCACAAAAATACCGGTTGGTAACTCATCACAGAGTATTACTGGTTCATACAACTTTACCGATTACCGGTTCACATATTTTACCGATTATCGGTTCACATATTTTACCGATTACCGGTTTGTCAAAATGAAGACTGGGAAAAATGATAACAACCGCTTTGTTTATTCGAACTACTTTGGGATCCTCAAACCACTTGAGGTCTTCATACCGCTTGGGTCTTCATACTGCTTGAGATCGGTAAACACTTTCTGCAAAACACCGATTGTCTAAAGACTATACTACATAATACTGGTTGGAACAAATACCAGTTGAGTATAACTCATACATACAAAAAGTGATCTCAAAGCAAGTGTGTGTCCATCAATGACAATCACAACAACATCATAAAAAAATGCCAACATTTTCTTTCTCCAGTTCTATGTAATCTGTTTTGGTTTGAAGGGTGCTCCTTGGTGCAAGTTGTTTATTGGAAGATTGTTTGGGGTTGAAAGAAATTTGGGGTTTATCAACTGGGTATTGTTTGGCCAAGTCACATATGATGGAAGATTAGTAGGATTAGCATGTGATTCAGATAGAGAACGATGTGAGAACGGTGGTGTCCCCTCGCAAATGTCAAACAGGGTCTGTGGTGTTTGATCTAGTCGGCATGCAAGACGATGTCGTGGGACTTCTTTCTCTCCCCTTATCCTGAAGCCTGCTTGGAAACTGCTGGAATCCATCAAAAGAGCGTCTATTCTCTGATATATCATCATATAGCTGCCACATAGCTTGCCTAACTCTCACAGGTCCAGGTCGTAGTAACCCTGGTTGCATGGTTCGCTGCATCATTTCGAGTTACTCAATGCATGTTTTCCCAATCAATGGGTGATCTCTATTACTTGTTATCTCCACCGTTTGACTAAGGTTGCAAGTCTCTCCACCGCTACCTAGTATCACTGTCACCCAACTTGCAACTCCCTTTATCGCACCCACAGGTCTTGCCACCTCTCAACCTCTCGGTTTGGGTTTAGTATTATTGCAATGGCTGCATAGTACCTTTTGCTTCCTGGAGAATACCTTGATAGGGTCCTGCAACTTCAGGTCACCTTGCAATGTTTGGTTGTACCGGCCTACAACGATGGTCGCTCACCCTATTGTTCCCACCGTCGCCCCCTGCAAATTCCTCTCACCATGCATGGTCTCGCTGCTTCACGGCCTCTAGCGATGGCCACCTGCATAGTCTCACTGCCTCACAGTCTAACCTACAGCTCTCATCGCCAACGTCCGACACGGCCTCGCCTACAGGTCCCGTCACCAACGCCGACCCTTGTTGCCTCACGGCCTCCTGCGATGGTTACTTGCAGCCCCGTCACCGACCCTTGCAGCCTCTCGACTTAGGGTTTGAGTTGTTCACAATGGGTTGCAGAGGTCTTCCGTTCCTTAATTTGATAAGAACTACATCAAATTTTTTTATTGGGAGAATTTGTTTGAACTAAATTTAAAATCTAAACATTTCTTGCTTTTCCTATTTTTTAATCTTTAATGTGGTTGTTTTAAAAATTTTAAAAATGGAATTGCTTGAAATTGAATTTAAATGTATAAATAGATTTAGCTTTTACTATTTTTAAATTGTTGGTTTTCTTTCTTTAAAATTAATTTATAAATTTCAATTAATATGTTAGAAATCAAAATTTATTAATTATAAATATTTGTAGGATCATACAACACAATTTTTTTTGTAATTAAATGTGAAAATTAATTAAAAATAAATATTATATATAAAATGTTATCTTAAACCCTAACACTAACCCTAATTCTAAATCCAATTAAACCTAAACCCTAAAAATCTAATAGAACATTAAACTAAATTGAACCTGTCTAATCTTAATTCTAAATCTAATCAAACCTAAATTTAAACTAATTGAATATTAAACCAGAATAAACCTTTAAACCAAAGTGAACCTTCAACCTAAACCAACTTGAACCCTAAGCATACTAACCAAATTAAACCCTAATAATAAACCAAATTGAACTGAAATCCTAAACCGTGTTCAAACCTAACTATAACACTGAACCAAATCAAACCCAAACATTAAACCAAATTGAATTGTAACCCTAACCTTAATCCTAGACCAAAATTTTATTACACCTAACACTAAAACAAATTGAACCCTAACCCTAAACTAAATCAAACCATAACTCAAACTTCAAACCAAATTAAACCCTAATGTTAAACCAAATTGAACATTGAACAAAATTAAACTCTAACCTTAACACTAAATAGATATAAATTCTAATTTTAAATCATATTGAACCCTAACACTAAATCAAATTAAACCATAACTCTAAACCCTAAGCTAAATTGACCTCTACCCCTAACATTAAAATAAAATAAACCCTAACCATACATCAAATTAAACCCCAATAGTCAACCAAATTAAATGTTAACTATGAAACTAATTGAACTCTGAACCAAATTGAACCATAACTCTAACTCTAAACAAAATTGAACCCTAACCCTAAATCTAATTCAAACCTAAACCAAATTGAACTATACCCCTAACACTAACCCTAATCATAAATCAAATTGAACCCTAATAGTAAACCAAAGTGAGTGCTAACGGTAAACCTAATTGAACACTAAACCAAATTGAACCCTAACCCTATACCAAATTGTACACTAAAATAAAATACATCCTAACCATAAACCATATTGAACTCCAATAGTTAAAAAACTAATTGAACCCTAAACCAAATTGAAGCATAACCCTAACTCAATGGAAAATTGAACCTTAACCCTAAAGATAATTCAAATCTAAACCAAATTGAACTCTACCCCTAATTGAACTTTTTGAGGAGCAATTGGTAGAGCTTAATTTTATGCAATCATCTTCAATCATTTTTGTAAATGAAATTATTGATAATATTTCTTACAAATAAAATTTATAAGAAAAATTGTAGGCAAATAAAAAAGAGAGCAAAAAAACATGGTGAAGCCACATGAGATTTTTTCCAATAAGAAGTGATTGCTTATTTCTAGCCCCTCCTTTTTTTCAAAGCTTCTTTTCAAATTTTAAGACTAAAATAGGGAAAGATTTCAATTTATCCTTTTCCCTTAATTAGAATTTTACATGTGAACACTCCAACTACTTAAATGTTGATAAGCAGTTGCATGGGGACAAGGGGTAATCTAAAATCAAATTGAACCCTAAACCAAATTGAACCCTAAGCCTAATCTTAATTCAATATTAAACTAGATAGTACCCTAACCCTAACCCTTGCGTTAAATTCTACCCTAAATCGAAGACTAAGCTAATTGAGTTTTGTAGTCCTAATTTTAAATCAAATTAAACCTAATTGAACATTAAACTAATTTTAACTCTTACCCTTATATTAAACCAAAATAAACCCTTACCTTAAACCAAGTTGAATTTTAAACCTACAACAAATTGAATCCTAATCCTAACACTAAAGCAAATCGAACCCTAACCCTTAACCAAATATATTAGTATTATATTGTTGTGTATTGAAAATAAAACTAAATAAAACCCTTTAATCCTAGTCCTTACCCTAACATTAAATTAAATTGAACCCTAACCATAAACACAAACCTAATTGAGCCCTAATCCTAATCCTAACTTGAACCCTAAACCTAACACAAACACTAAACCAAATTGAACCCTAACCCTATGTTGGTAAACAAATTTGTCACTGCGGTTGTTTACATGAAACTGACCCTGTTTGCCCGATAAGCAGTGACAAACATTCCAACAGTTGGAGAGATCGTTCTATGAAACATGATCTTCCTCTACGTTTGAGAGGGGCAGCTCCCTCGTATGATAGGGATGTTTAGGATTTTCGTGTACTTTTAACCTGAAAGTACATAAAGGAGAAGACGTAGAACTTAAACAAGAAATAAAGATAGAAACCCCAACAACAAACATACGACCATCAACT
Source organism: Cryptomeria japonica (assembly GCF_030272615.1). Classification (NCBI taxonomy): domain Eukaryota; kingdom Viridiplantae; phylum Streptophyta; class Pinopsida; order Cupressales; family Cupressaceae; genus Cryptomeria; species Cryptomeria japonica. Next base: position 103,218,194 of record NC_081414.1, read on the forward strand.
GAGATTTCTCAACATTTGCAACAAATTACAAGGGGAGTTTGTAACGTAATATGCTTAGCCATGAGATGATGACAAAGAAGAATGACAAATCTCAACATACACAGAGATAAGATACTTCAACACATTCAAACTGAGATACCAAAGGTTGCTTGTGCATCATCATATCAATTGTACAAATCACATATGCATAAAAAGACTACCAATTTGACATACGAGAAATCGACAATAATAACACATGAATACATTTAGAACATACGAACTAAGACGTACTCTTCATTATCCTTTTGGAAATATACAAGTCCAAAATCCTTTCTATACATAGTGCAAATCAAAATGTCATTACAAGTTTCTCCTAGAATTCCAGCAGAGTTTTCCCCTCTGTAAAAAGTCTCCCCCCTTACATTACAAATAGCCTTGTATTTATAGGCTTCCTAGAATAACCACCTTAGTAACTAACTTTAATCCTGGGTTAATAACTAACTCTTTTCTACGTGAATTTCAATGAGTTAATAACTTACCCACTTATTCGCAGAAGAAGTCAATTTCCTAACCTTTGGTTACAATAAGCGACATAAGTCACTTTTTACAAAAAGAACAACTTGAAACTTTATATTTTTGATGAAAAACAAAGTAGTAAGTTATGTTGAGGTACTTCTTTGTCTTCATCCACTTCATTTGGACTTTCAATATGTCTTTCCATTTGAAAGGAAAAGACAACCTTGAGGTTCTCCATAAGAATTTAAGGGATTGATTGTTGCAATACGCCCATGCATTGATAAAATGATCATTGACACGAAGAAATATTTGTCCACTAATAAATTGTCTTTGAGGAGATGCTCTCCAACCACCTCTACATCTACTAAGTATCTTCACTTGATTGTTATCACTTGAATTTATTCAAATCCTCGCGAGTTGGTGTTTGCCATCATTGGAAGTCTTAAGTCTTATTTGGAACAAATTTGATGTTCTTTACAATATAGAAAGTAGTGTTTCTTTAATGAATCCCTTTTCAAAGCATCCCACTTTGCCATTAAACCTCCATTCTAATATATAAGTAATTACAAGAAATTTGTTGAGATCCTCGATATTTAACCAAGGTAACATTGTGAGATGCCATGAGTATACAACACTTTGTGTACATGAATATAAGGCTCTCTTGATGAATTACTACACCATGCATTTATGATGGAAGAATATTCCCATGCTAGACCTTTTGAAGATTTTTCAACTTTCCACTGCTCTTTCCAAATGTTCAATGCATTCATCTTTTAATCCTTTGACATTTTGCACAATAACTTCAACATCTTCTTTGAACAATTTCAAGCACCTCTTCAAATCTGCATCGTGAGACCATGAGACCACAATTTCTTTGAGGTATTCTATCCAACGGTTTATGTGCCTTGACTACATTTTCATCTCTTGAAATATTGTAAAACCCTTTTCATCAAATTGAATTTACATCGATCGTTTTGCATTTGCTAGATATTCTGTTAGATTACATCTCTTTCAAGACATTCTGTCAAACACAACGTTCATGCTCTATTTCAAAGCTCCCATTTTGACACAAGCAAAGAAGGATACTGAGAAATAATTTGGCTTTCTACCCACCAATTTCATTTTCTCTAAGTTTTGAATGTGCGAATCTTACAATCATCACATGTCATGAGATGACATCGATCTGAGGAACTTTGTCAAACATTTCACTTCCCTTGCAGTCATTGCACACCATGAGATGTTGCTGAAGCATTCTGTCAAACACAATGTTCATGTGCATTTTCCATGTTCCACATTCTGCCTGGGTTTTGTGTCAAACAAATCAAGTACATTGTCTATGCATTCATATTCTACATTTCTACAGATAGTTCACAACATCCTCTTTGTCTCATGATTTGCAGTTTGCAAACACGACATGAGTATTGTCTACTAGAGCCGCTGCAACTTCAACATCTGGCGAAATTCCTTTATTCTTTATGCTTTGCTAAATGTTTGTGATAGGTTCGAAAGCTTCGACATGGGTTTGCAAGTAGAGAGAATACAATGCTAAGGTTCTAAAATGCGGCTTTACACCTTCCAATTGCATTAGAATCCATTTTGTGTGTATCCTGCAATCATCACATTTCTTGAGACCACATTTCTTTAAAGCATTCTATCAAAGACAACGCATGCCATGTCTGAGATTTCCATGTTTTGTAGTTTACAAACACGACGCATTTTGTTTTGTTGTGGAATTTAGCCTTACACCCGTCGTTTGCATCTCTTTGGAGCATTCTGTCAAACAGTTCACGTGCTATGTCAATGCTTCCACTGTTGTATTTTGCCAAACAATTCACGTGCATTGATTTTTGATGGATGTAATACCCCATTCCATTTTGTGGATAGCCTGCAACCATTGCATTTCCTAAGACCACATTGCTGGGATTGACGCCTGCCAAAGAGACGTTTCTTTGAGAGATTTTGTCAAACAGTTTACATGCATGTTTTATCTTTCAACTTATGGAATTCTACGTGGTATTATATCAAACACTTCGCATGAATTGTTTATGCATTCAACTCCCTACACTTTACATGGCGTGAAATGTGACCAGCTGGTGGGGAGAATGGAGTTTACAACAAAGTTATTTGGTGTTAATTCTGCAGTACCTGCATCATGTGGCAAGGTGATATCTTCTTAAGGAATTTCATTGGACAATTCATAATATCTGTTTTGTGCAGGACTGGAATGAGTGGAACCACGCTGCAAGAGTGGGCTTGTTGTGTGGGAAGTGCGTAGAATTTGATAGCACTATACAGAAATTGATAGAGCGCTCAACATCCATGTTGTTCGAGGTGGACACAACGTAGGAAGTGATCGCCCTCCCTTTACGCTTTGATAAGTGACTGAGAAAAAGTTGTACACATCCTGCAATCATTTCAATTGTCACTCCTCCATTTGCTCTGCGATGCATGGCTTGTTTACACTTACCATATTCTTCACTGTGTGCAAACAATTCATGCGACCTGACTACACCTCTCACACTTTGGCATTCATATCCAGAATTCGCGACATGTCTGTGCTTCCATTATGCAATTATAAGAGGTTAAGAATGCTCAAAAAGTGAGCATGGAGGTTAAGAAATGAGGTTAGGAATGCTCACATTTTAAGCATTCTTAACCTCTCTTTTGTTTGTGTTGTGAAAGGTTAGAAATATGGGTTAGAAATGCTCAAAAAGTGAGCATTTCTAACCTTCTTGACAAAAGGTTAAGAAATGAGGTTAGCAATGCTCAAAAAGTGAGCATTTCTAACCTTCTGCTTCACGAACTATCCTTTAGACCTTATAAACCATTGATCACAGAGAGGAAACAAGGAAGAGTGCAACCAATGCTTTTGAACAATTTTTTAATCGCAAACGACCAGACATATTAAAATAATTTAAAATATTAAATTATTATTTGAAAAATAATTTAAATATTTTAAATATATTGCTTTGGCTGGAGAAAAATGGCATAACTTTCAAACGGTAGGGAGTTAGGTCTTCAAATTAGAAACACGTGTGAATGAAAGGGAAAAAGGTCCACACATTTTTTTACACCTCACGACGAAGCCTTAAATGAGACATTTTAATCATTTAG